>NW_026067920.1:4294134-4478908 GCF_014885135.2 Alexandromys fortis
CTCCCAAAGCTCAGCATGGCTCTCAATGCTCCAAAAGCATCCTTCTCCTTCACAACTCTGGGCAGCCCTTCAGACTAACTGGTTCTATCTATCTGGCCCTGAGGTGATTGTGGGGCTGGTCCAAGAGGCACCTCAGCCAACACCATGGGGTGCTCTCAGTGTCTCTATAGGACTGTTTATGGCAATGAGGTTCCTCACTGGGTCTTGCAGGGCTCCATCCCAGCACCTGTTACTCTTAATCTAATCCCGCCCTACAGGTCAGACATCTGTGGCTCACACCCAGGCAGGGAGGGAAATGGCTCTGGTTTCCACATTCCCAGATTGTTAACAGTCCTGAGTAACCAGTGTGGGAGCACCGATCTCCACGCTTCTATTCCAAGAGGACTCTACAGGTTTCCTTATCTGCATATGGGGCATAGGGAGATCCACAAGGAAGTGAGTATCATGCATCCACCTTGGTCCCACAGTAAAGGGTAGCATTAGGAACTTTTGCTGTTGGCAACAGTAGCCTTCTTCTATTTTAGAGGAGGTTTTGTGCCACAGAACTCTCCAGCCCAGTGGTCCATCCTCAACCTTAAAGACCAGGGAGGACTAGAGAGGGGTGCGAGGAGTAGGCACAGAGGATGATGTTAGGCTGCCCATTCCCCATGCTGCCCATTCCCCATGCATCCATAGACCAACCAGAGGGGGGCGGGTCATTGGGCTTAGGTCAGTCACGCAGCCAGGAGCCTGCAGAAGAGCTCGCCTTCTTGTCTGACACCAGCACCTGGTTATTGGAACGGCCCTACCCTCAGACCAAGCACCACAAACAGACTACACTCCGGGATCCCCCTTGCAGCAGTCAGGTGACCTTTCTTTCACTCCTGATGGCCACCGGAAAACTAACTGTTCCTTCCTACTCTGGGTTTGACATTTTCTGAGAAGCTTTTAGATCCCAACCGTCTGCATCTCTGTTCCAAGTTTTAGCCTTCCCTGAAGCCACTATTCATGCGGGGGGCAGGTGTCATTTGCAGTCCTTTAGCAAGATCCCAGCTCCTGCTCCAATCAGGCCCCAAGCTGGGTCCTCCACCGAGGCTGTGGTACAGCTGACCCCGAGCAACAGGTCGTTGCGCACGACGTGCATGGCATGACAAAGCGCCGGGGCGCGTGTCCGCAGCGCATCCTGCGGGGTGTCTCCCGAGACACGGTCCACGTCCTCCCGGCCCCAGCGTCGGCCGGGCAGCGGTCCCACCGCGCTGTGCTTCCTCTCGGCAACGCGTCCTGCCCGGGCGCCCTCATTGGCCCCGCGCCCCGTGGCCGGCCATTGGTCCGCGGCCGCAATTTACATAGACCTATCTGGCCCAATCGGTGTGCAATGCCTACTTAACATGCACGACGGCCGCCAGTCAGCGAGCACCGGGGCCGGGCCACCACGTGCTGTTGCTAAGCTTGGGCTTCTAAATTGTTACTACTGGGGCCAGCCTATCCCAGCCAAGGTTCGCATCTGTCAACATTCTCAGCCCTGCCCGAGGCGTTCGGCCAGTCACCATTGGCCAAGGCTGGCATAGGACCCGCCCCCTAGGCCAGAGCTCCCACACCGATTGGTTGTGGCGACCGCCGCTCGCCTTATGTGTCAATTTGAGGGCCCGAGGCGGAGGGTGGCGGTCCAGCGCTGGAGTCCGCGAGTCGGACTGGTGTGCCGCCAGGCGCGGGGCGTGCGGCGAGCAGAGCCGGCAGGAGCGCGCCGGGCAGCTGCCGCCGCCGTCCCGTGCGCGGGCGGCAGGATGGAGCTGAATTCCCTGCTGCTGCTGTTGGAGGCGGCCGAGTACCTGGAGCGTAGGGACCGAGGTAGCCTGCACCCCTTTGTGCCAGGGTGGGCGGGCGGCGGGCGGGTGCAGGGGGCCGCTGACCGCACGGTCTGTCCCGCAGAGGCCGAGCACGGCTACGCCTCCGTGCTGCCCTTCGACGGCGACTTCGCCAGGAAGAAAACAAAGACGGCCAGCCTGGTGCGCAAGGCCCCAAACAACAGGTACCGCCCCCACCCCCCCACCCCCGCGCGCTGTGCCCAGCCAGCTCGGGCCGGCCCCGCCCGACTGTCCCCGTCCTCTCCGCGTCCCCAGCGCAGTCCTGCGCGCACCCGGGCGGCCGGCCTGGAGGAGGTGCCGGCCCCGCCCGCGCGTCGCCATCTTCCCGCGGCCGCGCCTCCCGCCGCCGTAAACAGTGCCACGCGTACAGCGTCCGCGCTCGCCCAGAGTCGTTCTGGACTTTTCCAGACTGGAGAGGAGCTGTCAGTTGGTGTCGGCCGCTGTTCCCCACCTAGGGCCGAACTGGGGACTCCTCCCTCCCTTGCACTTCTGAAGCTGGCCTTGCTCTTAGGCCCAGCACCTTACCCACCCCCCACCCCCGGATACCCACAGGTCCTGCACAGCCAACTGACAGGGAAACGCCTAACTACAAGTGCAGGGCTGGAGAAGAGCTGCAGGGAGCTATTTCTACCAAGAGTCCCAAGGCCCAGCTACTCCTCTCTTTGCCTTGGCCTAGTACTTGGAGGAAGCCCTGAAGTTGGGGTTTAGGCATGGCTAGGACTCCTAAGGGTTCCACCTTCCTGGCTGCAGTGGGGATCGTGGCACACCTGACAGTGTCTAGGGGTCAGCCTTGGCCCAGCCACTCCTGTGTGGTCAGTCTGGGAGCTTCCCTGGCAGGCTGGGGGCTTCAGGGGCCCCTGGCAGAGGGTGTGGCTCATTCCTGTGGCCTGTCTGTTCTTGGGAAACAGAGAGCCTGGCACAAGGACCCATTTTTGTGGTGTCCTAGGCCTGGCAAGTAATTGGTTGAATTTCCAGCTGCCTGAGTCCCAGCCCTTGGTCTTCTGCTTTGGGCAGTTGAGAGGGACATAAGTGTGTTGGAGGCCCCAGTGTCCCAGGCTTCTACAGGGAGATGGCCTGGTGGTCCCTGATTCTGTCTGCCCAAAACCCTAGGTCGGGAGTTCAGGTTCCTGTGGCATGGAGTAACCACAGGTAATAGGACCAGTAGCAGAGACACTCAAATGCTTCTGCCATATACACACGTAAGCAATCTAACCTAGTCTTGTAAAAGAAGCCTTATTTGGGGGGCTGGAGAGATGGATCAGCAGTTAACCCAGCAGAGGACCTGGTCTCAATTTCCAGCACCTACATGGAAACATACAACTGACTGTAACTCCAGTTCCAGGGTACCTGACACCTTCACACAGACACACATGCAGACAGAACATCAATGCAATGCACATAAATAAAAGATTTACTAAGAAGCCTTATTCTGAACTTCATTTTACAACAGAGGAAACCAAGGCATAGACAGATTGAGTTACTTGCCTAGGGCCCACTTAACCACCTCTGTCCCCTGTTACTGGATGTGTTCCTAGGCTTCCTCCTACTGCTAGGATGGAGACCTGGGTGCAAGGGGCAGGGAATACAGAGGGCATCCCTGACTTGGGTGCACTTCCCTAAAGCTTCCTTGGACAGAATGTACTCCCTCAAGGCCTAAAGCCCTAGGGGTGGCAGGCATAGCCCTTCCCTCCCCAGTCACTGCTCAGTTGAGAAGCTGGGATCCCAGATGTGGAAGGGCATTTCTGAACCTGTAAGGCTTTCTGTGCCCTGGCACATTGAAAGGCAGACTTGTGGATAGCCGGCCAGGGCGAGAGGAGGGCAGGAGGGACGCACTAAGGTAAGGACAGAGCAGCTCTGTGATTGACATGGACTCTGTGTAGGTCGCTGAGGGCCCCCAGTGACTCCATGTGAGGGGCCTATAGCTAGCCTTTCAGGGTCTCATTCTTTGAGAAGGTGAACAGAGGGATCAGATCAAGGTGGTGCCCAGACAGCACCTGGCACAACCGTGGCCTCTCCTCAGACACAGGTGCTTCTAGAACCTGCGTGACAAGCTCCCCTACAGGATCTCTGAATGCAGGGAGAGTTCCAAGAAAGGCCATCCCCCATGCTGCTGAGGAGTGGCCTTCCAGTCCAGGGTTGGGAACCAAGACAAGGGTCATCCTTTGGTCAGGAGGTGGGGGACTTCTCAACACCGAAGGCCCCTGCTGATCCAGCCTCCTACACAAAGTAGCAGTCGGGCTGCAGTGTGAACTGAAGGCCCAAGGCCAGTGAGCAGCTTCTGTGCAGCCTTCTTGGCTCTGGTTGGCTCATGGGGGGATTCTGAGCCCTGGTGACTAACAGGTCTTTGAAGACCCTGGGAACTGCACAGTGAAGCCCAGGAATCAGCAGGAATTGAGGGAAGATGGTGACCTTGTACCCTAATGGTTTCAGTAGACAATGGGGCAGGCAGAGAACACTTTTTGGTGAAAGATACTAGATCCAAGATCTGGAACAGCAGCAGCAGAAGGAACAGGTGGGCAGTGGCCAGCAGAAACACAAGGAGGGACTTGGTCTGGGTGTGTCCTGAGCTGTCTACTCATTTGTGCAGCAGGCCCGGGACCTAGAAGCCCTTGTTGGCTTGTGGCATTCCCTTAGATTTTCAGTCTCTTGGAAGCCCGAGTAGCACCTGTGGTGTTCAGAAATCTGCTCTGATCTGAGTGAGGTTGGCCAGTGGGGCTCAAGCAGTCAGTCCCTGGGGTCTCCTGGACTCGGGGTGACATGTTCTGCCATAATGCAGCTCCTGAGAGAAGTGGGATTGGCCATCTTTTGTGTTCTGCTTTGTACCCACAGGCCCAGAAGTTTCCTACAAATGCCCCTGTGAAGAGTCTTGGGTGTTCGTATCTGTGCGACAGAGTGGCCGTGGGAGGACAGGATCATCTTGTCTCCTGAGGGCCTGGCCTTTGTGACACATGCTCAGACTGCCACTGGTTCTCTGCATGGCTTGTGTTGCATATAAGGACACAGCTGGCCTGAGAGAAAGGGAAGCAGAGAAGGAAGGTGGCTGGGCACCTGCGAGCCCCAATTCTCACAGTTTAGCATGGGGTTATCCTAGCCTTTGGTAGGCAGCTGTGCACCTGCCCAAGCTCTCAGCATCCAGAGATATCCTGGACCTAGACCCTCCTAGCCACTGTGTGAGGGCTCCCGGCTCTCTACAAAGAGCCTCTGTTATTTGTGCCCTGGTTGTTAGGCCTTGAAGTGAGCCCTGTCTTTCTATCTCTCTAAACAGGTCTTCACACAACGAACTAGAAAAGCACAGGTAAGTGGCATCCCCATTCCCATGCGAGCTACTAGATGTGACTACCCCCAAACCCAACACTGAGGGGGTGCTTTCGCTGCCCTGGCCTGTCTGAGTTGCCAGGCTATGCTCTAGGCTCTGGAAAGATCAGTTCTAGAGGAGTCTAGGATCTGTTTTCAGGCATTTTAGATTGGCAGGCAAGAGCTTGGCCCAGGCCCTGTTCTTTGGCCTTTAGCCTGGGGTCAGAACTGGTGGGTACCAAAGACTCGAAGCTCAGCTCCTTGCACTGGTAGCACTCTGACTTTGCTCCCGGAAGAGGACTTGAGTGTGATTCTGTGTGCCTAAGCCCCTTTGGTAACTGTTTCAGCTCTCAGTACAATGGCCTTTGTAGCACATTCAGCCCTTCCCCTCACCTCTGTACTCTTCGGGGCCTGCACCCTGGCTCCAGTCAGCTCCTGGGATGGCTGGTGGCCCCTGAGGCTGCTTGTCATTTGTGTCTTCCCTCTGTCAATGATGACACGGTGTGGCTGAGCCCTGGGAGGTGAGAGGCGAAGGGGATACTTGTGACTGCTAGCAGCAGCCCAAGAGGATGTAGAGGTATTTTAGGCCAGGTAGCCCATAAGCAGTAGCCCCGATGCAAGGACCAGGGATAGCCCCTGAGGGACACTAGGCAATAGCTCTGTCCTGACCTCTGCACCTATCTATAGAATGGACCAGTTCTGTCTTGCCTTCTTGGTGTTTAGGGGGTGGGGTGTGTAACTCTGCATCCTAGATGAGCCCTCCTGAGTGCACTGGGAAGGTCTGGAACCCAGCCAGTTCTTTCCCTCCCCCTCTCCCCCATGTCTGCGCCCAGTGCAGCGCCAACTTCCGCTCTCCCGGGATTCAGGACTCTGGTTGGGGCGGGTGACTGGGCAGGGACAGAACACCATGTTCCCAGAGGAGATGCACTTCCTGCACTGGCTGTGTGTGGTTGGGGGGTTCCCAAGGGGCCAGGCCACAGAGATGGAAGCCAGCGTGAGGCAGACTTGGGGTTGCTCCTAGGTCAGAAGAGACCAGCCAGCCTTGTTCAGACCTAGGCACAGTATCCTGACCTATAGTGAGGGCTTCCCGGAAGCAGTGTTTGGGAGGATGGATAGGGAATGTCATTGAGGGAAGCATGGGTAGTAAGGGTATGGAACCCTCTAGGAAGAGTTGACCTCTGGCCTCTGTAGGCATCCATTGACCTTGGCCTTGATCTCTGCCATCTTCCTCAAGCCTATAGTTAGACTGGGTTTCATGGAGTCCCTTAATTTAAGATGGGGTAAAAGTGGTTCGGGCATCCTGGGTCTCTCTTCCACCAAGCGTAGGGTAGGGTCTGCCTACCTAGCTAATCAGGTCATAGATGTACAGAGCTCTGAGTAGCCCACAGGCCTAGGGCTTGGGCTCTGGTAGGGACATCAGCCATGGCTTGCTGTAGCTGGCCTGAGATCGATGCCAGGTGTTCCTGGCTGCTGGCTGAAGGAAGGGCTTGTGTGTTGTCCCGAGGAAGGAAGGAAATACCTGGCTAGCTGCCCAGCAGGCCATAAGAGGCATACCCTGGACATGGCCTTCACTGGAAGTGTCCTTCAGAGAGACTCAGGTAGGCCTGTGGGACTTCCCCTTTTGGAGCTTTGAATAGTACTCAGCCAGCCGTGGGCCCACTACCCCTGTGGGTCAGTAGCTCTGTTAGAGTGGCCAAGTCTAGCACTTGCTGCTGACCTCAGGGCCTGGCAACCTTCCTAGGCTCAGCTCTAGTCTTCAGTCTTAGCTAGTATTGGTGAGAGCCCTAGATGTTCTTCCTGGCCCTTAGCACTTGAGTGTCCCTGTATGCTCAGAGCACAGGCAGGTCTAAACCCTTAGCTAGGCCCCTAGCCCCTAAACCAGGCACAGAGATGGTTGTTGAGCCTTGACATGCTCTTGCATGGCAGCCAGCAAGTGCCTGATGCAGTCATGTCAGGAACACGCTTGTTAGCAACAACAGAAGATGCTGATACATAGAAGAGAGTAGGGTCCTCTTGTCCCACGCCACTGAATGTAGGAGAATTCCTCACTGCCATTTTTTCTAGTAACCTGGCCTGGAACTTACCTCTGCTATGCAGTCAAGACTCTGACAAACATGTGCTAGGGACTCCTGACATAGAGCCAAGCCCCCGCCCCAGCCTTGGCCTTTGAGGAGTAGGGGTTTTCAGTGAGAAGTTAGGTGTGGCTATGAGAAGAGATGGGCCATTGCTGATACTAACGCAGGGATTCTAGGGGCAGTTCTGCCTCCTTTAGAAGCACAGGGGTTTAAAAAGTTTGGGATGCTTAGGGATAACAATGAGGTGCTGAGTCTCCGCTACAGTGACTTTAGGGGGGATTTGGTGAGGTCCCAGAGCATCCTAGACTCTAGGACTGTGGTGCTCAGAATAGGTGGTGGGAGGACCTTCTGCATGTGTCCTCAACAACCATAGGCTTACACCAGGGTATGCACTCTTCTGGGTTTGGGTTGATTTATTACTTTTACATTGTTTGTGTATGATCAGGTGACTTTTATTCATCTCTCGAAGAAATACCTTTTTCTAAAGTATTATTCGTGAACTCCCTGTATCCCCCTCCCAGAGACCTTATCCTGATCGCTCGGAGCCCCTGAAATGATAAGGGGCCCTTGTTACCCACTATCCCTACCTGGATCCTTCACCCAATACCATGGAATGCTGCAGACCTGTGTCCATGTGCCCCTAGCCTCCCTGACTCCAGAGCCTATAAAGACCCACAGCCATACTTCCCAGGTTCCCTCTGACCTGAGTGTTGTTGAGCTGAGTCTTCAGATGCCCAGGGATGGTTCTGTAGCACCCAAACTCTAGATGTAGAAGTACCAGTCAGCGATATGGGCCAAAGTCAATGGTGATTCTCCCACAGGAACTGTAGTAGGTCCCCATGTACTGTCCAAGTAAGTTCCCGCCACCTCCTTACATTCTAGTTGGTACAAAGGAGAAAATGAGCATCTGCTTGTTTGCGTTTTCATTTCCTGACTGTGCATGGGATGGAGTCTGTTTTCATGTTAGAGTTGCCCTTTGTTTTCTGCGACTTGCCTGTTTGTGTCCTTTGCTCATTGTTATATGAAGGCAGTACTCTTTATTTTTGATGTGTATGAGCTCAAAATATCACTAATACTGTTTTGTCTTTTATATGTATTGCAAATGCGTTTCTACTGTTATTTGTCTTTCAGCTGTGTTTCTTTCTTGTACAAACATGTCTTTCTCTGATTGTAAAACTAAATGTGGGGTTTTTAAAACATAGAAAACCTGGAAAATACAGAAAAGCACAAAGCTAAAGAAATAAACGTTGCCAGCCGCATCCCTGGAGATGCCTGCTTCCCGTGCTTCATTGTGTTCTGTGGAGTCTCTGTGTGCGTCTGCTCTTTTTTATTTTTTAAACAGAAGTGGGTCACTTGTCACATATGTGGTTTGTATCCTAGTGTTTTCACTCGACACTCATGACTGGAAAGATAGATACACCAAAAGATGACAGTGTGGTCATCTCTGGGACGGGGACTTAGGAATTCCTTGTTTATTGTCAGATTGCACTTTCTATCAATTACCAAAAAGCCATGGCCGCTGACATGATTAGATAATGGGTTGTGTGAATTGCTATTTGCTGTGTAACAAGTATACCTGGTGAGAAGGGTCCTTGGCTACTTCTCCTGTCAAATCCCAATGGTGGCTTCAGGACACCTTCTCTGCTCCCTAGCCCAGCTCTGTTTTCTAGTCCCTTCAGTTCCTAGGGTTGGATTCTCACTGTGCTGGAAGCAATGACGCTAAGATCTGGACTCTGGGCAGGTAACCATGTATGCAGTAGTATGGAGCCAGGAATCTGTCTGTGTATGGTGAGATTGAAGATCCTCTAGCCTTGAGGCAGAGTCAGGGGCTTACACATACTCACACCCGGCCTCCTGGCTAAACCGACTCTAGTCCTATATCTAAGAAGTTCTTCCAAAGGTCTAACTCCAGTTCACCAAAAGGACCTCTAGGCCTTAGGGTGCTTGGCCAGGATGCTAGACAGGAAAGTGCTTTGTTAGCAATGAGTACAGTTTTAAAGGCATAATGGCCATGGGTGAACTCCCCCCATCCCATGTATGACTGTTAACATCTCTCTATGGTCTCTTCCTGTATCCAAGGGCTCCCTTCTCTGTCCAAGAGATGTCTGTTCCTGCATTCTGCCTTCCAAGGTCTCTTAGGATTGAGGGAGTCTGTGGGGATGCTTGGGCTCTGTGACTGGGGAACAGATATGAAAAGTAGACTTTCAGCATGTGCCACTTTTTTTTTAATTGAAAATAGATTTTTTTACACAATATATTCTAACTATGGTTTCTCCTCCCATTTCCTCCTAGATCTTCCCTACCTCCCCACCATCCAACTCCACACACACCTTCTTTCTCTCTCTCTCTCTAGAAAACAGACAAGCAAATTAAAAAACAAAACACTGTTAAAGAGGAATATATGTGGGCACTGGCCATGTCAAGCCAGTTGGGCAGCAGGTTTCCACAATCCTAAATAATTTCTGTCCTTGACTTGAAGTTGCCCTTGTAAGAATGTGTCCAAAGCAAGCCATACTGACTTGGAAAGCACTTTGACTTCCAGTAGGGCCTGGCTAGCACCATAACTGGGCATCTCCCAGACAGAACACTGGTTTCCTACAGCTACTGTCAGGTGGGATGTGCAGATGCAGCAGCAGTCCCTGTTACCACGGTAATGTCAGAGATAGCCTGTGGAGTTGAACTTAGCTTCACCCACAGACCAGGCAGCAAAGCTCTCCTCCAGCCTGTGAACAAGTACTGTGACTATGGTTCCAGTTTTGTGAGAAAATAGATCCACAGAAATGGGTACAGGAACGGAAGTCTGGAATGGTGCAATTTCCAGTGAGACCACAAACCAGCAGAGAGAACTGGTCCTCGGCCTCCCTTGACCTTATCAACTCATGCTTTTACGAGGACAGGAGTGACTAGAGCACATTGTGCAGGGCAGAGTCTTAGGCCCCATGGAACCACGAGGACACCATATCTACAGAGGTACCTGTGACAGGCTACTCCTGAGGGGATGTGTTATCTAGACCAGGAGGGAATTCCTGGAGAAGATAGATACTCGAGCCCCGAGGCAGAGTCTGGGGCAACTTCCAGGTCAAGAGGCAGGCCTGCAGTAATACTGGGGCCATGGAGGGGCTTAGCTGGCCACTTCCCACCTTCTGCCAGCCACATCTGTCATAGTTCTGTGGGGTTTGCTGCCTAGCTTGATAGTCTGTCTCTGGCTCTTTCAGACGAGCTAAACTCAGGCTCTACCTGGAACAGCTCAAGCAGCTGGTACCCCTGGGCCCTGACAGCACACGCCACACCACTCTGAGCCTCCTGAAGCGTGCCAAGATGCACATCAAGGTAAGCATGCTGTGCCCTCTGTTCTCTAGCCACCCTGATGTTCCCCCAAGCCATCCATTGGTTCAGAGGACCTGGAGGTGGGTGGTGGAGCCACCTAGCAGGTGCTTGTCAGGAATTTAGGGGGAGACCCAGCAGAAGCTGGTGGGTGGTGTGGAGGCTACATGCCTTGTGTTAGATTATGTTGAGTGGTGTTTGGCAGGGAGACAGTATGGTTGGCTGTACAGGTCAGGTCTCAGGCTGTTTCAGTGTTATAGATAGTTCTCTGTAACACTGGATTGTGAAAGGGCAGCAGCTGGAAGGAGAGGTGGAGTTAAGAGAGGGGCAAAGCGCCATTGTATGCCTTCATGGTCAGACTGGGAGTAGACAACATCTACAGGGAGGTGGGAAGAGTGGTAGAGACTTGGGAGTTGGTGTGGGACTAGGATAAGGGGGATATACCTGACACAGTCTCCTAAGGCCTTCAGACTGACGGTTGCTTATTTAGTGTTCTTGGGACATTTGGGTCAACCAGGGTAGGTCTTTCCTGTCAAAAGGGCTCCTCTGCTTTATAGGTGTGGACTCACAGGTCAGGCGTCAGTAACTTTGAAAGTTATGTCCAAGGCCCTGGGGTTTTAACAGAACAGCAGTGTCTCAGGTGGGCCCCACACAGGAAGGTTTACAAAGGTAGGAAGGTCTGTGCCTTAGAGATACACAAGGCCTGCTTGCAGGCATCCTCTGTACCATTTCCCCACTGCTCTTACATGCTCAGATGCTGCAGATACCCAGTGAAAGCCCAGTCTTGGGCAGGTGGAGCTCTCATGAGTAGGGTTGGAGGGAGGGGCCTGCCAAAGTTTGGATGGCACTGTACCAGGTCTTGAGACCCACACATGTCTCCACTTCCTGGGGCTGGCCAGCAGCACTGGGCATTCTACAGCTAGTTAACAGGCTAAGAGTGAAAGGCCAGGCTGAGTAGTCACCTTGCTGGGGTGAGGAAGGGCATATTAAGCCTTTGGGCATCTGTGGTTCTGTCTAGCAAGTCATTTTATTGGTAAGGATCATGCCTGTAAAGCTGTATTTATACCCAAGGGCAGTTATTCCATCTTGGCTATGGACTCACAGACTACCCTCTATCCCTAGAAACTGGAGGAGCAGGACCGCAGGGCACTAAGCATCAAGGAGCAGCTACAGCGGGAGCATCGCTTCCTCAAGCGACGCCTAGAGCAACTATCAGTGCAGAGTGTAGAGCGTGTGCGCACAGACAGCACTGGTTCTGCTGTGTCCACGGACGACTCAGAGCAAGGTGAGTGCCTAGGCATACAAGGTAGGAGCTCGGACAGCCCAACCCTGGCCTCTGGGTATGGGTATCACCAAAGTTCCAGGGGGACAAGGAAGCACCTAGGGAGAGAGTGATGTTGGTGGTGACAAGGTGCGCACACCACCTGAACTAACTGCTGGCAGTACTACGATAATTTCCCAGCCTTGCATGAAGAAGGGGTGGGAAGAAGACAATGAGGCACAGAGGTCATGACCTAACTATGTGAAGGCAGAAGCTGATTCACCTCTGGTCAGCATGCTGCAGAGTCTGGGTTCATAACCCAAGACTTTGGCTGGAGCCATCCTAGCATCTTCCACCTCAGGGTTCAGAGGACCTCCCTTATCTTTCCCCAGCCCCAGCCTCCACTTCCATAAAAGGGAAACATGAGCTCTAACTTGGAAGGGAGCCCCAGTCTGGCTTCTTTGGAAGGGGCCACCCTGACCCATCCTCTCTCTGTTCTCTCAGAGGTAGATATAGAGGGCATGGAATTTGGCCCTGGGGAGCTGGACAGTGTTGGCAGCAGCAGTGATGCCGATGACCACTACAGCCTACAGAGCAGTGGCTGCAGCGACAGCAGCTATGGGCACCCTTGCAGGAGGCCTGGATGCCCTGGCCTTTCGTAGGCTCCATGTCCTTTGCTTCTTGGCCCACCTGCCTGCCCACCTAGCCAAGTGTCTCAGCCTTCCTGCCTCCCTTAACTGAAGCCAGCCTCGTCATGAGCCTACTGCTGTGCCATTCTCGAAGCTCCAGCTGCTGCCTGGTCTGCCCGCCTCTGCCTGCCCACCCTTTGGTCAGGACTCAAACTGCCTGCCCCTTCCCGCAGGGCAAGAGCCCAAGCAGGGAAGTTGGGTGAGGCTCTCACATCTGGAGCCCAGCATAGTCGCCCACAATCTGTTCTCAGATTCCTAATCATTCCAGAAGTATTAAATATCATTGCTGCAAATCTCGGCAGGATCCGTGTAGGGGCCTTAATGACCACCATGGGGAGCTTGAACCCCAGCATCGGATCCCAGGAGAGAGGAGTGAACTGAGAAGGAAGGAAAGGAAGAAAGAATGGAAGGCAGGCGGGCGCAGCTGTCCATCCATTCATCTGTCCATCTACCTGTTGGTCCACACAGGCTCCTGAGGTGTGGACAGAGGGATTTGTGAAGGGCAGGGTTTGGGTGAGCATTTGGAGCAGGTGGGTGGGATCCTTTTCCTTGGTGTCAGGAGCCAGGGGGATGCTCTTGGGGGTCTGGCTGGACCACTTCATACCAACTTGGGTGGCTTATGCTCTATTAGGACCATCAGATGTATACACACACGCCTAGGCTCACACCCACAATCACATACACACAGACACATGGACATCAGAGAATGTATGTCCTGAGATAGTTGGCCTGAGGTCACTTGGAAATGATGGCCCCCAAGCCTGTGCTTGACTCTCACTCAGGCCCCTGCTCACCTGTGCCAGCCCAAACGTCTCTGTCTAGTTTGCACAGGAAATAGATAGGGCCTTTCTTCCTGGCAGGGGACTGGAATAAGCAGGGTGGCAAGCTGAAACCACTGGGTCCTCCAAACTTTCTCATCTCCCTTTCTTAAGAAAAGAAAAAAGAAAAAAAGTTTGACAGGGAGCTCCCAGAAGGGGCCTCACAAGTCCTGCCCAGGGCAGCCTCAGCTGGCAGAGGCTTTACCCAAAACACAAAACAGAAACATTTTTAAAAAGAGAAAAAAAGCTCTGAAGACTCGCCAAGGGACATGAGTGTGTGCCGCCTCTATTTCCTGTATGAGATTTTTGTACTCTATTTTCCTAGCCATTGTTGTGTCCTTGTTTGCTGAGGGGTGGGAGCGACCCAGCGTCTCAGGGACCCATCCTCTGTCATATCGTCATAGTGTGCCTTGTGTCCCGTTTCACCCCACCCACTGCCACCAGCATGTTCCTGTGGCTTATGGGATGCACCAGGCCTACTGGCAGGTGCCCCCTCACTGCTTTCCCACAGCGGCAGCCTCCTGGGAGGGACATATGCGTGCCTGTGTGGCTCCTGTGGCTGATTTTTGTATCCTGCAGGGTCATGACCTGGCCTCCAGTGGTGCCTCCCTGGTAACTGGCAGGGTGGCTGTGCCTGAAAGTTTGGGGACAGCAGGCCTGCTGGCCTGGGGCCTTTTCTCTGGCCTTGGCAAGGACCGGGAGCGTCAGCCATGGGCAGCTGACAAACAGTTCTTCTGGAGGTAGTGCAGACCTGGCTAGGAGGCTTCCGTTGGCCTTTCAGTGCTAGAAGTGCTCTAAGGGACACCACATAGCAATATTTGGGTCGTGGCCATGTGCTGGCCCACAGCGGTGCCTGCCACCTCCTCTGGTGCATTCGTAAACAATTTCCAAACTGTGGGGAAAATTCCTTGTTTATCTTCAGTCATGCCATCGAGCATCCTAGGGTGGGTGACCTACTGATAGGCAGAATGGAGTTCCTGGAAACAGCTCTGGCATAGAGCCTGCCCCAGGGGTAGTCAAGACGACAGGTGGAGAGCAGGCCTGGGTAGGAATCCATGGACTAGAAGGATAGCCAACATCTTAGTAAGCTGGTTCCCTGATGGGTACTCACGATGACATGTGGGTAGCAGGCCTGGGTAGGGTCCATGGACTAGAAGGATAGCCCACATCCACATCTTAGTAAGCTGGTCCTGTCGACATTTCCAGCCCACTGGGCATCAGTGTCTACCCAAGCATGTCTCCTGGGCACTTGTTTTGAGCACGCCCACCATTAGCACAGAACAGAGCAGAGCTATGTTTAAAGCTCTTGATTCAGGGCTCCTGATGTGCCATGAATTCTTCTATCATCAACTCCCTTCTCCGTCTCCAGCACCTTAGAGTCTGCTTCCACCCTTGCCAGCAGAGTCCACTCCTGGTGACCAGACTGGCCCCCTTGGCTGAATTTTATGGCAGCTCAGCCCTTTGCCTTTTCAGGCTATGGTTCTTATGTAGCCTGGGAGTTGGCCTTCTCAGTCACCCAGGGGTGCTAGCCAGCTGCCCCTCCTACTAGCAGACATGTGAGGGGTGGTCCATAGGCATGGGGGCTGGTGCTAAGAGTTATATATCCATTACTCCTTCTCCTGCTCTCTACCGTTTGCACAGTATGGCCACTGCTAGTGGTCATAGGATTCAGCCAAGGCTATTGTGTGTCTGCTGAAAGAAATCTGGACCAAAATAGCTGCTGCTCATGTCCTCCACCTGCACCTGACTATGCGAGCCATGTGGTGCTCTGTAACAGAGTCTGGACCTCCAGGCTCGGGCCTGGGTCCCCTTACTGGGAGGTGGTCCAGATGTACCAGATCAACCATCCTGTTGCAGGCCCAGCTGGTCTAGCAGGAGAGGAGACAGAGGTTATGTCTCTTTATAGGCCCTAGGCCTGCCTCTGCAGTCCTGTCCTGCAGGTGCTTGAGCCTGCCTTCCTAGGCAGAGGGAGTTGTGCACCAAACTGTGGCTGGACAACCCCTACCCTTCTGTGTGCCCAAGCCTTTCCTGCCTCTGTTGGGTCAGTTAGCCTACCACCTCTTGTGTCTGCACAGAGGGTCTCGACCCCAGGCCAGCAAGCAAGTTAGCTCAGGCCTCTAAACTAGGGCACTAGGGCAGGTTCCGTGCCAGAGTATGTGACTACACAGGGGGCCTGGTGCCAGTGCAGTGGGTGAGTTATGAGACCTGAGCTGCGAAGTGGAATGGGACCCCCATCCCAGCTGTCTAACAGATGGGGCTGTGCTGTGTCATTCTGTCATTGTAATATAAATACAGATTTTTATACCTCATCTGGTTTCTAGTTCTTTCTGTCTCCTTGCTTTTCTTCTTTCCCTCCAGCTTCAGCTAGAGGGCCTGACTCACTGGAGCTTGGCTTATCCTGGCCTTTGGGAACCGGCTTTCACATCTGCTGTTTCCTGGCCAGATCCATAAGTCCACCAGCCTCTCCGTGAAGACCTGGGTAGAAGGACCACACACCCTACTCTGTGCCAGGTGTTCTTGTTGCTGGTCTTGTAGTTTTACCCTTTTGTGGACTAGGACACTGTGGGTCCAAAGACAGTTCAATCCTTATGGGTGCTATGCTGATGAGGTGCCCTCTGCAGGGAAGTTGTTGGGTCTCCCTCCGGCTACACCTTCAAGGACCAATCCCTGGGCCCATCCCACTATCCTCACAGTGACTCGGGCATAGCTTCTGCCCTCAGTCCCTACTGTGCTGAGGTGGAAGTGTGGCCAGAGCTGTGCTCGGTGCTAGCATGCAGACTAAGGCTTCTGAACTGCCCTCACAGAAGCAGCTGGGAGGTTGTTAGAACACACAGGATGGGGAAACAGGACAATGTCCCTGACAGTCTGCCTCCTATAGGGAGGCTTCAGCCCATTCACAGGAATCCTGGCCCTTGTCTTTGGGGACTCAGCTGTCCTCCCTCCTTCAAGGATTTGCCATCTTGAACACCATAGAGGGAATGGATCAGGACTTCCAGAGAGCAAGATGTCACCACACTGAACCCTCTGTAGAACACATTGGGGATGGCCTAGTGGTACCTGCTAGAAAGTTTTAGGGTGGAGCCATGAATCTTGGGGAGGTATCAGTCCTCCCAGCAGGCAACAATGGGCTCTGGATTCTTGAATATGTGCACCCTGCCTTCTGTTGGGAAGGAGTGGGACTGGGCAGTCTTTGAGACAGTTGAAGGTTACTCAGAAAAGGTGTTTTCTCATGTGAACACAATTGGGACCCCAGAATTGGTACAATTTGGATGTTTATGTTGATGTGGACATTTAAATCCCAAATACTGTGATTTTTGAGCCTACCCCACTACCACTTTCTATTGGGGACAGTGGGCGCCAGGGTCTGTGCTAAATACTTAGCATGATTAGCACCTGCTATGATTAGCACCTGCTAGAGTCGTGCTGGGTCAGTCTCCCAGGAGATGAAGGCTCCTCCCATAGCTTTCTGGCATACCCAATCCCAGCAGACACCTCACCAGGACCATCCCTATATATCTTCATGCTTGCCCCCATATGAGACCCCTGCAAGAATCTGAACACTTGCCCACTTTCCTTCTTGGCAGTCAGAGTGACTCTAAGATGGCCCTGCTGTTCTTCCCTCCCTTCATCCCTAGAATTAAATGCCTGCTAGCTCCCACCCTTTCCCTCAGCCCAGCCTACCTTCAACTTAGCCCTTTGTCCTTACCATCTCATTTTGGATCTCATGGTTAGTTCAAGCCCAGTCTCCTCTGCAAGTGAGCCCTGAGTCCTTTGTCCCTATCTGTCACATTGTTGCTGAGATTCTGGCCGCATAAATTAGGTGGTGGACTCATAGACTACTCGCTAGCGGGACATTGCATAGCTTCTTTTTCCAGCCTTGAGCTAGACAGCTGGAGCACAGAGCTCTGGATTTTTCCAGTTATACCACTGGCCTGGGAGGGGAGCTGCAGTGGCTGTCAACCAGTCTTCCTCAACAGATATGAGCCTCTCAGCCTACCTAAGGTCCCGGACTGCTCTGGCCCCCAAACTCCACCAGGCCTCTTGTTATCAGCTTCCAGCTTCAAAGGTGCCTGCCCCTACCCACCACCATGGCGACCCCTTCCTGGTGGTGCTGACTCAAATGCTCCTCAGTTTGGTACTGAGTTTTCACCTTTCTCACATGAGTGTAAACACAATGAGAAGCAATCTCCCCTTCCTGACTCCACGGTCTACGGAAAGTCAGCTTTCTTCTGGAAGAACAAGACCAATAGGAAGAAGCTGCCAGGCCACATCTCATTGGCTGACAGCCCCCAGGGTTCTGCCAGCTCCTGGGGTTCCCTTGCCTTTACCCATTCCTGAGTTGTCCAGTGCCAGCTTTCTCAGACCTTTTGTATTTGAAAAAAAAAAAAGTAGAATCAAGCTAATACATGTCTGAGGCGGTAACTCCCTTGCTTCCAAACAGCCCCATCTCCATGTTGTTTGGAGAATAGGTCTCTTCACTTCCATTAAACTGCATCCGAAATCAACCTTTAACATCACAGTTGTATATGAAGTTTTAAAACTGCCTGAAAATATACTATCTAAAGCATACACTACTTTTTAAATATTGATGACAGGAGAGTAAAACTTCAGCCAAGAAGTAGAAAAGACAAGCAGCAAAGACTGTCCCTCCCGGCGCTGCAGTTAGGTTTGTTTCACCCGTGACATTCTCACAGGCTTGCTTAGGCGAGATCAGCTCCTGGCTTCCCTTACCTTTTGACCCCATTAAAACCACAACTGATTTTGAGTAGAAAACAAGCTTGTCTTGGAAATAAGTTTAACATATTTGCCTTCTTAAATTTCCAATCCAATTCCCGGAATACTTCCCAGAGCTGTATAATTAACCCCGTTTTGTTTGTCGTTTGTACTCAGGGTCCCGGTCCTGTTCTAATCTCTATATTATTATGACTTCTTATGGCCTCATAAACACCTTTCAAACAAATAGCTGTGATAAGTAACTCAAAATGGAGAGTTGGGGGCCGGAACTGCCCAGAAGTCACTAAGAAAAGTGGGTTTCCTGGAAGGTCTCCAGGGTTCCGGGTTGTGCCTCCTGCTCTGGGGGGACCTCATCCCGAGCGAAGTAGCCTTTTGTCTTTCTGCCATCTTTAATTTTGTCTCCTCTGAGTTCTTCCTCACAATCTATAAATAACTCCAAGTTCCTCCCATTTTAAAACAAAACAAAACCAAAAAACCCTCTCAGCCCTGCATTCCCACCCCCTCATCTTGTGTCATTTGGCTCTTTCTCTCTCGGTCTTTGCCTCCTCAGCAAAATTTTCCAAAAGCACTGCCTGCACTTCCTCTGGCCAAAACCCACTCAACACCAGCTCCCTGCTGAGCCCCTACCTCCAGCTTGACACCAGGGGTCCTTCTGGGCCTGTTCCCTGATTTCCTAACTCCAGATTAGGCACCATCCTGAGAACTTTCCCCCAGTAATGTTTGATTTTATTTACTCCTAGATTTTATTGGCTTTCAAAAGGAAGATTAAAAAGTGAAACAAGAATTAATAGTAAATGTCTTTAACTCTAATTAATTATCTGCTAGATTGTTAGTTTTTCTCTCTTAAAAACATTAAGAGCTGGGCAGCGTAATTCACACCTATAACCCCAGCACTTGGGGATTCTAAAGTAAGAGGATCTTGAATTGAAGCCCAGTCTGGGCCATGCAGAAATCCTTGTCTTAAAAACCAAACAAGCAGGGAGCTGGAGAGTTGGCTCAGCGGTTAAGAGCACTGTGTGCTCTTGCAGAGGTCCTGAGATCAATCCCTAGCTATGACAGGATGCCCTCTTCTGATATAAAGGCATGCATGCATGCAAACAGAGCACTCATAACATTATTCAAATAAATAAATAAATAAATAAATAACTCTTAACAGATAAGTTTCCAGGGGAGGGGGGGCAATGCAGAAAGAATTCTACCTAGTAACAGCTAGCCTAGAACTTTGATAAACCACCTCATTTGTGACCGGAGGAGGGGAGTACTGTTTTCTAATGATCAAAGCTTACACCTTGCAAATTTATATGTCATCTTACAAGAGATTGGTAAATTGCAAATGCAGTTTGGTAAAAAAACGAACAAATGCCGTCCCATACAAACACGTTGTTACCAATGCCAAAGGGCAGTTTTCTGGGACCATAAGCCATCAGGCTTGCTTCACTTAGCCATATTTCAGCTTTCTGCCTTCCATCGAAAGACTGTGGCTATCCTGGCAGCCTCAGAATGTCTGTACTTTCGAGTAGAATGCATTCCTTCCACAGCACTCCAAACTTACGTGCTTTCCAGTTTGACATTTTGAAGATGGGATCGTGGAGGAAGTCAGCTAGGCCTTGGGAGTTAAGAACTTTTGCTAAACAACTACTGTAAAAGAATCTATAGCCAATAATCCTGCACAGCAAGAGATCTGTTGCTAGCACCCCGTTAGGTCACCGTGCCGCGGGGAGGGGTCTTTCGGCCTCGGGCTTCTGATCCCTAGAGGTGTCGAAGATTAAGAGCTATCCTTAGCCTAGGAGGCCTAACTGAACGAGAGAAGCCTGGTTCGCTGTGCAGCGCTCAGCCCAAAGAACCCCAAACATCAACTCCAGGGCGGGGCGGGGAGAGGGCGGAGTCTTCAGCGAGGAAACCGCTCCGCTTGAGCCTAACGGGAAAGGACGGCGGGCTGGGGGCGGAGTTAATGGGCAGCGTCTAGCAGGAGAGCCAATCAGCGGGCTCTTGGCTCCATGCATAGGGGGTGGGGCAGGTCAGCTGTTCCTCCTCAGCCTCTCCGCGATACCACGCCTGCGCAGATATTACTGCTGTTGCTATCTGCGCACGCTCGTCCCGGCACTCCCGTGAGGCACTGCGACGCGCGCGGTTGGAGGTCGCTGACAGCGCCCGCGGGAGCAGCCGGAGGTGAGGGGTTCCGGTTCGGCGTTGGCGGGGCCGCCGCCACCCTCCTGCAGCCAGCTTGAAGCGCGGATAGCCGATAGAGGTGCGCGGGAGACTGAGGCTTCGTGCCGGGACTGAGGCTGCGTGGCCAGTCATCCGGCTGGGGTTGGTAAATTTTTTTTTCCCGAGTGCTGCGGATAAAACCCAAGGCCTCAATCATACTAGGCAAGCGTTAAACCCAAAATATGTCCCTATCCTTTATGCATCTTTTTGTTTGCTTGTTTTGCTTTTCGAGTCAGGGTTTCTCAGTGTAACAGCCCTACCTGTCCTGGAACTCACTCTGTAAACCAGCCTGGCCTCGAACTCACAGACATCCACCTGCCTCTGCCTCCCGAGTGCTCGGATTAAAGGCGTGCGCCACCACTGCCCGGCCCTTTATGCATATTTTAAAAACAGCAATTCTGTGGTTTTGTGGATGTTTTATTAGGGATCCTAAGTGCCGGAACTGGTTACTCCAGAAACAAACAAAAACTAACCGAGAGATTTTGCTATCAGAGTGTCAAATGTATCGGGATTTTTACAGTTTACCATTGCCACTGACCTTCGTTTGGTTGAAGTCTTGGATCGCTGTGCGCTGGGTGAAAATAATACTTTTTGCTTGATGATTGGCTACTTTGAAACTTGTCAGTTTGCCCTGGTTTTCTCTGCATTAGGCCGGTTATGTCTGGAGATTGAGTCGTTTGAACCCGATGAATGCTGATTGATGTAAATATTCAGTTGATCTTTTAAAAAGTGGCATATTTCTATTTCTTAACTAGAAACGACGGGGAAACAACTATTATTTTACAAAATATAGTGCATTTTAAATAATTTCGTCATTGGAAAAATAAGATTTTTATTGTTATATTTTCACTAATTGGGTTTTCATTACTGTTGCAGTGTGTTTTGCTCTGTTTTCATCAGATAACGAACTTGCATCTGCCTTTCATTTAAATCGTTTCCTGATGGCATCTGATAAAATGATCTGTATTTAAAGTGCATTTGACTTATTTGTACTCTAACACTTTTTTTTTTCCCTCTAGGAAAGGACACTATAGATTGTATTTCCCCATTTCTTCCATGGACTTAGTGTAAACATGTTTTTTTCTGTTTGAACTTAGTTCTTAAAGACAGTTACCATAGATTCATATCAAATATAAGAAACAGGGGTAGGGTAGTTAAACCATGAGTTGTGGTAAGGAGTTTGTGGAAACATTGAAAAAAATTGGTTATCCTAAAGCTGATACTCTTAATGGAGAAGATTTTGACTGGCTGTTTGAGGCTGGTGAAGATCAGTCATTTTTGAAATGGTTTTGTGGAAATGTTAATGAACAGAATGTATTGTCTGAAAAAGAATTGGAAGCTTTCAGCATTCTTCAAAGATCAGGCAAGCCCATCCTAGAAGGAACGGCATTGGATGAAGTTCTTAGAACCTGTAAAACTTTTGATTTGAAGACACCTACACTGGATGACAAAGAGATACAGAAATTAGAAGATGAGGTTCAAATGCTGCAGAAATTATATAACTTAAAAATTCAGCGACGGAATAAATACCAGTTAATGGCTTCTGAAACTAGTTACAAGTCTCTGGCATTAAATGCTAAACAAGAGGAAGCTACTAAGAAGCTAAAACAAAGTCAAGGATTCCTAGATGCTGTGAACACTAAACTCAATAATGAACTTCAGGTTCTTACTGATGAAGTTAATAGTTTGATGATATTCTTCAGAAATTCTAATTTAGGTCAAGGAACAAATCCAATGGTATTTTTATCTCAATTTTCCTTGGAAAAATATATAAGCCAAGAGGAGCAAAGCACAGCAGCCTTAACCTTATATACCAAAAAAGAATTCTTTCAGGGTATACATGAAGTAGTTGAAACTTCAAATGAAGAAAATTTTCAACTCTTAGATATACAAACACCATCTATTTGTGATAATGAAGAAATCCTTCGGGAGAGACAACTGGAGATGGCTAGGCTGCAGGTAGCATACATCTGTGCCCAACAACAGATCTTATACCTGAAAGCAAGTAATTTGAGCATGAAGTCAAGTATAAAATGGGCAGAAGAGAATCTTCATAGCCTAACCAGTGAGGTAAATATAAGAAATAAGATTGAATTTGTATTGTAATTGTTAGAAACATAAGGTTTAATATTGCTACTACTTTAGAAAGGGGAAATTTAATTTAATTTTATGTTTTCTCAGTATTTATTTACAGTGTGTATTTCATACAAAAATATTATTAATCATATCACCAGAACTTAGTAATATATTGCCAGAACTTAGTAATTTTATCTTCAGTCATACTACCTGGTTAATTCTGAACAAAAATGCCTTAATTTGCACTATGAACTTGAAATTTGTGTCATTTCAAATATAGATTAAACTGGGGTTTCCATTTATGATATATGTCAAAGAGACTACTTGTTTGATTGTGGGTGTTCTGCCTCATTTCTCTGACGAGAAGCCAAAAGTCCAGGATTCAGTGGAATGAATTCCTCTTGTTGAGAATGTGAAGATATATTACAGTTATTCATCTGTACTCTTTGGAAGCTTGCTTTCTTAATAATCATCAGATAATTGAATAAAAATGTAGGTTTTTCTGAATCGGAATGAATATCTGCATTAAATTAGTTACTGCAAGAAACGAAAATTTGAAATAATAAAAGAAGTGTGTGCTGTAATCAGCTGATGCACTAATACCTATTGAGATAGTTTTAAGAAAAACTAAAATCTTCATTTGCTATCAATGACTAATATGCCGATAAAGTTATGATCAAGATAATAGATCTCCTAGTTAGCTATTACTGCATGCATATTTAATGTAAAAGCACTGAAGTTTTTCTCTTGACTTAGTCCAATATCTTCCCTTTTAAAATTAGTTTTGGATTATACTAGTAAGTTAGTTTTTATTCAATGAGCATATTATCTGACCACTTAAAACAAAGTGAAAATAATTTTAAAATAAAAATTTAAACCTACCGTTTAAAATGTTACTTTCTTTTTGTAGGCTGTTGGTAAAGAAAATTTGGATGCTAAAATTTCTAGCTTGAACCATGAGATTCTAAAACTTGAAGAACAAATCACTCATATGAAAGACAAAATTTTGCCTGCTGTAGTAAAAGAGAATGCCCAGTTATTGAACATGCCAGTTGTAAAGGGAGATTTTGATCTGCAGATTGCTAAACAAGATTGTTATACAGCAAGACAAGAGTTAGTTTTAAATCAGTTGATAAAGCAGAAGGCATCATTTGAGCTTGTACAGTTATCATATGAAATTGAGTTGAGAAAACATTGGGATACATATCGGCAACTTGAAAATTTGGTTCAACAACTTAGTCAAAGAAACGTGGTGCTCTGTCAGCAATTAGCAACGTTAACGGATCCGTCAGCATCTGAGCAGTTAAACTCCAGGACTCCCATCAACACTAAAGATTATTCTACTCATAGGTATGCATATGTCATTGCTTTCTTAATCATTTTATTTGTGTAAGAGACTAGAGAATTTGAACAGAAATTTTTAAAGGTTTAAAAAAATTACTTGTACTTAGATTGTACTTTCTGCTTTTCTTTTATCTTAAACAATTTTGGTTCCCTTTCTGTTCATGTTAGGTCTCAATGTAGCCACTTTAGAGCTGAAGTCAATGAGTTGTAGGAATAAACTAATAAAACATTTACTCCCACTTAGACACCATTATTTATTTTATTTTAGATTTGGGACAGGACATTTGAATACAGCTTTATATCATAGGTATTGCTGGGCACAATACTGACTGTGTTTGGGGAAGGTGGTAATAGAGCGGAAGACTTTATTCCCTGTCTGGTGAGGTAGAGCACTCAAAGTGAAAGCTAGCTTTTCCTGGTTATCTAAATAATTGATGATACCAAGATACTGGAATTAAAAGACTAAAGAACACAGACTTCAAAAGTCTGTATTCTGTAAGGTGTAGTGACTCATATCTGTAATCCTAGTACCTAACAGGCTGGTGTAGAAAGATTGTACGTTTGAAGCCATCGTGGACTGTAGAAAATGAATGTTCAGCAAACACTTGTGTTTTAAATCTTGTGTAGTGATGGGATTATACCTTAATTTTAACTTTTTGGAAGCTGGGACAAGAGAATCTTGAATTTGAGGTCAGCTTGGGCTACATAGCAAGAATTCTAGGGCAGCCTGAGTTGCACAATGAGACTTTGTATTTTAAAGAAAGAAAGGATTGGCAGGGAGACAGGGCTAGGGAGATAGTTCAGTCACTGAAGTACTTGTGTACAAACTTAACCGGAATTTGATCCCAGAAATTACATAAAAAAGCCAGGTGCAGTGGCACACTCCTGTCATCTCTACACTGGAGAGGTAGAGGAGAAAGAATCCCTAGTGCTTGCTGGCCAGCCAGTCTCACTGAATAAGTGAACTCAGGTTTGTGAGAGACTTTGGTAAAAAATGAGACAGAGTATTTGAGGAAGAATCCCAACATCAACCCCTGGTCTCCCTGTGCACATGTACACACACGTGGACACCCACACACACAAACACATAATTTGTATACTATTCTTCATTTTTCTGCAGGATTAGAACAATATACATTAAATCATTTTGTTTATTAGTAAAACGAATGACTTAGGGTTGCCTCATTGTTTTAATTTTAGGGTTACCATGAACATCATAGTCCGTGTAAACGTGCTAGTGTGTAATTGTGTGGTTATATTCTCCAGATTGTAATTGGCAACTTTGGATTTCAACCACTTTTATAGTCTGTTAAGATTTGGGTGTGTGAAGAGAGGAAGCTATATGTTGGTATATGTATAAGTAAAAGATAAAATGTCTTTTTATAAGGCAGGTGTGACATGTTGCTTTAGATTTTTCTTTTGTCTTATAGGCTGATGGATTTTTCTGCCATTAAGTGAAATGGTCTTATTAATTATCAGGGTTTTTTTTTGTTTTGTTTTGTTTTTGGTTTTGTTTGTTTTGTTTTTCAAGATAGGGTTTTTCTGTGTAGCTTTTTGGAACCTGCCCCGGAACTTGCTCTGTAGACCAGTCTGGCCTTGAACTCACAAAGATCCACACACCTCTGCCTCCCAAGTGCTGGTATTAAAGGCATGTACCACCACTGCCCAGCAATTATCAGGATTTTTACCAATCAAAATACTGAACAAATTAAAGTAGGAATTTTGTTGTTAATGGCTATTTATATAGTTCTTAATTGTTTACCTTTTACAATATTTACGTTTTTAGTTTTTCTCTTTTAATCCCACCACAATCTTGTCCAATAGGCATTTATTGGTCATTTTTGCTGCTGCTATGTCATAGATGTATTCTATAAAAGAAATGTTTTCTTGGGATGTATCACTGAAGCTTGCTTTGAAGTAAACTAATAAAGGTGAAGTTTGTGTCTAAAATAGGAAAGATGGAGACACTGGAAATTTAGATATTTCTTTTAAAGAATTATTTATCTTTTTGAGATAGTATCTTGCTGGCCTTGAATTTGCTCTGTAACCTTGAGCCTATGCACCTACCTTAGCTTCCTGAGTGCTGGGATGACAGGGTTGTATCATATGCTCAAATTCAGGTATTTCTCTTCTGAAATAGTATTATATTTGTGATGTTTCAGTTGCTCAATATTAGAAACACACAAATTACTACTTTTCAGTTGTTACTTAGCTATCACTATTCATGACCCAATATGGTGGGTTATAATTTCGAAAACTGCTAACATGAACATTTTTCTCTTTAATTTTATATTTTAGGCTTTATCAACTTTTAGAAGGAGACAATAAGAAAAAAGAATTGTTTATAACCCATGAACACTTGGAGGAAGTGACTGAGAAATTGAAACAAGATCTTTCTCAAATACAAGATCAATTGGCAGTATCTACTCAAGAACAGTTTTTCTTCCTGTCCAAACTGAACAATGATGTGGACATGCTTTGTGATGCTTTGTATCACGGAGGGAACCAGCTATTGCTCTGTGATCAGGTGAGTGTTTACCTAAGAAGTTTAAAATGCTGTTAAAAATATGCTTATTGTAAAGGGCTGGAGAGCTAGCTCAGTAGTTAAAAGCATTTGCTGCTCTTGTAAGAGGACCCATGTTTCATTCCTAGCACCCACATGGTGGCTCACAGCCATCTGTAACTCTGGTAATGGGAGTTCTGACATCCTGGGCTTTTGTGGGTATCAGGCACACATGTGGTATACATACATACATGCAAGCAAAAATACTCTTATTCAAATAAAAAAAATCATTAAAAAATGTTCTGCCAGGCAGTGGTGGCACATGCCTTTAATCCCAGCTCTCGGTAGGCAGAGACAGGCAGATCTCTGTGAGTTTGAAGCCAGCCTGGTTCACAGAGCAAGTGCCAGGACAGGCTCCAAAGCTACACAGAAAAACCCTGTCTTGAAAAACCAAAATAAGTAAGTAAATAAATGAATGAATAAAATAATTAAATACATGAATAAATAAAATAATGTTCCTTATAAAAGAAAATAAATGCTTTTATTTAGAGTACAGAGTCTTGTTGTATAGCCTATGCCGGTCTCCAACTCACAATCTCCCAGGTTCTAGGATTATAGGCATATGCCACCATACAAAACCTTATGGTTTTTTTGTAACTACTAATACGTATTCAGATAATTTTGAATGTTGTGTACATAATTTGAAAGTAAAGTTTTCAGTCACTATAAA
This sequence comes from Alexandromys fortis, assembly GCF_014885135.2. Taxonomy (NCBI): domain Eukaryota; kingdom Metazoa; phylum Chordata; class Mammalia; order Rodentia; family Cricetidae; genus Alexandromys; species Alexandromys fortis. The sequence continues at coordinate 4,321,035 of NW_026067920.1, forward strand.
AATGATATGATTTTGTATTAGGGAAGAAAACTTGTTATTTCAGCAAAGAGAGGATTGCTCGTCTGTTTTAAAATCTGTGTGTACTTATTGGTACGTGCTTCTTCTAATGGAATTCCCCAACTTTTTTGTTTGAAACATGTTTCCCAATGACTGGTCTTTTAGATGTTGGTAGACATTTTTTCAGCATATTCTTTTTAAAATCACATTTATTTGTGTGTTATGTGAGAGTGTCGTGATGCACAGGTGGAAATCGGGATCATTTATAGAAGTTGGTTCTCTTCTTTCTACCATATCTTTCCAAGGATTGAACTATGGTTGTCAGGCTTGGCTGTAGATGTCATTGTCTACTGAAGTGCCTCTCTAGTCCATCACTGTGTTACTCTTGAGTATATTTTAAAGGGGAAAAAATAAGCCAGTTAAAATGAGTAGAATATTTATAAAGCCTCATGGTTAATTCCTGATTGCTCTGAATTGTTCTGTGATTCACAATTGACACATTTTTCTACATCAAGAATATTAGGGAAAACTGTTTGGTTCCAAACAGAATCTCACCACATAGCCCTTGTTGGACTAGAACTTGCTACATAGACATGTAACAGTGTTTCCTTTGCCTCCAAGTGGTGGGATACAGGTCTGAGTGCTTGGCCATCAGAAACCACCACATAATTGTCTCCATGATAAGATGCATTTTTGTTTCAGAATGTTATGATCTGAAAAAAACTGTGTATCCCAGTCTGGCCTCAGATTTAGAGCAATCCAGCCTTCCTTTCCTACTGTTGGTAATGTAAACATAAGCACCATCCATGCCCAGCCTGTTAAGGGTTGGTTTTTTTTTTTTTTCTTTTTAAAATTTTTATTACATTTATTTATTTTTGTGTGTGAAGGCTCACACACCTGTCGATCAGAGGACAATTGGGAGTCTACTGTTTACTTTGGGGGATTTGGGGGATCAAACTTGGGTCATCAGGCTTGATAACAAGTGCCTTTGTCCACTGAGCCATCTGTTCAGCCCTCTTTTTGTTTTTCTCTAGTTCTTTGTTTAAAGATAGGATCTCACTATGTAGGCCTGACTGGTTTGGAATTAACTGTGCAGATCGGGCTATCCTAGAACTAAGAGATCGTCCTGCCTCTGTCGCCCAGGTGTTTATATTAAGAGTCTGTGTCATCACTCCAGCCTAACAGGGCTTTTTATTGTGATTATGAGAAGTTTTTCATTGAATAGAATTTCCTTTTAAATTTTAGAATTTCCTTTTAAATTGGTTGGTGTTAGTGATAAAGTTCTTGAAATAAACCTTTTTTTTCTCCCCTTTTCAGGAGTTAATGGAGCATGTTCATCAAGTTGAATCTAAGTTGAATAAACTAAATCATCTCCTTACGGATATTCTTGCTGATGTGAAGACAAAAAGAAAAATTTTGGCAACTAATAAATTGTATCAAGTGGAAAGAGAATTATATGTATATTTTTTCAAAGATGCAGACTATCTAAAAGATGTTGTGGAAAATTTAGAAAACCAGTCAAAGATTAAGACCTGATCTTAAAATTAAAGACTGAAGATTTCTAAAACTGAATCTTTACTATGCCTGCTGTGTTTTAATTTTTAACTATCAGGATGCTATTTCTACTAAGCACTACTAATTTTTCTTTTGACATTTACTTAGTATGTGGGGAGGGATGGGTATATGTGCAGTCGTGTACAGTAATTAGTGTGTACCATGTCACATGTGTGGAGGTGAGAGCGTCTTGTAGGAGTTGTGTTACTCTTCTATCACAAGAGCTCTGGGAATGGAAATCAGGTCGTCAGTCTTGGTGGCAGAGATTAACCCACGTCATCAGCCTCAGTGCTACTAGGGTTGTAAATTTAAGATCAACAGAACATTTTATTTGAATAGATTCAATGTCAAGTTGAACTTCCCTAGTATGAAAATTTTAAATACTCCAAAATTTGAACCTGTATTTTTAAGCAACTGGAATGTTTCTCAAATGAAAAATTCTACACCTGATCTTACATGGGTTGTCAGTCATAAAATACATACACTAAGTTATAAAGCTACCTTCAGTCTTATTTGTATAAAATTTTGCCTGAAATATGAATGAATTTCACATTTCGACTTCATTTCTATCTCTAAAATGTGTAATTGTATACAAAAATTAAAATATCTGAAGCACTTGAGTTCCACTCATTTAAGTTAAGGGATATTCAGTTTGTGACATTGGTTTTGAGGGTTGTATAAACATTGACTGGCTGACCAGACTGGCCTTGAACTCACATCAGGCATACTACCAAGTGCTTCTCATCACTGTTTGCTTGGTGCCACTTTATCTTGTCAAATTTTTACTTGGAGGAAAAAAACATGCTATACAAATGTTTTATATAACTAAATTTCCTTAAATTGGCATTTTCTGCTGTTGGGTATTTCAAAATTTTGTAGAATTTGGGGTTTTGTTTTTTAAGGTTTCTGTTATCTGAGGTCAACTGTGATCTGAAAATACTGAATTAAAAAAAATGACAGGAGTAAAGTTTTTTTTTCAGAAGTAAATTTTTAAGTTGTATGTCATGGACTCTGAAACCTCCCACCTAGGATGTGTTATACCTTTGTTTAGTGTATGTATGCTGCATACTTGACCTTTTTTACCAGTCACTCAATACCTGATACTTAGCAGGTACATAGATTTCCATACTATGTGCAGTTTCATTGGGATTTGGGATTTTATCCTTTGTCGGTAAAGTAATACTATTGTATATTCACTAGCCAAGTCTTGAGTTTGACTAAAGTAAAATTCTGCTGAAGTATTTTCCCCTAATTTTCTGTTGTAATCTTTGGAAGTTTAAATGTGTCTGCTTGTACCACAAATTTTGAGCATTTCTGTTTTAGGGGCTGGGTTCTGGTGGCCGTACTAGAGCTTTAACCACTGTGATTATAGCATAAATAATGAAATTTGAAATATAAGTTTCAAAATTATGTACAAATGGTTGCTTAAAGGATTTATGATATATATTTAAATCACTTAGAAAATGTTGGACAATTATTTAAGATTTGAAGTGGCTTTTTAGTTGGATTTTTTTCTTTTTTTAGATTCATTTTGTTTTGTTTTTAAGGTAAGGTCTTAAATCTTTTCGCCTATATTGGTCTTCAGTTCATGATCCTGACTTGACTGTGCTGAGATTATGAGTGTATACCGCCACACGAAATTTCCTATCGGTTATTTTATCAAATGTTCCCAAAGAGTTCATTTTATGATGTGTCTGTGTCAAATACTAAATATTTTCTTAAGTTCAGCTATAGGAAATACCTCTAAGAATATTCTTAGCCGGGCGATGGTGGCGCACGCCTTTAATCCCAGCACTCGGGAGGCAGAGGCAGGTGGATCTCTGTGAGTTCGAGACCAGCCTGGTCTACAGAGCTAGTTCCAGGACAGGCTCCAAAGCCACAGAGAAACCCTGTCTCGAAAAACCAAAAAAAAAAAAAAAAAATTCTTTACCTTTGTTTTATGGTTCACATAGTTTTATGGATATTTTCAGGGTATAACTATAGATAGAAAGTGGCAATGCACTGTATTTTTATAATCTATCAAGCAAATGCATTTCTGTCAGTTATTGTATCATGTTACATAAATTTATTTTTGTTAGGTGAACCTAATATAGTTTAAAAAATATTAAATTTTATCATAAGATTTAACTGTAAGGCCAGTCTGACTCATTCCTCTAATCCCGGCACTTGGGAGGCAGAGGCAGGTGGATCTCTGAGTTCAAGGCCAGCCTGGTCTACAAATAAAATTCTAGGACAGCCAGAGCTGTTAAACAGAAACCCTGTCCCAAAAACAAAACAACCCCTCCCAAAACAATTTAACAGTCAGCTGTTCATTTTAATGTCCAGAGATAAGGCATTTAAATTCTTTTCTCAAATAATGTGGGAAACGGTTAACTGCTTTCCCAGTGGGTGCCAGATAATTTAGCTAGGAAGCAGATAATTAATCTGTACCATCCACTAAACCTTCACCTACTCAGCCAGGGGACCAATAGAGACTGTCAGTCCCAAAGTGGCAGGTTATTTGTCTACCTTGATGACCGAGGTCAGGTTTAATTACCGTATTGCAGAGTTATATGCTTGAAAATAGCAGCCAGCTTTCAGAACTGAGGAGGAGTTAAACTGCTTACCTCATAGTTGGTTAATTAGAAATTATTTTTATATGTTTATTTCTCAAAGGAGCCTCTGGTTGGTTTTGGTTTGATTTGTAGCGCTGGGAATCAAGTCTAGGGTTTATACATACCAAGCAAGAGGGAACTGAGATTGGTATGTAAAATGAAAAAATAAAACAGCTTTAAAAATATTTGAGACTGGGTCTTACTAATCTGCCCAGCTGTCCTCGAACTTGCTCTGTAGCCTAGGCAGGCTTGAACTATGTCTTCCTGCCTCAGCTTCCTAATTCAGTTTGTACCAACAGGCCTCACTTCTTTCTCCATCCTATTTGTGTTAGATAATCAAAACCTGTTTCCTGTAGTTATTAATACCTTTTAAATGAAAATATATGTAAGTCCTTTTAAAGTCTTAAAATTAATATATGGGTACTTATCTTGTATTTAGGACTTTATGAAAATGGAAAATTATGAGGCATGTGTAGGTTTTGATCTCTGTGAGACACCCCTCTCTACTGTTGCTCAGAAGATTATGTGTGCTATGCGTTCAGGTGATTTCATGGATTCTAAGAATGAGGGAAAGAGTACAAAGAGTAAGTAATTTTATGAGTCTTATTGTCTTAAAAATGTTACCTATTTTAAAAGCTTAAGACTTAAAAGTGAAATGAATGTAATAAAATTATTCCCTAGAACTTTATATTTTGTAGGGAATTTCTATTGCCTACAAAAGAAGTGATTTCCAATACCCTCCCTTCCCCATTCTTTGTGACTAAATTGCTTACTAAATTCAAACTCCTTTAACCCCTTTGCTTTAATACAGCACTCTTCCTTGTTCCGGATACTTTAGTATCTTCAAAGGAGATGAACTCTTTCCTAATGTCTCTTGGACTATTGAATTTGTAATTTACTTGCTGTTATATATGGTCACAAGAGAAGTGTTTCTGTCATGTGCTGCCATACAATATATAAATTCTGGGTATCAGAGAAGAATGGGTTTGTGTATGTATGGCATGCTAACAAAAAGCTGTGGCCTATACTCTCAGGCACAGGTATATCTGAAAGTTTTGTAACGTTAGGGTTTTTTAACTAGCAAAGCCAGTAATTTGTTTTATTTTTTTTTTTTCTAAAAACTAAGTTGTAAGTCATATTAAATTAGGATATTGAGATAAAATCATTGAGAGTATTGCCAAGTATTAACACAAATGCTGTCTATAAACACAGTTTCTTAGTTACAAGATAGTAGCACTTGGGGCTTGAGAGATGGCTCAGTGGGGAAAAAACAGGCTTGAGCAGCTGAGTTTGAATCTGTTGTATTTAGGTAAAGAAGTCAGAGGTAAGGCTATTTGTGTCTAACAATAACATTGGAGGTAGAAGAAGCAGATAGATCTTGGGAATTCACTGGCCACCCAGCCTAGATGAACATTACTACTTAAATTGCTATAATCTCGTCTTTTTCAAAATCTTCTCCTTGCTTGAAGGTCACACCACTATCCTGACTTTTTATCACAACTGCTTCCTAATGAAAGCGTTTTATATTGCTTCAAGGACCTTTTTGTCAGGGATTACTTATCTATCCCATAGTAATCCAGACTTCCTTTCTGAGTTACAGAGGTGTGTGCATGGCTCAGGTTCATTGCATCAGGTCCTATCAGATAGTAAGTACCCCTTCTAAGGCATACTTGAAGATGGCCAACTTGCTTCCCATTTGGAACTCAAGATCATTTCTCTTCAGTTCTAGACTAAATAACAGTATTATGGGGTGGGGATGAAATAATATGTCAGAAGGACCTTGGGCATGTAAGTGCTTCATGAAACAACAGCTCTCTCACTAACTGAGACCTTTATCTCAGAACAGGAAAGAACTAAGCTTACACTTTGTCCATTAAGCCATTGTATTAACTCTTGTGCCTTTAGCTTAGGGTTTTGTGGGTTGTTTTTTTTTTTTTACCTTAACTTACCTTTATATTCAGAATTGAGTTCATCTATAAATGTTTTGCCTTATATTGTTCAGTAATACTGTTAAATGTTTGGCAATTACTGGGGTCAAAGGAGTTTTTAAGATTTTTAACTGATTAGATGCTATGTCATCTTGAGATTAAGCATGTTTTAATCAGTATATGTTTATTTTATCTTTATTTTCATAGAAAAAACATTCCACACATTTATTAGAACTTTTAAGCTGGAGTTTAGAGATGTATTTTGTATTTAAAATATTTTTATAAAAATGAATTTATAAAAGCTTGATTCTCTGAAAGGTATTTGGGGAATACATTCACATTTAGTATGAAGTTTATCTTTATTCCCACTATCTAGTAGAAATATTTAGCAATTTCAGTAACAGAATGAAAAACTAAAAGGCAGAATAGATCTATGATTATATTTCTTCTAATTAGGAGTAAATGAGTAAACATTTTTTTATTTCAATGAATATTTAGTTTTTTATTGAGAAAAAGATGAGTAAACATTTTTATGTGTACCAAATAAATATAAAAATCCTTACTTCAAATCATTTACACAGCCTTGCAAGGTCTTAGATTTTAGTTCCCAAGGCCACTGCCCTCTGCCTCATGGATATTTTTGAGGTAGCCTCTAATTTTTTTCAAGACAGACTTTGGGGTCTGTTCTGGAACTAGCTCTTGGCTGGCCTCCAACTCACAGAGATCTGCCTGCCTCTGCCTCTCAAGTACTGGGATTAAAGGCCTGTGCCACCACTGCCTGGCTCCAATTGCTTTTTATTTTCAGTTTATTGCCACTTTGATTGTTTGTGTCATGGCTTCAGGTCATTCTTTGTCCTTGCTCTCTGGAAAGTTTGTCCCTAGGATATTTTCATGTAATCCTACGTAATATCTAGCTCCCATCTGCCCTTTATATTATACTCACTATTTTCCAACACTTTGTTGTCCCAGTCAGATTTAACTATGACTCCTGACAATGTGACACTTTTCTCATCCGTTCCCTGTTGACCTTTCTTCACAGCTGTTAGTGTGTTAGTGCCTGTTTCCTGTATGGACATAGATGCAAATTCTCTCAATAAAGTATTTGAAAACTGAGTTTAGTACCACCTTAGAAACATCTTACAACATGATCAAGTTAGCTAGTTGTTTGTTTGGTTTTGTTTATGTTTTTTTAGGACAGGGTTTCATTTCTTTGTGTAGCTCTGACTGTCCTGGAACTCACGCTGTAGACCAGGCTGGCTTCGATCCGTCTGCCTTTCCTCCTAAGTGTTAGGATTAAAGGTGTGAACCACTATTGCTGGCACTCAAATTAGTTTTATTCCAAAGATGTAAGCATTATTCAAAATAAGCAAATCAGCAAATTAGCTTAGTACATAAATAGAATCAGGGACAGAAATCACATGATCACCTCAATAGATACATACATTTGACAAAGTTCAACCCTTTCATGGCAAGTGTCCTGAAGTGACTATGTCTAGAAAGATCATACCTTACCATAGTAAGAGAGAGAGCATCGGGTCACAGCATTTCCCTCCAAGTTTGACCACATAAGTTCAGCCCCCAGGATATACCCAGTCAATAGAGAGAACTCATGAAAGTTATCTCTTGACTACACATGCACACAAAAATGAATAAATGTAATTTAAAACTAAGGGTTAGGAAGATGGGTCCATGGTTAAAGTACTTACTATACACGTGTGTGGACTGGAGTTCAGATCCCTGGAATTCATGTAAATTCCTTGGAATGATGTGTGTACATGCACATCTGGGTCCACTTATAATTCTAGCCTCAGAAAGTAAAAGATGGGATTCCTTACTAGTTAGTAAGACTAGCATTATAAGTGAACTCAGTTTGATTGAGAGGTCCTGCCTCAATGAATAAGGTAGAAGAGTGATGGAAGATGATTCCTTACATAAACTTTGAATCTCTACATGCATGTGCACCCATGTGTTCTTGCATCCACTCAAACGTGTGCCTACATGTGCAAACGTGTGTACACACACTTGCATATCACACACGGAAATGGAAAATAATAAAAAATTTAAAAGTAAAAGCTATATACAGAAAATATCACAAATACTATATTAATGGCGAAAAAATTGAAAGCATTCCCTGTAATTCAAGAACAGGAAATCATTGACTAGTTATCGGGCTAGCTCAGCAGGTAGAGATGCTTACTACGGAGCCTGAGAAACTGAGTTCAATCCCTAGGACCTATGTGGTAGAAGGATAGAACTAACTCTTGAGAGTTGTCCTCTGACCATTGGCACACCATAACAAGCACGGGCCATCACAAAATAAATATAACAATTTTAAAAAGAAAAATATGTCTATTATCTCCACTGTTGTCTACTGTAGTCCTTGAATTCTTAAGCCAGAGAAATAGAGGGTACACACAGCAAAGGAAAATGTCAAATTATCCCTATTTACAGACTGGTCCTATTCTTAAAAGACCCTGATACCACCAGAAAACTCTTAGATCTAAATAAACGTTTTCATCAAAGTTGTAAGATAGCATCAGTTGCTTTTCTATATAATGACAATGAACATGTTGAAAAAAAGAAATCAGGGCAAGCATAGTGGTGCATGCCTTTAATTCCAGCAATTGAAGAGGGCAGGATGTTTGAGGCTACCCTGGTCTACATAGCAAGTTCCAGGACTAGACAAACACTGTCTCAAGGAGGAAAAATTGCAGAAGAGGAAAAAGAAAAATCTAGAAATATACCTATACAAAGTGTGAGACTTTTACAGTGAAAACAGTATCCTAAAGGAAGAAACTGAAGTCACTAGAAGATGGGAAAAAATACATTCATTGACTGGCAGAAGGAAAATGACTATTGCCAGAAACAATCTACAGAACTGCTATAATCTCAATCAAAATTCCAATGGCAAACTCCTAAGATTAATATGAAAGCACAGAAGACCTCAAGCTGTCAAAGCAATCCTGAGCAAAAAGCATGCTACAGGTGTCACAACACGATCTCAAATTACACTACAAAGCAGTAGTAACAAAAACAACATGGTGCTGACACAAAAACAGAGACCAACAGTGACCTAGAATTGAGGACCCTGAAATAGATCCATGGAGCTACAAACATCCGACTTTCAACAAAGATGCTGAAATATGTTGGAGAAAAGATAGCATCTTCAATTGGTGCTAGGAAACCTGAAATTAAGACCCGAAACTACCAGAAGAAAACAGGAAGAACACTTAAAGATACAGACACAGAACTTTCTGAATAGGATTCTAGTCCAAGAAACCATCAAGAATTGACAAAGAAATTACACTGAATGAAGTTTGGGCATCATGGGGAATAATTATCAGCGAAGAGAGCCTACAGAATGGGAGAAAGTCCTTACTAGTCATTAATCTAACAGCATTGGCATCTAAACTTTTTTGTTTTATTTTTCAAGACAGGGTTTCTCTGTGTTATAGTTGGACTTTTTTGGACAGCCAGCTCCCATAATGACATGGAGACTTATTAATTATGAAACTTTGGCCTTTGCTTAGGCTTGTTCCCAACTAGCTCTTATACCTTAAGTTAACCTATTTATATTAATCTGCATTCTGCCACATGACTCATACTGTATATCCGACTTCCCCATGTCTCACTGGCAAACCCCCCAGTCTCAGATTTCTCCCCTGAGTTTTTCTCTTGCCAGAAATCCTGCTCATCCTCTACTGCTATTGGCCATTCAGCTTTTTTATTAAACTAATCGGAAGGTGCCTTAACAGAGATACATCTTCACAGTGTACAAAAAGATTATCCCATAACTCTGCAGTTCTAACTGTCCTGGAACTAGATGAGACTGACCTTGAACTCAGATCCTCCTGCCTCTGCCTCCTGAGTGCTGGGATTAAGGCAGTGTGCCACCACTGCCAAGGGTATCTAAACATTTTTAAAACAAACAAAAAAAATAATCAGCTAGTCAGTAATGGACAGGTAAACCGAATAGTTCTGAAAAGAAATATAAACTGCTAATAAATACATGAAAAGTGTTAATGTTCTTAGCTGTCAGGAAATTTCAAATCAAAGCTACATTGAGATTCTGTCTCACCCTAGTCATAATGTCTGTCATCAATAAGACAAATTTGGGACTGGATAGTTGACTCTGATTAACAGCACTTCTTGTTGCAAAGGACCTGGGTTTGATTCCCAGCACCCACATGGAGGCTTACCACCTCCTCTGGCACAAGACATGCATGTAGTACACAGGCATATATGCAGGCAAAACACTCATAATAATACTGAAATAATAAATAATGAAAATCTAAAAATAAATTTTAAGAGTTTCTTTGAAAATTTACAGTTCAGGATGTAGGGGATGGGAGAACTCTTAAACAATACTGTTCCAAAGAGCTGCTTGGCCACTTGTTCATTTCCTGGCTGCCCAGACCCCCAAAATAATCACACAAGAACTGTATTAATTAAAATCACTGCTTGGCTCATTAGCTCTAACTTCTTATTGGCTAACTCTTACATCTTAATTTAACCATTTTTATTAATTGTGTATCACCATGAGACTATGGCCTACTAGCAAAGTTCCAGCACATCTATCTCTGGCTGAGGATCCATGGCATCTCTCTCTGCCTCTTCTTCCCAGCATTCCATTTAGTTTTCCCTGCCTAGCTCTGTTCCCCTATAGCTCTGCTATATGCCCAAAGCTGTTCCTTTATTAACCAATGAAAGCAACACATAGACAGAAGGACCTTCTACACCACAATACATACTGAATATGTAAATTAGGTAACCAACCTTGGAAATTAGTATAAAAGCTCTTAAAAATAGGCTGAGTAGTGATTGCACATGCCTTTAATCCCAGCACTCAGGAAGCCGAGGCAGATCTGAATTCAAGGCCAGCCTATTCTACAGAATGAGTTCCAGGACTGCTAGGGCTACACAGAGAAACCCTGTCTCCAAAAACCAAATAAACACATATGATTCAGCTGTACACTTTTGGGTATATATCCAATGGAATCAAAGTCAGATATCTACACACCTAATGACAACAGCCAAGTTATAGAATCAGCATACATGCCCAATTGTATTAATCAGGCTTCTCTAGATGAACAGATCTGATAGAAGATATGTAGAATAGCTTACAGGTCATTGTTGCCCAGCTAGTCCAACAATGGCTGTCTGCCAATGTAAGATCCTGGAATCCAGTAGTTGTTCAGTCTATAAAGCTGAGTGTCTCAGTTGATCTTCAGTATATGCTCAAGTCCCAAAGAAGTAGGCTCTAATGCCAGTGAAGGAATGAACTTGGAAATGAGCAAGAACAAGCAAGGAAAAAAAAAAAAGACCTTTCTTCTATTGTTGGTTATATAGGCTGCAATAGAAGGTGGGGCCCAGATTAAAGGTGAATCTTTCTACCTCAAAAGATCTGGATTAAAGATATATGTCTGCACCACAAAAGATTCAGTTTAAAAGTGTATTTTTCCACTTCAAATGATTTAATTAAAAAAATTAAATTTTAAAAATCCAATTCAGTTCAATTTAAAAAATGTTTAATTTAATTTAACTTCAAAGTTGTACCCAGCTGCTTGAGTTCTAGTCAATTCCAGATGTAGTCAAGTTGGTAACCAAGAACAGCCACTACAAGTCCACCCCTTGTCAACTTGACACAATTGCATCTTCTTATGTCATGCTTAATTTCCAAATGAAAACAATAACCAGCTCATAATCACCCCTAACATGATATAATTATCCCATGCACAACTGCAAGCACATTATATATTTAACCAGGTCATAATTATGCCTAATGTGATATAACTATCCCTCATACAACCACAAATTATGAATTTTAGAATGGGTGGCAATATCACTTGAGGGAACGTTCTCAAACTTAAATATGATAACCACTTATGTTCTCTTAATTGATGTTACAGCCCGTGATAAACTGGGGAAAGACAGAACAAATATCTGTACAAACACATTCTTAACAGAACATGACAAACATGTCAATTTTAATCCTCATTTCTGCTTACGTGACCTTAGCTGATATTTATAGCTACCTTTCTCTGTTACCCACTCAGTATTTTTCCACCCTCAGCAAACTCCTCATCAGGTCTTGGCTCTTTTCCTGGACGAGTGATCCATATCTTCATTCTTGAAGGGTCTGTGCCCTTTGCTGCCCTGCCTGGATTAGGCTGTTATAGTTTCCCATTAACTTTAGTCACAAGACATGGTGGCACCAAGAGATTCCCTAAAGTATCTCCTGCATTCCAGATGTAATCTTTCTTACCACCATTGTGGAGAAACAATCCAGTTTCCCCTTGGTAATCTGAATCAACCATTCCTTCTAACACTGTTATTCCTTTCTTATCCCATTGGTTTAAGGGCATCAGAAACTCAAAGTGGCCAGGGGGAAGTATTGAGCTTTCAGATCAATGGAATTTTTGTTGTGTCTCCTAGAAGGAGTGCTGGCCCTTTGGAAACCAAAATTTCTAGGCCAACAGAACTTATGTTCAAGGGAACACTTATCAACAGATGAGAAAAGGAAATGTATATGCACACAGTAGTCTTACTTAGTCAAAATGAACTGCCATTTGCAAGGAAATGATGAAACTGGAAATCATATTAAGTTGAAGAAGTCAGACTCAAACATTTTCTATTTAATCTTGTGTTCATAATACAATTTTTTAAGGGGAAGGCTTTGGGAAGCGGTACGGGAACCAGAGTAGGCTGAAATGGAAGATGAGTGAATTATCAAAGTACTATTTGAATAAAGGGTGAAAACCAAATGGTTCTAAAAGTGGCTCTGAAGGTTTTGGTATCCAGATATACAAAGAACCCAAAAGCCCTTTCCATATAACTAATCAATGTCCAGGCTGCCTGGACGGATGAAGATCCAGGCCCTACTGTCCTTCTGCTTGAAAGCAGAGCCAGGGCCAAAACGGCATGCCTCTTTATTTTGTTATACTTAAGGGATATCTAAAAGTAAACCCAATGTCTATTGCCCTACTTTTTTCTTAAAATGTTTTACATATTCACACATTTTATCTGAAACTTTTAGAGTGTATATGTACTGTTAAAGTATAAGTTTCTTATAGTATAAGTTTCTTTCTTTCTTTTTCTCTTTCCTGGTCTAGTAGAACTGGGCTTATTAAGGGAGTATTTTCATCCACTCGGGATAGAAATCACATAGTAATTTGAACAGGGAATGTTTAGATCTTTATTGACTAGATGGGTTTTAGCCACTAAGACATATAAAGAGAACTCTGAAAGATCTAAGTAACAGGAGAGCAGCTACCTCCCCCACCCACAAAGCTGGAGTAGCATGCTGAAAGGAAAGGTGTCCGTCTCCTGGCAGTGTTCCTCCAGCACCCTCTGCTGACTAAGTTTAGCATTGTGCCAAGTGTTTGCAGGGTCAGCAATATATAAGCAGTAAGGGAAGTAACGAAGTTCACATTCACTTAGGATGTCCAACATAAAACATCTTACAGCTGGGTGGAGGTGGCGCACACCTTTAATCCTAGCACTCAGGAGACAGAGGCAGGCGGATCACTGTGAGTTCATGGCCAGACTGGTCTATGGACAGCCAAGACTACACAAAGAAACCTTATCTTAAAAAAAAAAAAAAAAAGTGTTCATTATCAGAGGTCCTGCTGTTTAATGGGTAGAAGATAAACCCTAAATGATTTAGAAGCCTTAGGGGATTTAGTAGGGTACCCCCTTGTACATAACAGACAAATTACAGCATTTTACTCCTACCACCACTAAGGAAAGGACCCAGAACCTGAACCTGATGGAAAATTTTCAAAGAATAAAGGTATATAGACCACATTTGTGAATGTGTTTTATCTCATACAGTGAATGATACAAAAGTCACCTGCTTTGTGTAGGACCTAAAGTAGACAGGGTTCCAATGAAGTCCAGGCAGTGAAGCAAGTATCCCAGTCATAATGCATTACCAGCCCAACAGACCTTCTGGTATTAGAGGTGGGGGAAAAATAGGTGTGTGGTTTTTAGGGTCTTAAGAGAATTATAATTCAGATTCCAAGAACATGAAGCAAGGCTATACCATCATCATCAGAGAATCATACATCTTTTAAAAGATTAAAATTAAACTAAAAATGACCCCCCCCCACACACACACACCATGCTACTAGCTCCTCGTGGAAATGGAGCTTGAGAATATCCAACTAACCTTGAATTCCAAACTGCCAAACGTTGTCCCGTTCTGTTAGAGCATCAAGAGGGCCTGCAGCAATCTATTGTATACTGGAAATGGTTTATTTGGTTTGGTTATAAGCAGGCAAGTAGGCACAATTGGCTGCCTGGTTTCAGACCTGCATGGCTTGGCTTATAATGTGTTGTCTCAATGTGAAAAATTAAAAAAAAAAAAACAGAAAATGGACTGCAGATGCACCATATTCCAGCTCATGCACCCCAACCTGGGTGACAAGTTGAAGACATGTTGAAGATAAATCCAAAAGATAAAATTTTGGGTGATTTACTTGCCTATCCACATTGTATGAATGGGGAAACCAAGGTTAGAGAACTTTCAACCTACAGACAAATGTTGGCCAGTCCGGAATAAGAACGGTCAAAGGTCTGGCACTGGGAGTTCTTGAGGCAAGACATATGACTAGATCCATTGTATGGTCTTAAAGTATTTCCCACATATGGCTGCAGCCAACAGCCATGCTATTAGAATGACTTGGCCAATTGGCACTTATCACCTTCGGTACCATGCTGTCCCAGTGCTAACACATGGTTGCTTTGACTTTAGTAACCATAGGACTTGGGTTAGCCCATTAGGCATTGGCCCACTAACAAGCACTGGGTTAGCTGTTTTTCTGTCAGATGTTCAATTTTGCAACAACAGAGACTGAGCTTAGATTCCCCAATGGCATTATCTTTTATGAGTAGTCACTTGGTGGCAGGTTGACAACACTGAACTCTCCATGTTCTGAAAGGTAGAGTAATGTTTTTTTCTCTTAGTATCTCATTGTGTGGCCAAGGCTGGCCTTTCTCAAGTGATCTTTCTACCTTAGCCTCCCAAGCTACTGGACCACAGATATATGTTACTATGCCTACCTTTGCAGTGACTTATCTGAGCCAAATCAATACAGGGTCCAAGCATGGGCTCACCTTTTCCATTCTCAGTGCCTCTGTCTGCTCCATTTCCCATGAGTGCTCTGGGAACCTTGGAAGAACAAATGAGCAAGTGGGCCCATGTACACAGAAACATCTGTCAAAGTAGCTGTGGGCGCAGATGTCTAAATTGCACTGCTTGGGACTGAGTCTTGTTCTGCTCCTTACTGCACAGCTCAGGTTAATTAGCTAGTTAATTTGTTTCTGTGTGAGTGCACACGTGTGCATACGTGGAGGCCATATGTTCTCAGGAGCCAGGTAATTGTCTTTTTTTAAAGTAGGGTCTCTCACTGGGATCTGGGACCCACCTTAGACTTGACTAGATAGCTAATGAGACCCAGGGACCCTGTCTCCACACTAACCAGCTCTGGAACTATAAGCTTGCATCATACCTAGCTTTTTATATGAGTTCTGGAGATCAAACTGTGAGGTCTTCATTCTTGATCAGCAAGCATTTTACAAACAGCCATTTACACAGCCCTCCAGCCCAGGATTATTAAAATTAAAATCTAATTTAGGTATTTGTATCAGTGATATTTTCCTGAACTCCTTCCTGATTATTCTATGGCAGTATTATTCAGTTTAATAATTTCCTCAAATGCTTAGTACTTATAAGATGTCTCCAAAATGCCAACTTTGGGTTTTCAAAATAAAATATTCAAGTGTGCATGCATCCCAATCTCAGCACTTGGGACGCAGATGCTGGCAGATCTCTGTGAGTTCGAGGTCTACAGAGCTAGTTCTGGGATTGCCAAAACTACACAAAGAAACCTTGTCTCAAAAAACCAAAAAAATTCAAATGTAAACTTCAAGTAATCACAAATAAGTATTTCATAATTATATAGACATGTCTTCTGTTAATTTGAAGACACTTTATGTAACAAATTACTACAATAGTCTTATGTATTTTGCTTGTACTGATAGTGGCTAAATAACATAATGAATCATTTTCAATGGTTAGCTAATTCTATAATATTTTGTTTTGTTTTGTTTGTGACAGGGTCTATATGCAACCCTGGTTCTTCTAGATCTGCCTATGCTGCCTATGTAGATTAGACAGGCTTTGAAACCACAGGCTCCACCTGCTTCTGCTCCCCAAGTGCTGAGATTACAGTCAAATACCACCATTCCTAGTTCAATTTATTTTTCAATGTTTAATTTTTTGTTTTTTTTTTAAGCTTCGAAAGTGACCAAAAAATCCAGTGTTCATTATTCAGTATTAGCTGAACATGAGAGGACTCAATCACTAGAAACAAAGGTAAATCTTTGCAAATATGAGTAATTCTAAACAGAGGATCCTCATTTGTTAACAGATATTTAATAAGCATCCTGGTATATGCTAAAACTGCAGATACAATGCTTTAAAACCGTTCTTATTCTGGTTGCACGTGGTTTAATTTGGACAGGTGGTAAGGAGAATAGAACATCCCACACATCTGCTCCATGTGTGCATTAAGTGCTGCTGTGATAGCAATTAGTTTCATGTTCTCTGAGACCAAGAAGAGGAATATTTACCCAAGCTTTGTGCCGTTGCACTTTTCGTTTCTGGGTAGTGGGGGCAGGACGCTGAAGCAGGTTATCTCTCTGAAGCGTGAAAATTGTTTCTGAGTTGAAATGTAATGGATCATTAGAGGTTGGCCAAACTGAAGACCCCAGCCTCAGAGAGGCGGGGAAGGATACTGAGCCTTTTTAAGGAAGAAGATCTTGAAACTTTTGTGAGCTGACCAGTTTGGGCTATCCAGGAAAAAGAAGAGGCCATGTCTCTGAAGGCCTTGCTTAGGAAACAGTGGTGGAGGGTGCCTCACGGTGGAGGGAATGGACTCTGGTGCAAACTACTTGTTCAGGTTCTAACCTAATTCTTTGTTTGGTTGGCTTAGACAGGGTTTCTCTATGCAGCTGTGACTGTCCTTAAACTTGCTATGTAAACTAGGCTGGCCTGGAACTCACAGAGATCTGCCTGCCTCTGTCTCCCAAGTGCTGGGATTAAAGGCATGTGCCACCATGTACTGGCATTCTATTTTTTATTTATTTATTTATTTATTTATTTATTTATTTATTTATTTATTTATTTATTTATTTATTTATTTATTTATTTATTTATTGAGAAGGTCTCATGATGTAGCCCTGGCTGGCCTGAAGCTCACTATTGTAGACTGGACTGACTCATGAAGACTTGCCTGTTTCTGCCTCCTAGGTCCTGGAATTATAGGCATACAGTGCTATATCTAGCAAAAACTATTTTAAAGTTTTATTGCATTTTTATTTAGTTTTGTTGGGGAAAATGCACATGCCATGGAGCACATGTGGAGATCAGAGGACATCTTGCAGAAGTTGGATTATTTTCCACCATGCGGCTGCCAGGGATCTAACTCAGCTCTCTAGGCTTGGTGGCAAGTGAGACATCTTGCCATCCCCCAACCTAATTTAAAATTAAGCTCCCTGTAGTAAAGTAGAGATAATGTCAGGACCTATTTCTGATACTACTGGCTGATTATTTGGCCCTAAGCTTTTAAAACAGTTTTATAAGTCCTGAAATATTTTAAAGTTGAAATTTAAAACATTCACCATAAGTTTCTAAAGTTGCAAAGAACACGATTCTAGTATATTGTTAATATTGACATTTTAAAAACTGTCATAAAATTTAAAATACTTCCACTGTGATTCAAATAAAGTACACTCTGGCAATTTGATATCCACTGTCACCCTTTAAAAAACACGCCGGGCGGTGGTGGCGCACACCTTTAATCCCAGCACTTGGGAGGCAGAGGCAGGCAGATCTCCGTGAGTTCGAGACCAGCCTGGTCTACAAGAACTAGTTCCAGGACCGGCTCTAAAACCACAGAGAAACCCTGTCTCGAAAAAAAAAAAAAACCACATGAACAAGATCTTCAATAGTCTGAAATCTTACTGAATTTCTTTTCTTGAATACTCCTCCACAGAATTTTCAACTAATATAATTTTATGACTAAAAGTCTGTTCTTGGAACCATAAACTATTTCTCTTTAGTAAAAGTATGAGTATAAAAGTTAAATTTTCTGTGGTACATGACCAACTATTAAGACATTTTCTTGCTGGGCGGTGGTGGTACACGCCTTTAATCCCAGCACTTGGGAGGCAGAGGCAGGCAGATCTCTGTGAGTTCGAGACCAGCCTGGTCTACAAGAGCTAGTTCCAGGACAGGCTCCAAAACCACAGAGAAACCCTGTCTCGAAAAACCAAGACATTTTCTTTCTTTTTTTATATTTATTTATTTATTATGTGTACAATATTCTGTCTATGTGTATGCCTGCAGGCCAGAAGAGGGCACCAGACCCCATTACAGATGGTTGTGAGCCACCATGTGGTTGCTGGGAATTGAACTCAGGACCTTTGGAAGAGCAGGCAATGCTCTTAACCACTGAGCCATCTCTCCAGCCCAAGACATTTTCTTTTAAAATAAAGTTAATTTGCAGTTGTCCAAAGCAAGAGATAAATTATAATTTGTAAACAAACACTAAAACACAAAGCACCATTGTAAACAAATCTAATGAAATGGGTGGAGATTCTATTCTCCAAGTAGATTTTATAATTTTGTTTTCTTTATGGCCTCTACTTGGAGTTGTAAATTACAGGCCTCACTCTTGTTCGTTGTCTTCTGAGATGAATGACTTGTAGCACAGGGGCTTAGAGGAAGCATTCTGAGCTAACTCCAGGATCCCGCTGTACAGTCTAGAAAGACTCTGTCTAGCTTTGCTGGAAAATGTGGTTCTAGGATGGAGGTGGTTTAATGAGTGGTAGAACATCTGTTCAGCAAACACCACAGAAGAAGAAAAGAGAAAGATCATAGATTATGTGAAACTTGTGTCCTCTCATTATCTCTGGTAAACTGTATCAGAAATTCACTTGGTTGATAGACATGTCTTGTGAATACATGCTGTGATAAAATATTTTCCCCTCTTTTTCTGCAGAACCCTAAGTCATTAATAACCCAGTCACCAAGAGGGTCCATCGAGTTCTGTCCTCAGTCCTCTACTACTCTGCTCACAAGTCATCTCTCTGTTGGCCAAGTGGAGAGCAGAACCGCCTCACTGACTCTTTCCAGCTGTTTAATTCCACAGAGTGATCAGGAAGCACCAGTCTTTCAAAGAATGAAGTATACGAGAAAGCACTTCCTAGAGGAAAATATGGCTAAAGAAGATGAGAGAAAATTAAATCTTAAAAGAAAATTTATTATATGTAGTAATTCCCCAGAAAAAGCAAGTAAACAGATAACACTGGAAGAAGGTACTGATGGGGCTGAAACCTGGCTAAACTCTGAGGAAAGGACAGTGTTTGAAAAACAGCTTTGTGATGTTAGATATTTGGATGATTTGGCAAAAGTCCAGCTGATGGATGTGCTCAAGCAGGCAGAAGCCCTGGCTGTGACACTGGTGTATAAGGATGGCTCTACACAGCTCAGAACCAACCAGGTTAGTAAATAGCAGTCACATGCCTGTGGGCACGAGCACTTGACAGACTGGGGCAGGAGGATAACGTGAACTCTGGATTTTGGGATCAGCCTAGGAAACACAGTGAGACCTCATTTCAAAGCAAATCCTCTTTCTGATTTTGATAGGAGAGCTAGAAATAAGATTTTAAGCCTTGCCACCCTTGCTTTGGTAAATTATTCTGACAATGTAGGGTTCCTGTCAGTTCTAAGCTACCGACAAACTGTTCCATTCCACCTTCTACCAGTAATGCGTGAGGGTGTCAAATTCTCCACCTGCTGGAAAGTATCTGTCTTCTTATTTTAGACATTCTTGTGAGTGCAAAGCGGTATTTTGTTGTACTTCTGGAGTGCATTTGCTCAACAGTGATGACACTGAGCATTTTATGCACTTATTGCTCTTCATGTATCTTCTTTGGTGAAATCCAAGGGGTTTTTGCCTATTTTTTTTAACTAGTTTATGATTTTTTTATTTTGGATATGTAAGAGGTCTTTTTTTCTTTTTCTTTTTCTTTTTTTTTTTAGTTTTTCGAGACAGGGTTTCTCTGTAGCTTTGAACCTGTCCTGGCACTAGCTCTTGTAGACCAGGCTGGCCTAGAACTCACAGAGATCCGCCTGCCTCTGCCTCCCAAGTACTGGGATTAAAGGCGTGCGCCACCACTGCCCCGCTACGTAAGAGGTCTTTATAAGTTTTTATATGATTCAAGTCTCTTGGGCGATATGTGGTTTGCAGTTTCCCCAGTCTGTGGATTCACATTTCAAATTTCTTGAGAGTATCTTTTCAAAAGAAAAAACCATAAATCTAAAGAACTTCAATGGGACTTGAGATGGTTCAGTGGGCAAGAGCACTTGCTTTGCCAGCATGTGGGACTGAGTTCAAATCCCCAGCAGTCACAGAGTAAGCAGGGCACAGCTTTGCATGAATGTAATCTCAGCATTAGGAGACAGAGACAGAGATAAGACTGGTCATTCAGTTCAGTGAGAGACCCTATCTCAAAGCAGTAACAAAAAGGCTAATTGAAGAAACGATACCTGGCGTTTTGCTCTTACCTCCACATAAAAAAACCATATATTCATGTGCATGCATGCAATTCTCCTGCCCCTAGCTGAGGAACTATTGATAGTTGGTGGCTACTGAGGGAAGAAAAGGCAATTTTCTTTCAAGGTGTGGACCCTGATAGGCTGACCATACTCTGGTAGATGGTCCACACCCACGAGTATATGGACAACACATATTGGACTCAGTGTGTTATAAAAATAAAAAACAGAACAGGATATATGGGAAATGAAATGAAAGTGGGTCCTGGAGGAGCTAGGGGAATGGGTGGGTGAGTATGATCAAAATATAAGGTATGCATGTATGAAATTCTCAAACAATTAGTAAAAACATTTAAAAAGAAAAGCCAGCCAGTGGTGGCACACACCTTTAATTTGGGAGGCAGAGGCAGGCCGATCTCTGTGAGTTCGAGGCCAGCCTCCTGTACAGAGGACTATTTCACAGAGAAAAATGAGCAAAGAGAAAGAAAGAAAGAAAGAAAGAAAGAAAGAAAGAAAGAAAGAAAGAAAGAAAGAAAGAAAAGAAAAGAAAGAAAAGAAGAGAAAAAAGAAAAGCAGGCAGCTTATACAGCTGCATGGCTGTGACTCTAAGAAACTGTACTAGGAGGAGGGAATTCTGGGAAGAAAAGTACACTGTCTCATTAAAAGGATAATTATTCCTTCTACGTATTTAGCATAGCTTAAGCTGAACCTGCCTTCCAGAGAGATGGTCCCTTGCCAGGTGATTGATTTACTGACCCAATTGTGTTGACTCTTTTGTTTTGTCTAGTTTGGAATGTTAACTCTAGCCAAGGAAATAGTTTCCCCTCTGGGTCTCCACAGAACCCTGATCAAGGCCTTTGTAACACTCCTTTGTCTGAAAGAAAGAATTATTTAGTATTCAGACAAGGGACCAAAGCCCCCCCCCCCAACACTTGGATTTCTGTTTGTGAAAGATATCTTGTTTAGTAGATAATATTATCAAGTGAGACCTGGGTGTGATAGTGCATGCCTATAATCCTCACTCAGGTTAAGGCAGGAAGAGCAGGAGTTCTAGCCAGCCTGGGCTACATAGATGACCCTGTGCCTAAAAGGAAAAGTCAGTTCGGGTAGGGGAGATGACTCAGTAGATAAAGTGCTTGCTGTTCAAGCATGAAGACATGCATGTGGGTCCCCAGAACCTATATGAAGCTGGATACTATTGCACGTATTAGTAACCCCAGGGCTCCTATGGTGAGATAAGAGGCAAATACAAGAGAATCAATCACCTGAAGCTCAGGGGCCAGTTAGGCTGGCATACACAGTTGCAAGCAGCTAGAGACCCTGTCTCAAACAAGGTGAAAAATGAAGATCAATACCCAAGTTTGTCTTCTAACATCCACATATGTGCTATGGTATTTCTCGACCTGAATTTAACATGCACATGCAGAGATTTTTTTTAAGTATTATAGATGTTACTCCTTTGTCTTATAGCTTACTCTCATAAAGCAATATATCTGTTTAATTTTGTGACTTTATATTACTTTGTCTTCACAGACTTTAACTTGTCCTGTTAGAGGAATTGTACTGTTACTGAAAACCCATGTAGACAGCAGCCCTCTGATTTCCCCAGCCCAAGTTAGTGTTCTGGGAGAGGACTCCACATCTGCAGATCACTGTATCTACATACATACCGAGCACTGCTCTTTCTGGGGCCCCAACAGAGAGGCACATAGTCTGTTTGTCAGGTAAGAAATCTTTATTGCTTACATTAAATGTAAGGCTTTCCAAGCTCTCCTCCCCCAGAGTTTCCAGAATGGAAGGTCCATCCTGATGCCAAGAGAACCTGTTTCAGTATTGTAATAACTTTGCAATGAGATGTTAGGGGAAAACCTCGTCCTGAAAACCCACTGCCACTACCAGGGTTCCAGGTGGTTTTCACTAGTGTTCTAGTTCCCTCCTGTACAGTATAAATTATCACTGCCTGAAAACACCAAGTTGTCTTCAGTATCACTAAGGATAATGTCTGTCTGAAGATGTGGCTTGGGTGTGTTTGTGTCACAAACAGTCTTGCTGATATAGACTTGGTCGCAGGGAGGCTGTTTTGGGGTGGTAGACCCTTAAGAGAAGAGACTCAGCAGGTGATGGGTAGGTCATGGGGGATCCTCCCTCTTGAATGGATTAGTGCTGGTCTTTCAAGAGTGAACTTTCACACTAGTGGGCAGTTGTGAGGTAAGACCCCTTCTATCCTTGGCTGGTTCCCTTTCTGTCTGTCCATCATGCTGTGATGCTTCAAGGGGCCTCTGACCAAGCCAGTGCCATGCTTTTTGGACTTTGCTGCTGCAATTGTGAACCAAATGGACTTTATTTAATTGTGCCTAATATGATAGTGGCTTTCTGTCTTTTTCATTTTCTTTACATTTATTAAAGCTTTCTGTGAAGAACTTTTCTTCATCAATTAGACTTTGTTCAACTTATCACATCTTTACTCATGTGTTATTTTATCGGATTAAACAATACTCTAGGCCAGCAGTATGTACAATCTCCATCTTCACATTTCTCTATAATGCCTGTCACCACCACCATTCATAAATATTGTTTATTTTATTTATTGTATGTCCACTACTAAGCTTGCTGAGGGTTAGGACAGGATTTTTTTTCTTCTCTTTCATGACCCCACACTCAGAAGCACTGCCACAGAACAAATGAATATTTATCCAGCATCATTTTGAAGTATGTTAAGTTCTATGAAAAATAGTCCCTTATGTACTATAAAACTAGAATAATAGCCCCAAATCTATAGTAGTATATCTAGGATTCAAAATGAACTTAAATAATACTTTATGAATATATACATAAGAGTCTCCCTAGGAGAAGGCAGCGTAGTTGCTAGATCTCTTCATCCTGGATCTGTGTTTCAACACGTGTCAGGGAGGTCCTCACACCCCATTTTTCCATTATTCCTCACTTCTTCCTTCCCTTCCCATCCAAGTCTAAGCCAAGAACCAGTGCTGTTGGCACTTTGACCTCCCTACCATCTTAGCCTCCTGTCCTAACAAAGTCAGACTGTGTAACTTTCAAAACACTATACAGTGCTGTCAATGGAGCCACACAAGCAAAACCCAACTACACACCACCCAGTGTGCTTTCTCACTGAACTTCTGGTTTCTTCATCCCTTGTTCCATCAAAGAGCTCTTTAGATGTAGTATTGCATTCTCTCATGAAGAGGAACTTACGGTTTGGTGGTTTGGGGTTTATCTCCTAGCAGTAGCAAGATATAGTATCAGAAACCAACCTTAACACCTATTAGATATGACATCTCTGAACTCAAGTCCCTTCATCTGCATACTGGATGGAGCGCCTGCCTTGTAGCACTGTGAAAGTTTTAGTGCAGTAACCTTGTGAAATGTTAGCCTGGTACCAGGACACATCTGATAAGTGTTAACTGTTACCCCACATCCAGAAGCTCAGGAAGTGATGGAAGAATGCTGTAGTTCACCTCAAGTGGGTCCTTCTCTGATAGGTGTGTGGATAGGCTGCTTGCCTACAACAGTCCTCGAGCAGGTTGCACAAGTTCTGGAAGGAGAAGAGTAAACAGGAAGGAACAAATGCCATACCCACCGGCATGGGTAGAAGTGGCACAGTGAATGGCAGAAGGAAAGACCTGGCATACTGGGAGGTAGAATACTTGAGAAGAAGAGCCTGGGCCAGGTCCAGTGTGTGTACTCTGCCTGAGAGCTTCAGGAGTAGAAGCTTTGCTCAGAGATAAGCCCTGAGTAACGCCCACTTCACAGGATTCTTTAGCTAATGAGGTGTATATGTGTGTGTGTGTGTGTGTGTTGTATAAGGATAGTTAGTTATTTAATATCACAGTATTTTCCCAAGATTTGAATTATTGTCTAAATTGATGAATTTTTCCTTGTCTAGGAACATGCTGTTTTGGACACTTAGATGTAAATGCCCCATTATTTGTTTTAATGCCAAGGACTTTGTGAGAACAGTACTACAGCTCCTTGGTGAAGATGATAGTTGGAAGCATGGTAAGCCACCATTCTCATTGTCCCGAAGGTTTAGAAAGGTCGCCAGGCCACCATGCTGCAGGGCTCCTGGCCTCACAGACGCTGTTTCTTCACCTGCCAAGAGCAGAAAAAGGCATACCCCCTCCTGTGTGGTTTATATTCCTTTGGTGACACATCCAAGTGGGAAAGGATGGTCCATCAAGTGCAGTCACATGGGCTTTGTTATTACCTCCAGTATCTATAGACACAAGAATTAAACTTCAACACAGAAAGCATCAAACAAGGGAGGGTGTTTATTATCTTTAAGAGAGTAGGGAGTAGCTGGGCCAGTGATGTATGCCTTTAATCTAGGTACTTGGTAAACAGAGGCCAGCAGGTCTCTGAGTTCAAGGCCAGCTTGGTCTACAGAGCAAGTTCCAGCACAGCCAGGGCTACAAAGAAACCCTGTCTCAAAACAAAAACAAAAACAACAAAAAACAAAAAACAACAAAAAAAAAACAAAGAAAGAGAGAAAGAGAGAGAGTAGGGGAAAAAAACTTGAGTTTTGGCTGTAAATTTTTTTCCAAGTTATCTGAGTTTTGAAATATTCATAATAAAGTGTTGAGAAAATTACTGTAATAAATTTCTAACACACACAAAATTACTCACCACAGTCTGATCAAGATTTGGCATCCGACTGATTTTTTTCTTCATTTTCAAACCACCAGCTCCTTAGAATTTTGTAGCAAATCTCAAACAACACAAGGTTAAGCACTAATATTTCAATTGTATGAGCATCCTAAGTTCAAGGCAATTGCATCACTTTCCCTAGTGTGAGCAGTAATCTTTCTGTATTACTAGCTATCCTGACAGTATTCCAGCTCCCCACACTTGTCCTGTGACACTCTTGTTTTTTGTTTTTTTTTTTGTTTTTTTTTTTTTTTGTGATGGTAGAAGTTGTTGATTGTCATTGTCTAGGTTCCTTAATTGCAACCTGGCAAGATCCAAAATCCGTTTTTTTTTTCCTTTTTCCATTTTCATGTGTGTATGTTTGAATGTATAGAGGCATACATGTGTGGACTGCATGTACATGTGGAAACCTGAAGTTGATGCTGGGAATTATCTTTAATTGGTCTTTTACCTTATCCACTAAGGTCTCAGTCAGACCCAGAGCTGGCAGATGTGACAGTCTTACTATCCAGCTTGCTCTGGGAACCCCATCTCTTGCCTTCTGAAGCTGGAATTAAAGGCATGCTACCACACATATCTGACATTTACATGGGTCTGAGAATTTGAGCTCTGGTTCTCAGGGCTGAAAGGCAAGCACTTTGGCCACTGAGCTGTCATCCAAGTCCATTTTCCTCATTCATTAACTAGACTAGTTCTGTAGAGAGGATCCCTCATCCTCTGCCTACGTGAACTTGAGATGGAAATACCTAGATGAAAATTTGGCTATTTCTCTTTACTTATATCTTCAAAATAATGACTTGTTTCACAGAGTAATTGTATCAAGCAAAGTTTGATAAAAAATATTTTAAACAATGGTCATTGTGAACATGTAGGTTAGTTTTATTGCTTATTTAATTATTAGTATATTTAAATAAGATAGACTTATGTATGTACATTACTACAGTAATGACTGTAGTGCAGGGCAGGAAGTGCTCAGGGTAAGTATATAGCACCTCAAAGTCCCTCAAGTCAAGAAAGGTAAATATTATAAACCATCAAAGATATGTATGTTAGAACAAAACATACCTACTAGGTTGAAATAAATGGTGGAGAGAAGAAAAGGTAACTCTGTATGGTCACTATGGAGAACACTATGGACAGACCTAAAAAAACTAAAAGAAGGGATTTGTCCTGTCTGACTTCTGTTTGTCAGTTACAAAAGTGTACAGGGAGTAGCATCCAGAACATTAGGTACTGTCCAATTTCCCAAGGACTTTTCAAAAGATTTTTCTGTGGAACTCTTACCTCTGGAACATCAGAGATCAGTCAGTGTTACCCGACAGTGTCATGTGAAGTCAAACATTGCTGTCCTGAGGGCACAAGCATCCAAAATGAAAGTTCCAAATACGTTCTACATCAGTTGTCTTGGCCATAATCTGGAAAAGTCTTGATACTGAGTGCTGTGGTAAATATAAATCTCTCAGATTAGTATAATAACTTAAGAATGCCAGGCAATCTGACATTTAGTGTGATGTGATCCAAGATTATAGTTTATTTAAACATCAGTACCTTTTGTTTTTAGTTGTCTCATAGGACTATCTTATGTCAGGAAATACCATTCTGCCTGGCCTACACTACCTGCTTACTTTGGTACAGTGACAGGATACTGTGTGGGTTCAGCTAACTACTACCCTTATTCCTTGACTCAGGAGGCATGATTTTTTTGATCATGATGAAGCATTATGAGTGGTCTGGGAGATAGGAGATAGAGGAAAAAGTAGAAAAGAAGACCTATCACCTATAATGTCTGAAAAGCCCATGCCGGGAGAGGACAGTTGAGGGGAAAGAAAAACGGACATGGGACAAAGTTTCTGACTTCATTGAGAGATTCATGTTCCAAGTGAGCTTGGACTCCCTATCCTTTCCCAGCTGCTTGGATTCCAGTTTGTTGAAATACGAGCGGTGGGGCTGCGTCCCCAGCACCCCGGCCGCCTGCTAGCTCATGCCCGAAATAACAACACACAAACTGTGTTCATTTAAGAACTGTCTTGGCCCATGAACTCTAGCCCTTACAGGCTAATTCTCGAACCTGGACTAGCCCATTTCTAATAATCTCTGTAAGCACCCCAAGGTGCGCTTACCAGGAAGATTCTAGCCTACGTCCATCCTAGGTAGAAGCTGCCTAGGAGAGCGGAGCCTGGCGTCTCTGCTCCAGAGCAGAGTCTGCCTGAGGAGTCTTACCTCACTTCCTCCTGTTTACTCCTCCCACCTATGTTTTAACCTATCAGGGCAAGCAGTTTCTTGATTTAATTAACTAATGAAATCAACAGATTGATATATGACACTCCCACATCACCAGTTCTTTGATGTGATTACCATATCAACTAACCATGCAGGACCTGAGTGTATCGAGCCAACTTCCCACAAGGTGGATGAATATTCTTGAAGAGGGCTAGAGAGATGGCTCGGCAGATAAAGTGCTTACTGTGTGAGTGTGAACACTGAAGTTTGGGTCCCTAGTGCCCATGTAAATGTTGAGTAGGTGTTATGGTATGTCTACCATCCCAGTATACTCAGAAGGTAGAGACAGGACCTCTGGAACAAGCTGGGCAGCTAGAGAGCCATACTGAGGAACTATGGGCTCAACTGAGAGACCTTTCCTCAATAAATAAGATGGAGCCAGGTGGTGGCGGTGCATGCACGCCTTTAATCCCAGCACTAGGGAGGCAGAGACAGATGGATCTCTGTCAGTTTGGCCAGCCTGGTCTACAAAGTGAGTTCCAGAACAGGCTCCAGAGCTACACAGAGAAACCCTGTCTTGAAAAAGCAATAAAATAATCAGACAAACAAACAAATAAATAAGATGGAGAATGCCTGAGGAAGACTCCTGGCATCAGCCACAGACTTCTACATATATGCACCTGCACATGCACTCACATACTCACATGTGCACACACACACATGAACAGGCACACACAGACCACACATGCAGATACATACGAAAAAGAAAAAAGAAATTCTTTTTTTCCCTCTTGGTCACAAAGTCTTATATTTTTCCATGGTAAGTTAGACCTGACAGGCCACTAGCTCAGAAATTTGAAAATGACTGGAAAAATAATTTAAATCAAGACTTTATAACAATAATCAAATAATTATTTAGGACATATGTGATATTAACACGTTTTATATATATAGTTAAGTGTGACTTTTTTCTATTAATTACAGAGCATAAATCTTGTCATCCTAACTTAATACATTTTTAAAAAAGAAATTATTGAGAAATAATAGTCATAGGGGTACTTAGTTCTATAATTTGATAGGCTAGCAAAAAGTATTAGTCATTGGAAAATTAGCCTTTTGGGGGCTATTTATTTTTATTTGATTTTTTCATATAATATATTTTGATTATGTTTCCCCTCAAGATCTTCCCCCACTGCCTTACTTACCCAGTTTATTGTTCTCTCTCTCTCTCTCTCAAAAAAAAAAAAACTCCCACAAAAACACATAATGAAAATCATAACAAAACATATAAGATAAAAAAATTGCAAAACAAAATGAAACAAAAAAGTTCACAAAAACACATGGACTTTGTTTTTATTAGTTCATTACTCTTACCTATAAGACTTGCCCTAGAAAGTGGTGGATCTACCCAGTGACATTCCGTTGTAGAAAATTGATTCACCCTTTGCCAGCAGGTATCAGCTGCAGACAGCTTCTTGGTTAGGATGGGACCCTGTGTCCCCTTCCCCTTCTCAGTGCTAGGATACTGTCTGGATTGAATCTGTGCAAGCCTTGTGCATACTGCCACAACCTATGAATTCATGTGTGTATAAGTCCAGTTGTATCTGTAATAGTTTCCTTGGAGTCTTTCCTCACCTTTGGTTCTGCCTGTCTTTCTGATTCCTCTTATACATAGATAGATCCCTGAGCCTTGAGGAGAGGGGCTTGATGAAGATGTTCTGTTTAGGATTGAGTGCCCCAAAGTCTCTCATTCTCTGCACATTGTCCAATTGTGGCGCTCTCTGATAATTCCCATCTGTTGCATGAAGACGCTTCTCTGAGTAGTGTTTAGTGAGAGAGTGATCTATGGATATATCAATGTGCTATTAGGAGTCATTTTATTGCCAAGTTCCTTTAGCAGAATAATAGGTTTCCTACTAGTCCCATGGCCTATCCAGTTTCCAGTGGTTGGCACTTTATCAGTGTCAGGTTGGGTTCCATCTCATGGGATGGGCCTTACATCCAATAAAAAGTGGTTGGTTACTCTCATAACTTTTGTGCCACTATTGTACCAGGACAGTTTATGGGCGGGTTATTGGGCAATAGTAGTGCACATCCTTAATCCCAGCACGTGGGAGGCAGAAGCAGGACAGAGCTCTGTGAGTGTGAGGCCAGCCTGGCCTACAAAGTGAATTCCAGGACAGCCAGAGCTGTTACACAGAGAAACTCCATCTTGTAAAAAAGAAAAAGAAATCTAGTTGGCTAGTTGGGACATTGTCTTCCCCATTATATGATGATTCCAGAGAGAGAGAGAGAGAGAGAGAGAGAGAGAGAGAGAGAGAGAGAGAGAGAGAGAGAGAGAGAGAGAGAGAGAGAGAGAGAGAGAAAGAAAGAGAAAGGAAGCTTCTATGGCAGTAGGTTTCTCTGTGGCTTTTCAGAGGCATTTATTGTTAGTTGTCCCTCTCATATTTCCTTCTTTACCATGATCTCCCATCCTCCTTCCCATTTAATCCTTCTGTTCTAGCTTCCCCTCTGTCTCCCCATAATACTATATTCTATTTTACCTTACTTGGAAGATCCTCTCCATCCCCCTGGTCCCTTACTAGGTACCTAACCTCTGTGGTTATTTAAATTTAGAACACATATCAAAGGCTGTTGAAATTAGGAGCGGCAGGGCTGCGTCCCCGGCACCCGGCCGCCCGCATGGCTAGCTTATGCCCGAAATAATTACACGGAAACTGTATTCTTTCAAACACTGCCTGGCCCGGCTAGTTCCAGCTTCTTATTGGCTAGCTCTTACATATTGTTCTAACCCATTTCTAATATTCTGTGTAGCCCACGAGCTGGCTTACCAGGGAGGATCTTTTTCCCAGCTTCTTTTTCCCAGCATTCTCTTCTGTCTACTCCGCCTACCTAATTTTCTGTCCTATGAGGGCCGAGGCAGTTTCTTTATTATTACAAGACCCACCTCCATCAAAAGACTTTAAAGTTTAATATTCACATATAAGAGAAACATGTAATAGTTATCTATTTTGGGTCTGGGTTATCTCACTCAGGATTTTTTTTCTCTAGTTCCATCCATTTACTTGTAGAAAAAAATGTTTTTTTCTTAACAACTGAATAATATTCCATTGTGTAAATATAACACACTTTCATTATCCATCTATCAGTTGATGGACATCTGGGTTATTTCCCATTTCTGGCTATTATGAATAGACCAACAGTGAACATGATTGAACAAGTATCTATCTCTGTAGTAAAATGTAGAGTCCTTTGGGTGTATTCCCAGGAGTGGCATAACTGGATCTTGAGGTAGATCTCTTCCCAGCTTCCTGAGGAAACTTCCCACTTATTTCCACAGTGGCTGTACAATTTGTGCCACCACAGCAACGATTAAGTGTTCTCCTTTGCCAGGACCCTTTCCAGCATATGCTCTCATTTGCTTTATTGATATTGGACATTCTGACTTGGATAAGATGAAATCTCAAAAGTGTTTTAATTTGCATTTCTGTAATGGCTAAGGACGTTAAACATTTCTATAAGTGTTTCTCGGTTATTTGTGTTTCTTATTTGGAAAACATTCTGCTTAGTGTAAATATGGGGAAGCACTAATTGTTTGTAGTTTGAGAGAATACTAAATGACCTTTTCCTCTGCAGTTGCAGGTTTTGTAGGACTAGATCCCAGAGTTGCTGCGTGGCTCATAGATCCTAGTGACACTGCACTTTCATTTGAAGACTTAGTTGCAAAATACCTAGGAAAGTCCATCATAGTTAAACCAAGCAGCACATTTGGTGATACCTCAAGAAATATTGTGGTAAGATGTTTAAGATGAGGTTCTATCTACCTTAGTGCAACCCTGACTGTTTACTTCATAAATAATCTAATAGTAACAAGACTATTGCTAGCCCCCATTTCATCTCATTTATCCCATCCAAATATTTTTTGGCTGAGGTGTTTCTGGTAGAGGTCAGTGAATAAAGTGTGAAGATATCCAAGAAGGTTCACTTGCAGTGTAATTCTATAGATTCTCCAGGGTCAGTAGCACCTCTGTGAGTAGAGAACTGTCCTTTTGTAAATCTGTAGCTCTGGTGACAAGTTCTTATTGGCTGACTTCTGTGACAGCCATCTAGTCAACATAGAAAGGATGAGGTGAATTTTCCTAAGGCCCCTGATCTCCAGGAGCTACCTTTTCTGAAGGAGAGGTGTAAGGGAGCAGTGTGATTACAGCCAGAACCATGGCGGAACACTGCAGGTGAGCATTCAGATGTAAGAGCCTGCACACCCTGCCCTTCATCCTCTTAACTATCATGTGTAGAGCAAGGGTCTGTGTCCCACTGGGATAACTGTAAATACCAGAAACAGAAACACTGTATCCTTGAATTTAAAAAGAGGTATACCAGAAGGTCATGAAATAGATTGCAGAGTCAGAGAAGATACAACTCTTGTAAGAATGGGAGTCTTTGAGCCGGGCGGTGGTGGCGCACGCCTTTAATCCCAGCACTCGGGAGGCAGAGGCAGGCGGATTTCTGTGAGTTCGAGGCCAGCCTGGTCTACAAGAGCTAGTGCCAGGACAGGCTCCAAAGCTACAGAGAAACCTTGTCTCGAAAAACAAAACAAAAAAAAAATAAAATAAAATAAAAAATAAAAGAATGGGAGTCTTTGGCCTTGGCAGTCTGGGAACAGTGGCAATGTAGTTTTATCACTTGTAAAGGGAACCTCTTCCCTCACTAGTGATTAGAATCCTACTCCACCAGGCAAAGATTCCCTAAACAGAAGGTGAAATATGACTTGCAAGAAATTGTCCACTTCAGTATTATCAGTCCCAGTTCACAGATGAGTATACTAGATGTGCACTCGTCTTGCCCGAAGTACAGTTGATACCGTGGTTCAGTTTGAATTTATGACTTTAAGTCTAGTTTCTTCTTACCATTCCCACATGATTCAAGGTAAGATAGCTGCATGGGATTGAAATCAGCTATAGAGGGTGTATTCTTCTAATGCTGACCAGATACTTAGGGTGGCTGTTGAGCCAGCTCCAGATCTTCTGCTCTCTGTTCCTGAGGCCCTTTTCTTTGTCTTGCCTCATGAAGGTAAGAGGCAGTTTCAAGTACAATCCCAATCATCGTTGTTGGCGAGATGTATCTGTGCAGAGCCTTGTAGTGCATGAGAGTTAGAGATGGAAACTGGGCCTTTACTCTACAGGATCTGCTTCTGTACTGCTCTGAAGAGGTGATTTGAGCTGCTCAGAATGGAAGGGACCTCAGATAGAAGAATGGCATGGGGACGGCAAGACCTCCTAGAAAACTAGCTCCTTAGAGGGGACAACAGGGCAGTTTGGAAAGGAGAAAGGGGGCTGTGTTATGCCAAGGAACAGGCCTGTCGAGCTTGGTTCAAAAGGAAGTTTATAAACTGAGCGGGGGTGGCACACACTTTTAATCCCAGCACTCAGGAGACAGAGACAGGCAGATCTCTGTGAGTTCAAGTTCAGCCTGGTCTAGAGTGAGTTCCAGGATATAGGCTCCAATGCTATAGAGAAATCCTGTCTCAAAAAAAAAAAAAAACAAAAAAAAAAAAACAAAAAAAAATATGATTGATCACTTTGGAGCTGAGAAAGCTGCAGGAAACCATGTGGGGTGTTGTAGGTTGCGGCATAGATGTGGTCCTCTGCCTCATAACTCCTGAGTTGTTGATAGGAGAACCAAGATCAGGAAATGACTCAAGAAGCATGCTAGCATATATCCAACCAGTAGCCACGTACTTTGAGTTTCTTCTAATGGGAGGATTTAGCAGAGATAAAGAGTTTGGGGCTCTTTGGTAGAGTTGGATATTGAGTAGAATGTCGTGGAAGATCCCTGTTAGGAAGGACACAGATTGTTTGTTGAGGGTCTTTTATCCCATCTCCCCTCTCTGTCCTTTGAAAATGTTTGTGATGTCTCAGGGCTTTTCTATTTATACCTGTCCTAGGGTATTTATGGATAGGTTAGTGTGGAATGTAGCACCCATGAAGTGGTGCTGTGTGACAGAGCAGAGAAGAGAGGCTGTGGGATCTGAGAACTCTTGTTCTGGCTCTGGCAATCATATAATCATTACAACAGGCATTGGGAGTTCTATTTTTCTATCTTTATAATGAAGAAAGAAAATTCTGGGCTGGGAAAGTATCTCCCTGTGGACAGCTTAACTTGCACAACAGAGGTACTTTTCTGTTAGGGACCTTGTCAGGAGCATCCTACCATGTCACCAGAAACACTTGTGTAGGTGATACCAGTTTCC
Source organism: Alexandromys fortis (assembly GCF_014885135.2). NCBI lineage: Eukaryota > Metazoa > Chordata > Mammalia > Rodentia > Cricetidae > Alexandromys > Alexandromys fortis. Next base: position 4,354,866 of record NW_026067920.1, read on the forward strand.
AGACTATGGTGAGAATTGCTGCCATGTTCATCTGAATTTTGTGTATTCATTTTTAAAGAATCAGAATGTGTATGTGAACCTGAGGATACTCTACGACCTCACGATGGATCTCTGTTCCAAGCTGAAGGTAAGGCATTTTTTAATACTGTAATTTCTGGCTATATAAGACCTGTATTTTCAATTGTACCCACACTCACACTTATGTTTTCAATGTGACATGAGATGATTTCCTAATGTCAAATTAGTCTGTGCCTCATTCAGAAAAGGAAAGACTAAAATGGTAATTCCTACGGTTTTAAAATGTGTTCTGTATATTGAAAACAATTGTTTCAAAGCGTCACAATTAACTAGAGTATTTTGGATGCCCAAGGTTTATTTTTGTTAGCAACAAGACAGACCATTTCACTTAGGTTTTTATTGGGAAGCTGTAGTCAATGGAGGAACAACTGAGACCTGAAGGAAAAGAGACTATGTCCTGAGGCAGAGGTGAAGGAGACTGGCAAGATGAGATGCTTCCAAGTACAGCTATAGCTGGAGACTTTTCCATTCCTGGGCTCTAATGAAAGCTATTTATCTCTTCCTCTGCCATAAGGCATATATGCTCAAACAAGGAGCTGTCTTAAGGGTTGAGAAGGAGCCCAAGTGATATGTCCTGGAGAGCCTACCTTAGGGTGCAGGGACAGACAGAGAAGTGGAGGGGAACTAGGTGAGGCCAGCACTCTAAGATGACAGCAGAAAAGAGTGAACATAAGAAAAACTCCAGGGCTGGAGAGATGGCTCAGCGGTTAAGAGCACTGACTGCTCTTCCTGAAGACCCAGGTTCAATTCCCAGCACCCACATGGCAGCTCACAACTGTCTGAAAATCCAGTTCCAGGGGATCTGATACCTTCACACCAATGCACATAAAATAAAGTTAAATAAACCGTAAAAAGATTTAAAAAAAAAAAAAAAGAAAAACTCCAATAAGCATCATGAAAAGTCAGGTGTTGTAGACATGGCCTGTAATCCCAGTTGAAGTGGAGGCAGGAAGAAGTTCAGTGGCAACCTCATCTACATAGAGAGTTTGAGTCCAGATTGAACTACATGACACCATGTGTATACATAAGGACCTATAAATAAATAACATGGAAGGTGATATGAATAAAAGAGGAAGGATTTCATGCTTTTTTGATGTAAGATTTTTTTAATACAATTGTTTCTCATTTTACATAGCTAGCCCCTTTCTCCCTCCCTCCCCTTCTCTTGCCCCCCCCCTCCACCACAGTCCTCGTATCAGAAAGGATAAGGCTTCCCATGGGGAGTCAACAAAGTCTGACACATCACTTTGAGACAGGACCAAGGCCCTCCCTCCTATATCTAGGCTGAGCAAGGTATCTCTTCAAAGAGAGTGTGCTCCAAGACACCAGTTCAAGCACTAGGGCAAAATCCTGGTTCCATTGCCACAGACTGCCCAAGTCTCACAGCTGTCCTAGTTTGGTCCTATGCAGGTTCCCCCGCTATCAATCCAGGGTCAGTGAGCTCTCACTAGCTCAGGTCAGCTGTTTCTGTGAGTATCATCACCGTGGTCTTGACCCCTTCGCTGATATTATTGTTCCTTCCTCTCTTGGATTGGTCTCTGGAAACTCAACCCAGTGCTTTGCTGTAGATGGATTTCATACTCTTAAAACAGGTGGCCTAATATAACAATTACAACATTTCTGACTAGTCTGTAGAGTCAATGCAAGATTGATGAAGACTAGGTAAAATGATTGGAATTCAGTGAACCGTTCTGTAGTTAAAATGGAAGACTAAAATCATGCAAATACTCCTCAAAGTAAGAAAACAAAGATCTTGTGAAATTTCAGAATATCTCTACCAGATGTTTAGAGAGTAATAAAATATTCTTTGTACTAGAAATAAAAGTTTTATTTAAAAAAGAATGGAGGGTCTGGAGAGGTGGCTCAGCAGTTAAGAGCACTTGGCAGCTCTTCTAGAGGACTTGTGGCTCAATTCCAGTACCCACATGGTAGTTCACAACTGTCCATAACTTCAATTCCATGGAATCTAGCACTCACACAGACCTATAGCCAGGTAAAACGCTAATGCACATGAAGTGAAAATAAATAAATTAAAAAAGAATGAAGATAGTAGGAGGAGCCACTTTAGACATGGGTCACTCTAATCCTAACATAACAAATTCAAGTGGCTTTTCAACAAAATGCAGATAAAAATTTGAAGCCATATTGATATTATCTCTTCCATGAAACAGGCTTATGGCTTATGGCAACTATTTTGTACTTTGGAGCTTCCTTTGATACCAATTTTGGCAGGTGAGTTACCATAAAAACAAAGTATAGTCATCTTTCTGGAGAATCTTTACATTGTTTAAGAATGACTCTTCTCTATCCTTTAATGAAATGGGCACTGTGTTTCATCCAAAGAGGCTGCTATCATATTATTTTCTGTTCTGCAACAAGATGGTTTGGACTACATCACCTCCTGGTCTGGAAGGACTTGAAGGCCTGGCATCCAGCCATGGAGACCCCTCCTGTTCTGTCTAGCCAGAAGAGGGTCTCACTGACACTTACCCACCTGTGTTATCTCAATTTCAGGCTAGTCCTCCAGCTCTGTGCTTCTTTCTCCTTTAAGAGATACTTCCTTTAGGCGCCCTCCAGGGATTTGCACATCTTTGCCTCTGACCAGGTCTTGCTACAGGGCCAGGAGTCATTTTCTATCTAGAGTATGCAAAGGGCCAGGCTGGAACGAGTGCAGTCCTTCCTACCTTGTGACTGAGCCCAGAACCTGGCTTGTGCTGGGCAAGTACTCTGTCACTAGACTGTATCCCCAGCAAGCCAGTTCTTTCTATGCTTCTGTTTCCTCACAGAACAGCGGTTGACTTAGAGTGGGGCCTGAGTCAATGAGCATTGCTATCATTAGGTCATCAGAGAGTAGGGCTCTTCAGTCTACTGAAAAGGATTGATTAATGCAATGAAAATATGATCTGCTTTTGATTTTGACTCACAGTGATGGAAAACCATAAGATTCCAGTTGACAAAGAAGAAATGGAGAGGACTTCAGCACTCCTTGGGGTAAGCTATTATTTCAAAATCTGTAATTGTCATTGCTCCTATTAGATTCTCATTTTCTTCCCTACCCTATTTGGCCCTAGAGTATTGTGGATACTGTTCATCCTTCTCCTGGACTCCTAGAGGGGAAGACCACATGTTGAAGGGTTCACAACCCATTGACATCTATTGCACTGTAGTGGTTTAAATAAGAATGATTCCAATAGGCTTACATATTTGAAGCTTAGTTACCAGGAAGTGGCACTATTGGAAAAAATTAGAAGGTTTAGGAAGTATGGTCTTGTTAGAGGAAGTATGTCTCTGGGAGTGGGCTTTGAGGTTTCAAAATCTCATGCCAAGCCCAGTGTCTCTCTTGGCCTATGGATCAGAATGTAGAAATGTTAGCTACTTCTCCAGCACCATGTCTGCCTGCGTGCTACCATACTCTTTACCATGATAGTAATAGTCTAACGTCTGAAATTGTAAGCAAGCACCCAATTAAATGCTTTCTTATATGAGGTTTGCATTGGTCATGGTGTCTCTTCACAGCAATAGAACAGTGTCTAAGAAGTTGGTGCCAAGGACTGGGGTATTATGTGACAGGCCTGGCCATGCTGTTTGTTTGGAAGAATATGGAAGATTTTGGACTAGAAAAGTGGTTGAACGCTTTCAGCAGGGTTTAATGGGCCACTCTAATAGGAGCGTGGAATACAGCAGTGGTGAGAGCCGTGCAAATTGTAACAGCTGAGCTCCAGGTTTCAGAGGGGAAGAATATTAGCAAGTGGCCTAGAGATTGATAAGAAAAAGAGCAGTTCCGCCAGCACAAGAAATCCAATTAGGTCAAATCAAACCAAATCAAAATGCCTATAGTTTTATTAAATAAGACACTCTCAGGTGACCAAGCGCATGGTGGGGAGACAGGGCAGCAGGGAGCCCATGCAAACCGGGAACCACGTGTTCCTCCTCTGGGAGCCCACTTAAATACCCTGTGGAAGTGGTTTGGCATGCTGGGATTTGGAGTCCAGAGCAAAGCAACTCCCAGGCCAGGGACTAGGGGCTATGCTCCCAACTTAACAGAGATCATTCTTGGGATGTTTTGGTAAAGAATGTGGCTTCTTTTTGCTCTTGTCCTAAAAAATCTGCATAAGGCTAAATTGAAGAGTTTTGGATTATTGGCATTAGCAGTAGAGATTTCAAGACAGCCTAATATTGACACTATATCATGTGGTTATTATCTATATTACATTCCCTGGCTCCCATAGGCTTGTACCCTATGTGTAACAGACCTGGCTATCCTGGAACTCACTCTGTAGACCAGGTTGGCCTTGAACTGGCAGAGATTTGCCTGATTCTGCCTCCTCAGTGCTGGGATTAAAGGCATGTGTCACCACCACCTGGCTAGTAATCACTCTTATACAGATTTATAATGAAAAGGAGCAAGATGGGCAAAGAGAAATACAAACTGTACAGTGTGAGGAGAAAAAAAACATCAAAAAACGTGATGTTGGAGCCGATTCCTGTGCTCAAGGAGTTAAAGAGCTTAAAGAAAAACCTGAAATTAAATGAAATAAAGGAAGGAGTGACCTCAGGGCAAAACCCCATACAGCTCAGTTTCCAATTTATAAAAAGGAATTAAAGAACAGCTTACGCTGTGAAGGAAACCATCAACATCAGGAAGTGTCAGGGACCAGCCCAGACATAAATCATTTCTTGTACCAGAGTGGAGGTGTGGGAATAAACGAAGACACAATTCACACGGCAGTATTGGGAGGGGAGTTTCAGAAATCACTCACAGCCTGAAATCTGAAGTCCTGAAATCACCTGTGTTTATTTTCCAAACAGCTTTTATATCAAGGTAAACTGATGGGGGGCAGGTAATACAAACTTCATTAGCATTGTCTCCTAGGTGGAGAGGGTGACTTAGATCACATCCTTGCCTATGCCTCTTTTATCGTGCAGATTGAAAGACACCACTTCCCCAGGTGACCTCATAATTTACAATAGAAGGAGCAGAACAACATTAGCATATCCTGGCACCAGTGGTTAGGATGGTGTCAGGTTGTTTTGCTATCAAAGAGCTAGGCAGCTACCTCTTGTGTGGAAAGTGCCTTGTAAGTTGCTCAGATTCTCTGACCGCCAGACAATGTGGAATCTGGGCCTGCATAATTTAACCCCCACAAGAAAGCTGATGCAAATGTAATTGAGCAAGGGGGCAAGTTCCAGTCCCAGCAAGCAGCAGAACTTGGCAGCTTCAGCCACAGCCATGCATTTCTGGCTTTAGAGTCAAGGATACAAGAAGAGGTTGTGGAATCTCCCTGTATAGCTAAGAAAAGCCACTGAGGCCAGATGTGTTTTAGGGGAGTAACTTCATAGAGGCCATTTATTGAACCTGTGAAGGTGAAGCCTGAATTGTGTTAGAGATCATAAGATGTTGGACATGCCAGAGTCATGGGATACTGTTGCAGGAGACTGTTCCTGGCTGCTCAGCCCTGAAATAACCACATAGAAACTATATTATTTGTAAGATGGTTTGGCCAATAGCTTAAGCATATTTCTGATTAACTCATCTTAAATTAACCCATTTCTGTTAATCTGTGTATAGACATGTGGCTGTGGCTTTCAAGGCAAAGTTCCAGTGCATCTGCTCCCAACAGCGGCTACATGGCATCTGCTGACTCCATCTTCTTTCTTCCAGAATTCAGTTTAGTTTTCCCTGCCTAGCTCTACTCTACCCCATCACAGGCCAAGATAGATTTCTTTATTAACCAATGGTATCAACTGCATACAGAGGGGAATCTCACATCACCTCCCTTTTCTGTTTAAATAAAAAGGAAGGTTTTTAACTTTAACATAGTAAAATTACATATAACAAAACAGGTATCAAACAAGAATTACAGTTACAACATTTATATCTATTTTATCTTTTATCATAACTAAGGAAAACTATCTATTCTTCAACTCCAACAAAGACTCCAGAAGGATATATTACCTAAGTAAACAGAAAATGCATTATAAGCAACTTCTAAAACTCTAGAATTGACAGAGACATCTTGTTGCCTAGACAGCTACCCAAAGTTCTTCTGTATCATTGGCCTATCCCTCTTCAGTCTACAGGCCCATAGATTCCAGCAGACTTTTACATGAAGCAGGAAATTTTAAAGACAGTTCTGCCTATAGTGGCAGTTTGTCAGTCACTTTCTTCTATGTACTGCAGAATGTCTGGCAGACTCTTTCATGAAGCAGGAACCCAGAAGAACTGTCTCACCTTCTTTAGGCAACTTCAGCAGTCATTTCTCTGTGGGTCCTGCATGTCCAGTTCATATATCAAAACATCATCAAGCAGTTCAGGCAAGAGCAGTTTCTTGCCCACATGGTTAACCAACTCTATAAAGAGCCTCTTCAATGTCCATTATCCTGGGCACCAATCTGTCGTAAGAGGCTGCTAGTTCACTTCCCAGCCACGTGGCAGCTCAGACCTGAAATAATCACACAGAAACTATATTATTTAAAACACTGCTTGGCCAATGACTCTAGCATATTTCTAGCAAGCTCTTACATATCAAATTAACCTATTTCTATTATATTTTACCAGAGGTTTGTGACCTACTGGCAAGGTTCCAACTGACAGCTTGCGTCTTTCTCCTCTGGTGGCTCCATGGCATCTCACTGGCTCTGCCTTCTTTTTCCCAGCATTCAGTGTAGCTTTCCCCACCTAGCTCTATTTTGCTAAGTCACTGGCAGAAACAGTTTCTTTATTCATTAACCAATAAAAGCAACACATAGACAGAAGGACTTCCTACACCAGAATACCAGCTAAACTGAGTTGTGGACTGGGTGTGGAACCTGCCTAACAGACAGAAGTATGTCATAATCAACAAAACTAAGAGAAGTTGGATATCTGAAGAGCTCTTTGACATCAAACATGGAGATACAGAATTTTTAGTTTGTGCTACTGGTTTTCAGTCTTGCTCTGGTCCAGTGTTTCCTTACTGTGTTCATTTTCCTCTCTTTTGGGATGCTAATGTATATTCTGTGCTATTGTATATTGGAAGTATGTGATCAGCTTTTCTATTTTTATTTTATAGAGGGTTACATTTAAGAAATTTTCATGACTCCTGATTTGGGTTGTAATTTCAGCACATCTATCTTCCAAAATTTTGTAAATATTTTAGATTTTTTTCATAAAATGTAAATTTTACATAAAAGTTGTATCCCTAATAAACATGTAATATATACTTAAAAAAAAAGAAATTTTCATGAATCTCAGAGACTTTGAATTTTGGACTTTTAAACAGTATTGAGATTATAAAGGACTATGGGGAATTTTAAAGGTGGACTGAAAGGATTTTTGAGTTATGATATGGCTACAAACCTTTGGGAACCAGGAAGGGGAATATGGTGGTTTGAATAAAAATTGCCCCAATAGGTTCATATATTTAAATGCTTAGTCATCAGGTAGTGGAACTATTTTAATGGATTAGAAGTATTACAAGTTATGGCCTTATTGAGGGAAGTGTGTCACTGGGCTTTGAGATTTTAAAAGCACATACCCAGCCCAGTGTCTCTCAACTTGGCTTGTGGATCAAGACTAGAACTCTCAGCTAGGCAATAGTTGTTCAGCCTTTAATCCTAGCACTTGGGAGGCAGAGGCAGGCAGATCTCTGAGTTCAAGGCCAGCCCAGTCTACATAGTGGTTCCAGGACAGCCAGGGCTACACAGAGAAAACCTGTCTTGAAAATAAAATTAAATGCTTTCTTTTGTAAGATTTGCTTGATCATGCTCTTCACAGCAATAGAACAGTGACTAAGACATGGACTCATGTAGGGAGGACAAGCATCGCACCTAATGTGTGTGTGTGTGTGTGTGTGTGTATGTGTCTTGGGGGGGGTTCAGAGTGCCATTGTTGTAGGATATTTTGATTATACTCTGACAGTCCCAAGACTAACAATAAAGTTTACCTTGAATCAAGTGGCAGAGCCAGCAACTCGCTGACTGGAATCAGTCATAGAGAAGCTAGCATTTTGAATAGAGAAGATGCACAGAAACGAAAGGGTGGGAGCTAGAGTTTAAGCTTACTTTTGGTTCTTAGATGAGGGGAGATATGTCTTTTGTGATATCTCTAGCCAAAAATGAAGGTCAGCTGGTCATTTCTCAGTTTCTCTGATCTAGCAGGTTTTCACCCCACCATCTGACTTCCAAGTCTTTGTTGGTAAATAGAATGAGAGAGACTTAACTTAAACCTTCATAAACCAGGCCCTGGAACCAGAAGCTCTGCAAGGCTGTGGCCTGTTGTCGGGGGTTTCTGTCCTGCCCAGTTCCTGCAATTGTTAAGTCCCAAAGGAATCACACAGAGGTCTACATTAACTCTAAACTGATTGGCCCATCAGCTCAGGCTTCTTATTGACTCTTATAACTTATATAGCCCATTATTCTTATCTGTGTTAGCCACATGGCTCAGTACTTTTTTCAGTGAGGCAGTCACATCTTGCTTTTTCTGTGGCTGGGCAAGAACTGCAGAAGAATGGGCTTCCTTCTTCCCAGAATTCTCCTGTTCTTATTGACCTACCTCTACTTCCTGTCTGGTTGTCCCACCTATACTTCCTGCCAGTGTTTATTTTAAATATAATTGACAGAATACAGACCATGGTCCCACACCACTTCCCCCTCTTTTTTTTTTTTTTTTTTTTTTTTTTTTAAAAAAAAGAAAACCAAGAACATCCATAGTCCATTTTTTGGGAATGTGGGCATAGTATTCCATGCTACTTCCTTCTGGTTGGGGGCACTGATAATCTTCCGGAGACCTAAAGAAAATTTAGAATTATGATCAAGTCTTGACTGGAATATCCTGTGAGGCTTGATCATCCCAGGCAGCATCTTGAATCTGTTTTGGATGTAGAACTCTGACATCTGGGCCATCTGTTCCTACTGGAGATTTCTCAGGTGGTCTTCCTTGATCAAACCTGATTTTTCTTAACTCAGAATGAATCCACAGCCTCTCATTTCCTGTGGAAACAAAAACAAAACCTCTTTCCAAAGTAACATATCTTTTGACTTCAATTTTGAAGTCAAGGTATTTTCAAAATAACTTTCTTTGATTAATTCAGCAGTGTTTATAAGCAAATATCTTTTAGCAGCTGTTGCTTCTTCCTCAGCATTTAAACAATTCAAAGAGAACACAATAACATACAGTATCCAGATTATCTATGTATTTTCCATCTTTATGTGGCTTTATTTTAACCTCCATTTCCTTTGTTTTTACTTTAATTTTTGGCTTTTTGAGACAGGGTTTTCTGTGTATCTTTGTTCTGAAACTCACTCTGTAGACCAGGCTGTCCTTGAACTCACAGAGATCCACCCATTTCTGCCTCCCAAATGCTGGGATTAAAGGTGTGTATCACCACACCTTGAATTCACAGAGGTCTGCCTGCCTCTGTCTCCCAAGTGTTGGGATTAAAGGTGTGTACCAGCAAACCCAACTACTCTCTTTATTTTTTTATTTTAAGGACTTCAACCTGTTTCTTTACTCTCCCAAGCTTGCAAATATTTTGAACACACTGTAAACCATTTAGAGGTTTTCTTCATCTTTGAATCTCTCTTTACTGTTTCTCTCTCTCTCTCTCTCTCTCTCTCTCTCTCTCTCTCTCTCTCTCTCTCTTTCTGACCATGTGAGTCTTTAATTTGCTAAGCAATATGGAGAGGATTAAAGCCATGGCTTTGACGGCTGGATCCAGTCCATTCCTTAGCTTTCTGAGATTCCAGCCTCATGGCTAAGGTACTGGCCAGAGTCATGTTTATTGCCACAACTCTATGGCGTTTCAAGGTCCCTGCCACCAACAGAAAGCATGCGGTCAACTTTTCATCAACACCATTTAAGTGTTTCGTGGCAGGACCTCTTTAAAGAGCTGCAAGGTTTTGCAGCTAAAGCTGAGTCAGGAAGCCTCTCTTAAATGAAAGCACTTGCCTCTAGAAAGCTGAGCTCACCTGAGAAAATGCTGCTAGGAATAAAAAATGCTTAATTCTATTCTTTTCTGTCTAGAATTACTTCCCAAGCTCTGTCAGGCTTTATGTGGATGCAATTGCCCCACGTTGGACACCATTTGTTGTCGGGAGTTTCTGTTCTGCCTGGTCCCCATAATTGTTAAGTCCCAAAGAAATCACACAGAGGTCTACATTAACTCTAAACTGATTGGCCTGTCAGCTCAGGTTTCTTATTAACTCTTATAACTTATATTAAGCCCATTATTCTTGTCTATGTTAGCCACATGGCTCAGTACCTTTTTCAGTGAGGCAGTCACATCTTGTTTATTCTGTGGCTGGGCAAGGACTGCTGAGGAGTTGACTTCCTCCTTTCCAGAATTCTGTTCTCATTGGCCTACCTCTACTTCCCGTCTTGTTGTCCCACCTATACTTCCTGCCTGGTTACAGGCCAATCAGCATTTATTTGAAATATAATTGACAGAATACAGACCATGGTCCCATACCAGTGGCCTGAGTGACTAATAGGGCATTGATTGAGTGGCCATGGGACTGTAGATAATAATTAAAATATCAGTAGATATATAGTGCAGCTTCTAAGCCAACAGAAAAACTGCATTTGGTGCTCCAATGCATGACATGACTACACAAATGGAGAAGTCATGCCAGCTGGCACCACTGCAGTCACTGTCTGGGCCTCTCCAAGAGCCATTCCCAGGACTCTGAAAAGTAGGCTTGTGCTTGGAAAATGTGGGTCTTGAGCCCCAATGGTGCTGTTGCTGTGGGAAAACGTAGAAGTCAGCAGATTTGGTGAGACACTTGGGAAGTTCTTAAAGAGAGAGTTAAATAATATTAAAAGAAAAATCTTTCCCATGTTAAGAATCGGGAATATCACAGTGCAGGAAGTTATGATTCTGTATAGTGGCTTACAAACGGAAAAAATAAATGAGAGGATGAACCACTTAGCTGAGATTGGCATAGTGGTGATTGTAATTATTATCAGTTTGGTAATTCATATTTTATCCTTAAAAAGTGGTTTGATAATTGTGCCAAATATGAAAATTTTACTGATAAAATACAAGTCTTAGAAAGACTACTATTGATAAGATACAAGCTTTAGAAAACTTATTAATAAAAATATTAAAAATTTGACAGATAAGATACAAGTCTTAGAAGGACTTACTGTTGATATGATACAAACTTTAGAAAGACTTACTACTGATAAAATAAAAACCTTAGAAAGACCTACTCATGAAAGTAAGAAAAATACTCAGACACAGACAGCTGATATTGGATCTCACACTTATGATGATACTTAGATAGGAGAAATGATTTCTAAAAATTTCAAGAAAAATCAAAATGTCAGATGTTTTAATTGTGGCAAAAAGGTCATTTGAAAAGGTATTATAGGTAAAAATGTTCCTAGAAACATTTTTTTTCTAGAGATAATTCAAAGAGGAAGTGTAACAAAGGTCAGCATTGGACTAATGAATGCAGATCAACAAGGGACAGGCAAGATAACCCTTTGCTATTGGGAAATGCCCCGAGGGGCATCCAGAAAGCACCTTCATCAAATTTGGTTCAGTCATTCCCTATCAGCATTGGAGAAACTCATCCACAGAGCAATTAAAAAACTTAATACCTGTTGTTAAAAACAACACTGCTCTGGATGTGAACAAAGACAGAACAGCTTCAATAGAGACAACAAAAAGCTCAGGAGAGACCATAAAACAAGTATTTTGGCAAACTTCCATAAAAGAACTAAAAAAAATGGCATTGAAAATAAGGGTTTCATAGACACAGGTGCAGATATAACAATAATTTCACCAAAATCTTAGCATCCAATTGGCCTCTTCAGGAAGTAAATGATCAACTTCTAGGGATTGGATCTTTATCTCAGTTAAATCAATGTGAAAGATAGGTCAAATGTATAGGACTAGAAAGATGGGAAAATTAAAATCATATGTGGCTAATATATCAATGAATTTATGAGGATGTGATTTGTTGCAATAATGGAAAACACAGATTAACATTCCTCCAATCTCAGAAACAAATCATAAAATAAAGAATACCTCTGAGAGAAGTATTAAAAGGTATTATGGAGAACAGCCACAGACTGTTCAGGTTGTACATGAGCAGGGCACAACAGCTGCTGATCTTTCAAAAGCACCAACAGCTCTACCTTTAAAATGGTTAACTGACAAACCTGTGTGGGTGGAACAATGGCCTCTGACATAAAAAAAAAATTACAGGCACTAAAACAGCTGGTACAGGATCAGTTAAATGCTTGACATATTGAAAAATTGACCAATCCTTGAAATTTTCTTATATTTGTAATTAAAAAGAAATTTGGAAAATGGAGAATGTTATCAGATTTAAGTGGTGATTCAGTTCAGTCAATGGGATCTTTAAAGCCTGGAGTTCCCTTGCCTTTTTTATTACCTAAGAGATGGTCTATTATACTGATTGATTTTAAAAACTGCTTTATTTTCACAGTATCTTTATAAGAACAGGATAGAAAAAATTTTGCCTTTACAATACCTACTTATAATAATTCTAGCCTGTTAAAATGTATCATTGGAAAATTCTTCCACAAAGAATGCTAAACAGCTCTACCTTATTTCAATATTTTGTATAACAGCCATTAGAACTAATTTGTAAAGTTTCCTCAATCTATAATTTATAATTATATTGATGATATATTACTGGCTGATTCAGATGCAAATACTTTAGAAAAAAAATGTTTGATGAAGTAAAGAAAATTTTGTCTTGTTGGGGATTACCAATTACTCCTGAAAAAATACAAAGAGGAGAATCTATTAATTATTTAGGATAAGATAGATTTACAGAAAATTCAACTACAAAAAGTCCAAGTCAGGGGAGATTGATTACAAACTCTAAATGATTTTTAAAAATTGCTAGCTTCTCTATGGCTAATTCTGGCCAGCTAATCACTATTTCTGCCCCTGATTCAAGGTAAATTTTATTGACAGTCTGGAGAGTCACAGAGTGATCAAAATTGGCCATAATAGGCAATCAAGGGCCAGACTAAGTAAGACTACTTTTCTTGAACAGATGTTTGCTCCCTACAGTTCATCCAAGGAATTGGTAAATTTCTTCGAGAATTAAAAATATGGAAAGATGCATAAAAATATTTTTAATTTCATTTAAATTACCCACAAGATACCTCTGGAATCCATCACAGTTCAAATCATGGGATTTCCACAGCTTTATGTGCTTTTCCTGGCAGAAACTATGTTCTGCTTCCAAAAGTAATCACTACCCTACCTTGGAAGACATTTCATTCTTGTTATTTTTCATGTGTTCTCTATTTCATAGTCTAAACAAGATAGTTTAGCTTATTATTGAACTGTGAGTAATTCAATAGTTTGTATACAGACTCTCAATCTTCTGTATCTTAGCCTTGATGTAATGACTCAGTTTGTATACTCTGCCATGGGTGGCATCTCTCCCAGTCAAGAGGCAGCCTTGATGTGATGACTCAGTTTGTATACTCTGCCATGGGTGGCATCTCTCCCAGTCAAGAGGCATCTGGTTGTTTGAAGGTGGCAACTGTCATAACCATGCATAAGTTTGATGCTTTCCTGGTTACTGATGAAGTGAATTGCTTTTCTCTAGTTATTGGCTATTAGTTTCTCTTTGAAACAATCTATCTAAGCCTCTAAAATGGTGTGTGTGTGTGTGTGTGTGTGTGTGTGTGTGTGTGTGTGTGTAGTGGGTAAGAAATCAGTTTTGGGGAGTCAGTTCTCCTTCCACCATGTGAGTCCCAGGGATGAAGCTCAGGTTATCAGACTTGTGCTTTTATCTATTACCTGCCCTTTGTCTAAGTTTTTTGTTTTTTCTTATTGACTTAAAGAACATCTTGATCTATTGTAGGTATAAGCCTGTAACCCATACCTCCTCCTTTCTGTCTCTTTCTTATGGATCGGGACCCCTTTTCTAGTTCTGAAAAACACATTCTTTCCCCCCCTCCTTTTGCTTATTTTAGTTTCAGCTACGCTTAGGGAAAGCCTGAAAACTCCACCACAAGTCAATTTGTATGCTTTATCGTTTTGATAAGCTGTAAGGGACTTTTTGTTCAATTAAGGGCTTTAGTTGAGAGTTGCTTGATAAGCAGATTAAATTATTTTAAATTATAAAATCTGTGTATGATAATGTTTCAATTTTTCAGGCTCGCCTCAAGGAACTGGAGCAAGAAGCCCATTTTGTTGCAGGAGAACAGTTTCTTATAATGAGTAATAATCAGCTTCGTGAGGTAAGACTCAATTTTATTTATTTGTTTTGAGACAGGGTCTCATTCTGTAGCCCACACTTACTCAGTAATCTAGGCTGTAATCATGACTCCAACCCATGTCAGTTCTCTTGCCCCGTCTTCCAAAGTACTGAGATTAATGCCAAGGACAACCATACCTAGCTGGTAATGTTAAGTTTTGTCCTTTCAAAACATTGTCTTACTCACGAATTAAAAGATGGTTTATTCTGAGTTTATAATATTGTCTAAAAGTGATGTTATTTATGTTCTCACAAGTATGAACATTTTGTGATACATTAAATAAAAGTCCTTCTAAAGAAGCTAAGCCTCTTTTCAGTGTATGTCTTCAGGCCAGTGGCTCTAAATGGGATGGTTATGTTCATTTTCTCAAATCTGAATCTTTCTCACACATGTGTATTGCTTTTGTTGAAGATCCTCTTTGGCAAGTTGAAGCTGCACCTGTTGAGTCAGAGGCAGCATCTTCCCAGAACTGGGCTACAGAAACAGCTGTCTACATCAGAGGCCATGGTAAGAGTCCAGCTTATCTTTCTAACATGCTCATGTATCTACACAAGGTACAAACTTTCTTCTGTGCTGGCAGCAGACCCTGTAGATAAGGTGATCCCATCCAAGGTTATGCTCCTGGCTGTGCACTGAGATGGGCAGGTAGCTGTCCTCCAGAAACATCTGATTGGCTATATTTCTGGAAAAGGATAATTTGATGCAATTTTGCTCTTTTTAAGAGTGTGTGTTGTGTATTTATGCATGTGAGAGAGTGTATGTGTGAGAGTGTGTATGTGTGCTTGTGTGTGTGTACATATTTGTGTGTCTGTACAGATGACTGTAGGTGCCTATGGAAGATTGGAGAGAAAGTTGGATCTAATGGAATTGAAGTTTCAGGCAATTATGAACCACTCAATGTGGGTGCTAGAAACTAAACTTGAGTCCCTTGTGAGAGCAGCAGTCACTCTTAGCCACAGAGGCATCCATCACTTTAGTTTCTGAATCTGACTCTTAACATAGCTTCTGGGGGCTCTAACTCAGGTTGTTAGGCTTATGTAACAAGCACTTTCAGCCATTCAGGTAACTCCTTGGCCCAATTTTGCTTTTTGTTTTGTTGTTTTTAGTTCAAGAACAATTTTGCTAGTGTTTAGAAGAAAACAGAACAGATAAGCCAGAAATCTCAGAAGCTGGCAGAAGAAGGGGGCCAAAGAAGAGGAAGAGAGAAAATCATGGCTTTTTGAGTTAGGCATGGAGGTCAGCAAGCAGCCAAATGGCAGACAAGCAGTCACATGGCAAAGAGATAATTTGACTTTTTCTGTTTTGTTGGTCTCCTTTTCCTTTTTATTCTTTTTTCTTTTTGTCTTAATAATCTAAGTAAAACTAGGCCCTATACTGATGAAGTGTTGTGATAATAGACACTCTTGTTCTGATTTTAATATAATGTAGCTATAGGTTTTTTATATATGGCCTTTATTATGTTGAGGTATGCTTCTTCTGTTTCTAGTTTCTTGAGAGCTTTTATCATGAAGAAATCTTGAGCCTTGTCAAAGATACTTTCTGTATCCATTGACATAACCATGTGATTTTTATTTGTTATATTGTATGATCTTTGTATCCCAAGAATGAAGCCAACTTGGTCATGGAACATGATATTTTGATGTGTTGTTAAACTTGGTTTGCAATTATTTTATAGAGTTTTTGTGACTATATTCATCAGGGGATCTGATTGTAGTTTTTTGATATGCTCTTAATCTGGTTTCAGTATCAAGGAAATACTAGCTTCACAAAATGAATTTTGTAGTATTTGTTCCTTTTCTAATTACTAGAACAGATTGAGACACATTAGCTCTTCTTTAAAGGTTTGGCAAAATTCTACAGTGAACTCCATGTATCTTGGGCTTTTCATTTTTTTCTTTGTGTATGCAATATGTATTACATGGTGCATACATGCCAATGTACAAGTGTGTGTGCCACGTGTGCACATGCATGGGCACATGCAAAGTGTCTTCCTCTATAATTCTGAAACTTAGTACTTTAGACAGGGTTTCTCCTGAACCAGAAAGCTCACCATTTCTGCTTGGTTGGCTGGCCAGAGAGTTCCCAGTATCCACCTGTTTCTGCCCCCAATGCTGGGATTCCAGGCACACACAGCCATGCCTGGCTTTTTATGTGGGTGCTGGGAATTTGAGTTCAGTTCCTCATGCTTGTACAGGAAGCACTCTTACCCATTAAGCCATCTCCCTAGTCACACTTCCTTCTTGGGTAGGAGATTCTATATTACTCTTTCAATCTTATTGCTTGTTATGGAGCTGTTTGTTTATATCCTTTTAGGTTTGTTTGAGTAGGTTGCATGTATTTAGGAATTGATCCTCTATTTTAAGAGTTTCCAGTGTTTGGGGATGTAAGTTTTCAAATTATTCCCTAGTGCTCTTCTGGATCTTATAGATATCACCCCTTTTCATCTTTAATTTTATTCATTTGGGTCTTCTTTGCATTTCTTTTGATTAGTTTGGTAAGTATTTGTTGATATTATTTATTTTTTAATTATCTTGATGATATTTCACATTGTTCTTTTAGTTCCTTTTTCATTTATTATTTTTTTCATCTGTTGCTTTTGGACTTGACTTGTCCTTATCTAATATATCTTGAAGTACATTATTAAATGATTTAGTTGAGATTCTCTGAGCTTTTAATATGAGCACTAAGATTTTAATAAGGAAAATGTGGTACATTTACACAATGGAATATTACTCAGTCTTAAAAAACGATGACCTCATGAAATTTGCAGGCAAATAGATGGAACTAGAAAAAAAATCATCCTTGACCTTCTTCCCACCTCATTCTCAGCAATCTCTGTGTTGCGAATCTGCCTCCTTCTTCCCATCCTTACTTTATCACCTTGTCCTCTGTCACTTAGGTCACTCAAGACCTCCTCCCCAGAGTCCAACTGCTTCTTATACATGCTAAAGCCATAGAAACATCATGGTGCTGCCCTGAAAGCATTTGCCATGTCATCCCATCACTTTCAGCATCACACAAAGCCCTAGACCATGTTTCCAGTCCATAGGTCTGGGTCTAGCCTTTGGCTGTGGCACTCCTAAACTGCCCTTGGTTTTCACTACAGACTTTTTTGATAGGCCCTAGACTGCCAGCAGATTTTTGTCTGGTAGTTTATAATTGTCAGTTTAAATATCATTTTATGAATATCCTCATAGCTGGGTGTAATGGCTCATGCCTTTAATCCCAGTACTTCAGAGGCAGAGGCAGGCTGATCTCTGTGAGTTCAACACCAGTCTGGTCTACAAAGCAAGTTCCAGGACAGCCAAGGCTATACAGAGAAACCCTGTCTTGGACCCCCGCACACACACACACACACACACAAAAGAATACTCTGACTATAGTAAGGCCCGTAGGCACTTTCTGTGTCTGTGTTATTAATTTTACTTTCTACATACAACTTGCCATAATTTAAATTTAAATTAAATCTAAATTTTATCTTGGCTGTTTACTTTCTTGTTTTTTGTTGTTGTTGTTTGTTTGTTTGTTTGTTTTTCGAGACAGGGTTTCTATGTAGCTTTGGTGCCTGTCCCGGAACTAGCTCTTGTAGACCAGGCTGGCCTCGAACTCCCAGAGATCCGCCTGCCTCTGCCTCCTGGGATTAAAGGCGTGCGCCACCACCGCCCGGCAGCTGTTTACTTTCTTATTCCATAGAATGTAGTCAAGTCCTCAATTTGTTTTCAGAATGAAAATAGCCTAATATTAGTGTCCAATGAGGCTGCTTCAAATCCCTGTTCATCAGGCATTAAGGTAGCAGGTATTCCTGAAAATTGAGTCCTGTCTTGTCAAGGATACTCTAATGCGCGAAACAATCCCACACCAGTTAGAATTTAAAGGAGTATTTATTTTGGGGGGTAAAACTCACAAAAACCAACCATCAGGAAAGGAGCTTAGTCACTGGAGCAGGTGCTGGAACCAAGAGAGTGCGCTGAGGCTGGCCGCTCTTTTTTTAAAGATAAATAGACCACGGGCCCCAGCAGGCTGGTATTTCAGCAGCTATTGGCTGAAGGAGCAGAAGGCGCTCCCACAGCACAGTGGGCTCGTACTTCAGCGGCTATTGGCTGAAGGAGCGGAAGGTCCTCCTGCAGCAATAAGCCATTTTAGGTCTTACCTCTATAAAAGAGAGATAGGCAGTGTGCCCTAAAGCTCTAGCAGTTTGCCCACTGAAAAAGTCACTTCCTATGTAGTTTGCTCTACTTAGATGTTTTTACCTGGTTGGAAATTGTGGTAGTTTGAAAGAAAATGGCACTGGGTGGTGGTGACACATGCCTTTAATCCCAGCACTTGGGAGGCAGAGGCAGGCAAATCTCTGTGAGTTCAAGACTAGCCTGATCTACAAAAGTGAGTCCAGGACAGCCAGGGCTGTTAGATAGAGAAACCCTGTCTCAAAAAACAAAAGGAGAGAGAGAGAGAAGAAAGAAAGAAAATGGGCCCTGAAGGGAGTGGCATTATTAGAAGGTGTGACTTTGTTGATATGGAATGGAATGTTTGTAGGTATGTTCTTATTGAAGGAGGTGGGCTTTGGGGGTTCATATATGCTCAAGTCACATCCAGTGACATAGTCCAATTTCTGTTGCCTTCTGATCAAGATGCAACTAGCACCATGATTGTGTGCATGCCAGCATGCTCCTTATCATAATGATAATGGACCGAATCTTTGAACCGTAAACAAACGAGCCTAATTAAAAGTTTTCCTTTATAAGCATTGCTTGGTAGTAGTGATGCTAGCCTTTAATCCCAGCACTCAGGAGGCAGAGGCATGTAGATCTCTGTAAGTTCAAACCCAGCCTGGTCTACAGACTAAGTTCCAAGACAGCCGGAGCTGTTACACAGAGAAACCCTGTCTTGAAAAAAAAAAATTAAATAGTTGTCGAGGTCATGGTATCTCTTCACAGCAATAGAAACTCTAAAGTTGGTACTGGGTTCTAGGGTATTTCTGTGATAGATTGGGTCATGTTTTTGTTTGAAGAAGTATGGAGTTCGGGTTAGGAAAGCAGTGGAAGCTTTTAAGCACTGCTTAATTAGCAATACAGTAGGAGCGTGGAAGACAGAGGTGCTGAGAGTTAGGTCAACTGGGGCTGAAATGACTCGAGATTTCAGAGAAGAATTTGAGTATGTTGCCTAGAGATTATTCTTGTGATATTTTGGTGAAGAAAGTGGGTGCCTTTGCCCTTGTCCAAAGTGTCTGTCTCAGGCTAAAGTGAAGAGTTTTGAGTTAATTCCATTGGCAGTAGAAATCTCAAAACAGCCTAGTATGGAATCTATCTTGTGTGAAGATTTATAATGAAAAGGAGCAAGCTGAGCAGGGTAAATTACAAATTTTTTTGCTTTTTTTAATTTATTAGATTTCTTTTTTTTTAAAAAAAAATACCAATCCAAATTCCTACTCCCTCTCCTCCTCCCACTCCCTCCACACATCCTCCCATCCCATCCTCATCTAATCCTAAGAGATGGTAAAGCACATTGCTTTGGGAAAGGTCCAAAGTCCCCCTACTATATCTAGACTGAGCTAGGTATACATCCAAAGAGAATAGGATCCCAAAAGGCCAGTACATGCAGTAGAAATAAATCCTGGTGCCACTACCGGTGGCCCCTCAGTCTGCCCCAGTCATGCAACTGTCATCCACATTCAGAGGGACTAGTCTGGTCCTATGCTTGTTCCTTCCCAGTCCAGCTGGAGTTGGTGAGTTCCTATTATCTCAGGCAAACTGTTTCAATGGATGAACCCTCCATGGTCTTGACCTCTTTGCTCATATTCTCACTCCTTCCACTCTTCAACTGGACCTTGGGAACTCAGTCCAGTGTTCTGATGTGGGTCTCTGCCTGTTTCCATCTGTTGTTGGACAAAGGTTCTATGGTGATACATAAGATATTTATCAGTCTCACTATAGGCAAGTCAAGATCAGGCCCCCTCTCCTCTATTGCTTAGGATCTTAGGCAAGGTCATCCTTGTGGATTCCTGAGAATTTCTCTAGAGCCAGGTTTTCGCTAACCCTATAATGGCTCCCTCAATCAAAATATCTCTTTTTTTGCTTTCATCACTGTCCATCCTCCATCTCGACTATCCCATCCCCTCAAGTTCTCCACAACCCTCTTCTTCTCCCCTCCTCTTTCCTTTCTACCCTTCCTTCTCCCTGCGCCCCCATGCTCCCAGTTTTGTCAGGCGATCTTGTCTGTTTCTAATTTTCAGGTGGGTCTATATATGTTTTTCTTTGGGTTCACCTTATTACTTAGCTTCTCCAGGATCATGAACTATAGGCTCAATGTCCTTTGTTTATAGCTAGTATCCACTTATGAGTGAATACATGCCATATTCATCTTTTTGGGTCTGGGTTATCTCACCCAGGATAGTGTTTTCTAATTCCATCCATTTGCATGCAAAATTCAAGAAGTCATTGGGTTTTTTGTTTTTTGTTTTGTCTTTTGATTTTTTACCAGTAAGTAGTACTCTAATGTGTAAATGTGCCACATTTTCTTTATCCATTCCTCAGTTGAGGGGCATCTAGGTTGTTTCCAGGTTCTGGCTATAACAAATAATGCTGCTATGAACATAGTTGAACAAATGCTTTTGTAGTATGATTGAGCATCTTTTGAGTATATGCCCAAGAGTGGTATTGCTGGAATTGCTGGATCCTGAGGTACGTTGAGTCCCAATTTTCTGAGAAACTGCCATACTGATTTCCAAAGTAGTTGTAAAAAAAAAAAAAAAAAAAACCAAACAAACAAAAAAACCTAGGGCTAGATGGTTTTAGTGCAGAATTCTACCAGAACTTCCAAGAAGAGCTAATACCTATACTCCTCAAAGTGTTCCACATAATAGAAACAGAAGGGATGTTGCTAAACTCTTTTTATCAGGCTATAGTTACCCTGATACCAAAACTACACAAAGACTCAACCAAGAAAGAGAATTACAGACCAATCTCATTCATGAACATAGACGCAAAATTCTCAATAAAATACTGGCAAACTGAATCCAAGAACACATCAAAAAAAAATCATCCACCATGATCAAGTCGGCTTCATCCTAGAGATGCAGGGCTAGTTCAACATACAAAAATCTATCAATGTAATCCATTATACAAATAAACTGAAAGAAAAAAAACTCATATGATCGCTTCATTAGATGCTAAAAAAAAATTGACAAAATCCAGCACCCCTTCATGATAAAGGTAGTGGAGAGATCATGGATACAAGGAACATATCTAAATATAATAAAAGCAATATACAGCAAGCTGACAGCTAACATCAGATTAAATGGAGAGAAACTCAAAGCAATTCCACTAAAATCAGGAACAAGACAAGCTGTCCACTCTCTCCATATCTCTTCAACATAGTTCTTGAAGTTTTAGCAATAGCAATAAGACAACAAAAGGAGATCAAGGGGATTCAAATTGGAAAGAAAGAAGTAAAATTTTTGTTATTTGCAGATGATATGATAGTGTATATAAGTGACCCCAAACTCTACCATAGAACTCCTATAGCTGATAAATACCTTCAGTGATGTGGCAGGATATAAGATCAATTCAAAAAATGCAGTAGCCCTCCTAGACGCAAATGATAAAGAAGCTGAGAGGGAAATCAGAAAAACCATCACCTTTCACAATAGCCACAAATAACATAAAATATCTTGGGGTAACACTAACCAAAGAAGTGAAAGACCTATTTGACAAAAACTTTAAGTTTTTGAAGAAAGAAATTGAAGAAGATACAAGAAAATGGAAAGACCTCTCATGCTCTTGGATAGGAAGGATCAACATAGTAAAAATGGCAATCCTATCAAAAGCAATCTGTAGATTCAATGCAATTCCCATCAAAATCCCAACACAATTCTTCACAGACCTTAAAAGAACAATAATAAACTTCATATGGAAAAACAAAAAACCAAGGATAGCCAAAACAATCATGTACAATAAAATAACTTCTGGAGGCATCACCATCCCTGACATCAATCTCTATTACAGAACTACAGTAATGAAAATAGCTTGGTATTGGCATAAAAACAGAGATGTTGACCAATGGAATCGAATTGAGGACCCAGATATTAATCCACACACCTATGAAAACCTAATTTTTGATGAAGAAACTAAAATTATACAATGGAAAAAAGAAAGCATCTTCAACAAATGGTGCTGGCATAACTGAATGTCAACATGTAGAAGAATGAAAATAGATCCATATCTATCACCATGCACAAAATTCAAGTCCAAATGGATTAAAGACCTCAATATGAATCCAATCACACTGAACCTGATAGAATAGAAAGTGGGAAGTAGCCTTCAATGCATAGGCACAGGAGACCACTTCCTAAATATAACCCCAGTAGCACAGACACTGAGAACAACAATAAATAAATGGGACCCCCCTGAAACTGAGAAGCTCCTGAAAAGCAAAGGACACAGTCAATAAGACAAAAAGGCAGCCTCCTGAATGAGAAAAGATCTTCACCAACCCCACATCAGACAGAGGACTGATCTCCAAAATATATAAAGAACTCAAGAAATTAGACATTAAAATTCTAAATAACCCAATTTAAAAAATGGGGTTCTGAACTTAACAGAGAATTCTCAACAGAACAGTCTCAAATGGCCAAAAGATATGTAAGGAAATGTTCAACATCCTTAGCTGTCAGGGAAATGCAAATCGAAACAACTCTGAGATTCTATCTTACACCTGTCAGAATGCCTAAGATCAAAAACACTAATGATAGCTTATGCGGAGACTATGTGGAGTAAGGGGAACACTCATCCATTGTTGGTGGGAATGCAAACTGGTACAAAATAAAATTTTTGAAGAGAAAAAGAGCACCAGGAAGTGTAATGGAGCTAAGTTTTGTTTTCAAGGAGATAAATAGATTAAGAAAATAAGTAAAGGAAGTGGTGACTTCAGGGCAAGTCACCAGCTAAATTTCCAATCTGTGAAAAGCAATTAAAGAAAAGCTTAGAGTCAAATGTGGTGGTGCTTGCCATTAATCCAAACACTCAGAAGGCAGAGGCAGGGGCTCTCTGAGTTTAAGGCCAGCCATTTCTACAGAGCAAGTTCAAGGACAGCCAAGTTTAAGTTTAGGCAGTGAAGAAAACTATGGAAAATAGAAAGCTGATGGTGAAGATGTAACTGAAGATTTTTGGGTTTGAGGCCACCCTGGTCTACAGTGTCAAGTTCCAGAACAGCTAAGCTTAGGAAGTAAAGGTAAAAATCAAAAGCATAAAGCTTGTAAAGATGTAATTGAATGAGGGGGCCATCTTCCAGCCCCAGAAGCAGCAGAATTTGGCAACTTTGGCCACGTAGTTCTGGCTTTGGAGTTAAGGATAGAAGAAACAGGTTATGGAATTTTTCTCTGCACCTAAGGAAAATAGTTGAGGCCAGGCATTGACAGGCGTGTCCCTGAGTAGGGCCTAAAGAGGCAGTTTCATGAAGCTGTGAAGTTCAAGCCTTGATTTTCTTGAAGACCCCAGGATGTTAGAGAGTCATAGGATACTTGTTGATGAAAGCTTCTAACAGACAGTGGAACCAGCCAAGAGCAAGAAATGTGTTGCAGTCAACACCACACTGAAAAGAGTTGGGGTTCTAAAGAATGCTTTGACATCACATGAGATAAAAAGTTTGGAGTTTGCCCAGATGGTTTTTGGTCCTGCTTTGGTTCAGTATTTCCTCACTGTGCTCACTTTCCTATATTTGGAATGCTAATGTGTATATATATCTCCAGGGCGTTATATATTGGAAGTATGGGATCTGCTTTTTGATTTTGATTTTACAAGGGGTTACAGTTAAAGAGACTGTGTGAATCTCAGAAGAGACTTTGAACTTTAGACTTTTAAATGTTTGAGACTGTAATAGACTATGAGGACTTTTGAAGTTGAACTGAATGCGTTTTTGCATTATGATATGGCTACAGGCATTTGGGGCCAGGAAGTAGAATGTGGTGGTTTGAAATAAAATGGCCCTAAAGGGAGTTGCACTATTGGGAGGTGTGACTTTGTTGGTATTGTATGGTATGTTTGTAGGTATGTTCTACCTACAAAGACAGAAAGCTGTGATAGTACCATATAACTGCTGTTGTGGCAAGAAATAAATATCTCAGTTTCCTAGTAGGTCCTGCTCCTTTTCAGACCCTGAGCTCTGTCTACCACTACAGGCTACTTTTTCCTCTTTTTGTTTTTTTCCATGCTATTTTGTTTTATTTTTTAATGGTATTTATTATTATTATTATTACTACAAATTTTCACCTCCTCTCAATTCCCTCCCCCTTTCCCCATTTCCCCTCCTCCTCCCTCTCCAGTCCAAAAAGCAGTCAGGGTTCCCTGCCCTGTGGGAAGTCCAAGTTCCTTCCCCTTCCATCCAGGTCTAGGAAGGTGAGCATCCAAACAGACTAGGTTCCCACACAGCCAGTACTTCCAGTCAGCTTATTAGGATCAGTACTGTGTGTTCAATGCTATAGCTTTAGGATTCAAAGCTTGTGTCACCTCCATGAAGTTTCATCCAGATTTCTGAGTCAAATTTTGGATGCTACTATAGTATGGGCTTTATGTATGGAGGCCTCTGTCTTACTCATTTTTGTAGGATTTAGATTTTGCTAATTTAAGTTCTGAAGAAGACTCTTATTTCTCAGGTCATGTGAAATAATTTAGCTCCTGGATAGATAGCAGAATTACTTTGTAAAGGGTTGGTATTAAGACACTTGATAATCTCAGTTTTCTATGAGTCTTCATTTTGAAAAATATATTAAATTACATCATTTATTACTAGAACACTCTCCAGTTGAAAGTAAACATTTGAATTGTTGAAATGAAGACACTATATTGGTAATAAATATTTTCATTTTTTAGTTAAATTCTCTGCAAGACCTTCACCCATTACCCAAGATAATTTTGGAATATAGACAAGTAAGTTGACCCTGTGTGTGTTGTGTGTAAATTGTTTGTGATGAAGGAAAACTATCCAACCCTGTCTCTATTCACAACCATATTTGCTGACGCTTGTTAACAGTGTTCTAAAGAGATAAAATTTCCTCAACCAATTTCATGTCAGCCTTGCTTCTTCATATCCTGATGTCATCTTACTCACGTCTGAGTCTGCTTTGTCCAGCACTGGGAGCCCAAGGGGTCATATGTGGAAGGAGACTGATGGCATGTTCCTCTGTCTCTTCAAGTGAGAATAAGATTTTTACTAATTCTCACAAAGTCCTATCATTCCCCCTGGTTTCCAGGCTTCAAGACAGTGATGTTTACTGGGGGGTTACTGGCATGCCCCCTTTCCTCTTTTAGTTATTAATGTTTTCTCTGTTCACATACCTGTCCTTTATTTCATGATTTCTGTTACCCATCAATCACATTTACAAACCAAACAACAATGTAATTGTTTACTGAGTCCCTGTCCTGCAGAAATACACTGGTTCCAAACCAGCCATCATCCTGGAGTCATGTAAGGGTTGGGAAAGAACTAGAAAGGGCCCACTGCTGAGGACACTGAGATAAGCATTTGAGCTTTGCAACTTCTCTGAAGCTTAGAAATACTGCAGAATAACAGACTGGCATCTTTCTTTGTGGACCTGTGTTATTCCATCCTGGCACTACTTAAGGTTGTCCAAGGTGGATTCTGCACTACATGTCCAGCCCTATGTAAACTGCTGCTCTGCAGTTGGTGTCTTTGAGTTCTTAAACAAGTTTAAGAAGGTAACTATTCTTGTCTTTATGCTGTAGGTTCACAAGATCAAGTCAACTTTTGTAGACGGATTACTAGCTTATATGAAAAAGGTAACAAAGCTTTACAAAAGAAAATTGGGATTAGAAGTAAGGTTTATTTTGAGTTCAGATACATATGCCATTTTTACAATCCCAGTAAAGGAGGAAAAGTTCATTATTCTTGGAACTACGGACTGTGGTCATATTATTCAATCTTTGAACAGGTTATTATTATGCCTTTAGATTCTCCATACATGAGGCAGTTCAGCAGCTAGCCTGCTTTCACATCTACTGTCGTGTCTTCTTATGGAGTCATTTGAGGCTCTCAGAATCCTCTAGAGGAACATACATATGAACACACACATACACACATATATAAAGAAGATGTGTCAGACTGGATTATAGACTGTGGTCCAGCTAGTCCAACAATGGTTGTCTATCAACAGAAAGTCCAATAATCCAATAGTTGTTATAGTCCACAAGGCTGGGTGTCTCCGATGGTCTTCAGTATATGCTGGAATCCCAGAGAAGTAGGCTCTAATGCCAGTGAAGGAGTGAATCTGCATTGAGAGCAAACAGGCAAAATCAGAGCAAGCTTTATTTTTTTAATGTTGTTTAGATAGGCTGCCAGCAGGTGTGGCCCAGGTTAAAGGTGGATTTTCTCACCACAAAAGATCTGGATTAAAGGTGGATCTTCACACCACAAAAGATACAGATTAAAAGGGGGTCTTTTCACTTAAAATTATTTAATTAAGAAAAAATCCTTCAAAGGTATACCTAATCACTTGAGTTTTAGTTAATTAAAGGTATAGTCAAGTTGGCAACCAATAATATCCATCACAGGTAGACATTACTGTTTTAATTTGCACACGAGAAAAGCACATTCAGACATGTCTGTAACTTACAAAGCTGCACAAGCAACAGTTTGTGGCCTAATTGCACTTTGAGTTTTTGCTGTCCCTACAACCCCCTTAACCCACACATAGACTTAAGACTTAACAGAAATGGATCTACTTGTCCCATTGTTACTTGTATTTGGGTTAGAGGGGAGCATCTGTCTCTGATACCAAGACTGTTTTATAACATTCAGGAGGAGCAAGTGGGTGTTGTAGATGAAGGGTCTGTGTGCTCTTCCTCATGCCATATTGCCTGGGTTTAAACTGATTCTTCTTAAACAACCAAGGGCTCCATCTCTTCTACATGGAATCAGACGGGAACTGTGACGGGGAGACTTTCAGCCAAGCACCCTGTAAGTTACTTGCTCATTTCTGTGCACCAGTGTGTGTTTGGTTCTGCACTGCTCCTAAAACAGGATTTCATGCTGCTAATTGTGTTTTACTCTGTGTGTTTATTTTTCTGGTATTGAGGCATCAACTTGGTGCTCTGAGAACAAGAATGGCTGAGTTTTCCACCAGAAACTCAGGCAGTTTGATGGTGTGCCTCTCTCCATCGCCCTTCCCAGACTTTTCCTGGAAGGTGGCTTCCAAAAGTGTTATCCATTTTGTAATTTCTAAAGACTATTTTTATTGGAAAGTTATAAACTCCCTTGATTTATGGTGCAGTTTTAATAACACTTTTGGGTCCTTTTAAAAGATAAAGTCTTGCTTTGTATGTAGCCTCGGTGCCACCTCCTGAGTGCTAAAGTCACAGGTGTACACCATTCATGGATAGCTTTCTAGATGGCTTTATAGTTTTGGTGTAAAGGAGATCCTTTGAACTAGATAATGTGCTTGTAGTACAAGCATAAGCACCTGAGTTCAATCACTAACACCCAAACACCCATATAAAAATGTTGGGTGTAATAGTGTATGGTTGTAATTCCAGTGTTGGAGAAGTGGAGACAGAAAGGTCCCTGGGCCTTGATGGGCAGCCAACTTAGCCTATTTGGTAAGTTTGGGACTAATAAGAGGCCCCATTTCAAAAAACAAAGTAGATGTCTCCTGAGGAATGCTACCCACTGTTATTTTCTGGTCTTCTCATGCACACACCCATGCAAACATGTATATACGCACACATATTTGTTACTAATCGCTCAGAGACAAGTTCTTGAAGCATATAAAATAAATACAATCTAACAAATATAAGCTTTATTCAAGTTGGAAAGTCATCTTTCTTGTCACAATTTCTAATAAACATATTTGCATAAAATATTATTCTACATTTTTTAACTTTTAACATCTCTTGCTATTTTATATCAATCTGAATCCTCTTAGATTTAAATACATGAATTACAAACATAAGTAATTCAAGTATAAACTAAATAATACATGTAATTAGAAATGTTTGGTATAAAATAATGTGGAAGTTTAAAGAATAAGAGAATGTAAGTCATCTTTCCCTGTCTGTTCTTCCCACTAGTCCCTGATTAGAGTAGCTAGGAATTAACTAGGTGTATTAGTTAGGATTCTCTAGAATGGTGTTTCTCACACTTCCTAAAGCTGTGACCCCCCCCAACCATAAGATTATTTTTGTTGCCACTTCCTAACTGTAATTTTGCTACTTTATGGATTGTAATGTAATACCTGTGTTTTCTGATGGTTTTAGGCTACCCTGTGAAAGGGTCATTCTACCCACAAAGGGGTTGCAGCTCACAGATTGAGAATCACTACTCTGGAGGAACAGAACTAGTAGAATGAATCTATATAGAGATACAGAAAGATAATTCATTAGAGTGACCTACAAACTCTAGTCCAGCTAGTCCAACAGTGGTTATCTATCAGTGGAAAACCCAAGAGTCCAGTAGGTCTTCAGTCTAGGAAGCTGGAAGTTTCTACTGATCTTCACAATACTAAAGAAGTAGGCTCTAATGTCAGTGAAGGAATGGACTCGCCAGAAAGAGTCAGGGCAAGTAGGCAAAGAGTAAACTTCCTTCTTCCAAGTTCTTTATATACACTGCCACCAGAAGGTGTGGCCCAGGTTAAAGATAGATCTTCCCACTTCAAAAGATCCAGATTAAAAGTGGGTATTCCTACTTCCAATGATAACTCACAGATTTAGTTAATTGCCAATGTAGTCAAGTTGACAACCAAGAATAGCCATCACACTAGGCATCCAGTGACACAGGCAGAAGAGGCACCGGCTGACCTAACTCAGATGACTGTACAAGGAGGAGAAAGCAGGTAGCTTGGTGTGGGTGTTCTCTTGGGCACAAGGAACCTGCTTTGGTACTATAAACTCTCGGGTCTGTTGTCTCTCAGGCTTCTCACACTTGCTCTAGGAGGCAATGATGAGGGCATCTACCTTTCAGACTAAATCCACCTGGGTACCTACCTACAGATTCAGGTTCTCCCTGGATGTCCTGGCAGATTCTTTCTCTGTTTATTGCTTTTCTCTGTCATCATCTGCTTGTTACAGTCTTGAAGCAGGTTTTCTTTTGGACTACCAACTAGCTCCCAAATAAAGACACTGAGACTTATTATTAGTTATGAATGCTTGACCTTATCTTATGCCTGTCCCACTAGCTCTTATAACTTAAATTAACATGTTTCTCATTTCTCTTCATCTACATTTTGCCTTGGGGCTTTTTTTCATTCTGTATGTCCTAGTCTGTGTCTGTCTGTCTGGCAGCTGCCTGACCAGCTGGCCCCAGGTGTCTCCCTTTCTTTCTCCCCCATTCTTCTCTCTCTCTCTCTCTCTCTCTCTCTCTCTCTCTCTCTCTCTCTCTCTCTCTCTCTCTCTCCCCCCCTCTATCCCTCCCTCCTACTTATTCTTTCTGCCCACCAGCCCCCCCATCCCTCTACTGCCTAGCTATTGGCTGTTCAGCTTCTTATTAGACCAATCAGGTGCCTTAGGCAGGAAAACAACACATTTTTATATCATTAAACAAATTCAGCATAAACAAATGTAACACACCTTTACATAGTTAAAGCAATATTACACAACATAAACAAATGTAACACACCTTTACATAGTTAAAGTAATATTCCACAACATAAACAAATGTAACACACCTTTACATAGTTAAAGTAATATTCCACAACATAAACAAATGTAACACACCTTTACATAGTTAAAGCAATATTCCACAACATAAACAAATGTAACACGCCTTTACATAGTTAAATATTCCAAAACATAAACAAATGTAACACACCTTTACATAGTTAAAGCAATATTCCAGAGTACAGTCCCATGTCAC
Organism: Alexandromys fortis; assembly: GCF_014885135.2. Taxonomy (NCBI): domain Eukaryota; kingdom Metazoa; phylum Chordata; class Mammalia; order Rodentia; family Cricetidae; genus Alexandromys; species Alexandromys fortis. Next base: position 4,385,035 of record NW_026067920.1, read on the forward strand.
TCTGGTTGTTCAGATACTTGTGAGAGTGAATCGTGAGCTTGCGGCTCTCTCTTCATGAGCTCATGCACTACGGCAAAAAAATTCTGAGCATGTGTCCTTTCAGAGGATATCAATTTTTCTTTTATAACTTTGCCATTGTCTTATGACTATGTGTGGCCCTCAACTCTGCCACAAGCCATGCACAGTGGTATCCCCACTGTCCATGGTCCTCTCCCCAGGGTTAGTTCCTGATTGTGTCTTCAGATCTTCTCAGACAGCTTTTTCTCTGACCAAGATTAATTGAATGTTTGCCTCTGTTGTCCCATAATGTTGGTATTTTCATGTTTTTACACATAAAACTTGAATCTAGCTGTACATTATTTAACCAGTTGTCATTACCATAAGATGGCCAGAGTTTGAATTATAGTTTTCCTTAAACTGAACAAAATTCAGTTGATTAAACCATGAGCTGAGTTCGAGGCCAGCCTGGTCTACAAAGGTCTCTCTCTGGCTTCTGGCTCTGCTTCAGGTGACTAAGGCTCCCTTCTTGATTGTGCAGAGGGCTGTTGTCTGGGTCAGTGACCTGTAAGTTTTTCCCCCTTAAATCAATAACCATTCTATTAATCATAATTCCAAACTGGTGTGGGATTGTTTGTGACTTATGCCTTCAACAGATTTTGGTTAGAAGCATGTATATTTTTCTGCTGTTCACAGAATCATGTATGGATTGGACAGAGATGCCTTTGGCATCAGTTCAATGATGAGAAACACCTTTAAGTTTATACTTAAATAGCAACCAGAATAAATCTAAAATCTTGAGCATGTGACTCAAACAGTAAGTAGTCATTGCTCTATCAGCTTATCAGAACTATACCATAGAAGGGGAAAGAAATCAGAAACATTTTCCATATCTTAACCTGTATTTACATCTTAAATCACTTTTTAGGCCCTCAAAGCTTATGAACCTTATTTTATTATTTTTTTAAATTGTAATATGATTATATCATTTCACCTGCTTCCTTTTCCTCCTTCCCATATGTCCCTCCATGTACCTGCTCTTGCTCCCTCTCAAATTCATGACCTCTTTTTTCTTTGTTTATTTTAAATATATAGATTTTTTTCTAAATATACATTCTGTATAATGTTACTTGGTATTGAATAACCATTTGGGGAGCTCTTCCCTGGGAAGTCTAATTCTCCTGCTTTCAGCATTCCTTAGTTGCCTGTAATTCTTTGTCTAGTAGACAGTCCCATGTGACTTCCTCCCTCCACGCTAGCATGTCTGTTGGTGTTGTCATTATTTAGGTCCTGTTTAGGCAGCCATATTGATAAGACTTCATGAGTGGAGTTTCTCTGACTTTCTTAGGAGACACATCTCATAACAAATGTCCTGTTCCTCTGACTCTTCTGACTCATCTTCTGAAATGATCTCTGAGTCTTAGGTACAGGAATTGTGTTGTAGATGTATCCATTGGAATTGGGCACCACACAATCTCTTATTCTCTGTGTTTTGATCAGTTTTCTGTAATGGTCTCTGTTGCAAAGAGAAGTGTCCTTGATAGGTGTGAGAACTATACTTATCTATGGGTATAAATATTTAGAATGTAGTTAGGGATTATTCTGGTTTAAAGTGGCAGTAATATGCTCTCCAGGCTCTGCTCAAAGTACATGGTGTTTTCAGCAACAGCAATTTATCTTCTACCTCTGGGAGGCAACTAAGGGCAACAGCATTAGCCTACGACTTCTCAAGGTTGGTTCAGGAGTTTTAGTTAGATAGTGTATGGCTCTTAGGGGAAGCATTGTCAGCCCAAATGGGATGGTTTATTTAAACTATATATGTCCAAGCATACTCAGACTTAGCTGTATTATTTATAATTTTTAGGTAGATGACTTTTTCAGAATCCGTACTGTTATTTTACCCTCCTCCTTCCTTTTGTATTTGTCTCTTTCCTTAATCATAGCCCCCTCCTGTTTTTTCACATTTTTCTCTTCAAATCACTAAAACTCCATTATTCCCAGTTCTGCTGTTCTCTCTGCCGTGGACCCTTTTACTTTCCTCATTTCTGCAGTTACTCCAGTTTATACACTCACATCTGAAGACTGGGCGCTAAAAAACCACAGGTGAGAGGAAACGTGACATTTGTCTTTTTGAGTCTCAGTCATATCACTAAGGCGATCTTTTCTAGTTTTATCCATTTATCTGCAAAATTCATGATTTCAGTTTTCTTTACAACTGAATAATATTTCCTGGTGTATATGTATCACATTTTATTATCTGTTCATCAGTTGAAGGGCATTTAGGTTATATCTGTTTCCTAGCTATCATGGACAGAGCAACAACAAACATGGATGAACAACTATCTGCGGAGTAGTAGGATGTCAAATCCTTTGGGCATTTGCTAAGAAGTAGTATAGCTGAGTGAGATGATGGATTAACTTTAGTTTTTGAGGGTTCTGCACACTGATTTCCAGAAGTCCGACCAACAGTGAATGAAGGTTCTCTTCGCCTCTGTACCCTCTCCAGCATCTCTTCTCAGTTGTTTGCTGATCTTTGCCATTCTGACTTTGAGGGAACCAACGACTGCTCTCAACTGCAGAGCTAATTCTCCAGGCACTGAATAATATTTTTAAAAATCATTTATACTGCAATATTTGCAAAAAAACCTATTTTTTCACATATGCCCCCTCCTAAGAGAAAGTCCCTACCACCAGCTGCAGTCACTTCCACCTATTTCTGTGTTACTCTGCTTCTAAGTGATAGAAGGTATAAAGTGTAGTGATATTTCATTTATATTTTAATAAATAAAGCTTGCCTGAAGAGCAGAGAGTTAAACAACCCCACTGGTCAGCCTTTCAGACCAGGCAGTGGTAATACACACCTTGAATCCTAGTAGCCACACTAGTTGCCATAGAAACTGAGTGATACATGCCTTTAATCCCAATGGTGCATGCCTTTAATCCCAGACCTAGAGAGGACTATAAAAAGGGAGGAGACAGCTCTCAGACAGTCTCATTCTGAGATTCCTGGAGGCAGGATTGCCATTTCGGACTGAGGTCAAGGTAAGAGACAGTGTGCTTTGCTTTTTGGGTCTTCAGGTTGAACCCCAATTTCTCTCTCTGAGTTTATATTAATAGTGCTTCACTAAAGTGTTCTGTCTTTTGTTTTCCCTGCACATTTTGACATTTTAATGAAACAATAATAGGTTATGGCTTATTAAAATTACAAAAAATTGATTTAATCAATTGTGCTGAAGTTTCATCTGTGTATATAAAGTAATCACATTGGCACATTTTTTCAACAGCTGCTTAAGTCTTAGTTAGAAAATATTGCCATGTATGAGGCCAGTCTACAAAGTGAGTTCTAGGGCTACACAACACAATGACACCCTGTCTTGAAACACCACAGCACACCCTCAAAAAAGAAAGAAAGAAAATATCCCCAGGCATAGTGCCACACACCTTTAATCTTAGCACTCAAGAGGCAGAGGCAGGCAGATCTCTATGAATCTGAGGCCAGCCATAGGCCTCATAGTTTATATAGTGAGATCCAGGACAGCTAGAGCAATGTATTGAGACCATGTCTCTAAAGAGAGAGAGGGAGGGAAGCGGAAAGGGAGAAAAGAAAAAGATCAACATTTATACACTCCTTGTGCTACATCTTTGAGTCTCCACCCCGACCCCCAGTTTCACTTGAGATTTTCCTACTTCTTTGTGACGGGGTATTTGGGACTATTTACTAAACATTATAAATATTATGTTTTGAAAGTTTGAGTCTTTTTGATTTTCATGACAGGGTTTCTCTGAGTAGCTTTGGAGCCTGTCCTGGAACTAGCTTTGAAGATCAGGCTGGCCTTGAACTCACAGAGATCCGCCTGCCTCTGCCTCCTGAGTGCTGGGTTTAAAGGCATGCACCACCCCTGCCCAGCTAAGTCTGATTTTTAAAATTCACTAAAATGTTAACACTTTTGTTTTAGTGGGTCGTTGGCCTAGTTAGGCTCAGACTACAATCTCCAATGGCTGTGGTGCCACTGTATGTTGTTTCTGGGTCTTCTAACCAGCACCTGAGGAATCCCTTTTCTTGGTCTTCTGACTTAAATCCTGAGGCTTTAATAATTTGAACCTGCTGCACACTCTCTCTACTAACCACATACTGATGGAGTACTGAGGGGGACAAATGATCAATTTGCTGTCTGTCTGGTAGTATTTCAGTTTCTGCTCTGTTTTTCCAGTTTGTGTCCAGCTCTAATTTATCAGCATCTTCTGAATGCTGCCCTGTGCATTGTGACCAGTTTTCACAGCTGTATTCAGTACTCACTATATCTTAGCAGGAGCAAAAATGTCACCTTTACTTTTTCCATCTTAAACAGATTTATTGAAACAAAATTGATATACCAGAAACTTCATATGTTACATTGTGATTTGATGAATACATTTAACTATGAAACTACCCTCACAATAAAAATAGTAGACATATCTAACACCTGAACGATCTTTGTGACCCTTTATAATATCTCCCCTCAACTTGTATGCATGTCCCAGTTCTGTCACTGTAGATCACTTACATTTCCAGGAAGCTTATGTTGATGGAGTCACATAGTGTTTACCTTTTTGTCTGACTTCTTTGGCACAGTTATTTTTGAGATTCATGCATGTTGATCCGAGTTTCAATACTTTTTTACTGCTGAGCAGTATTCTATTCAAGCTGTATACTACAGTTTGTTTATGAATTCCTTTATTGACTTGGGTAGAATTGTTTCCTGTTTGGGGTATAAGTACGTATATTCATGCATGTTCTTTACATATATATGTATAATACATATATAATAATACGATAGTAGCTGGGGCATACACTAGGTCTGTATGTGCTGCTTCCCTTATGTTTCCATTCCTCTATGTTTTGAGAGAAGGTACCACCATATCTTAGCTGGTCTACATAGGTCAGGCTGGATTCCAACTCACAGAAATTCTCCTGCCTCTGTCTTCTGAGTTCTGGGATTAAAACATGTAGCACTTAGTGTTCTTCCGCAGCTACTTACTGCCATGGCTCCTCAATGAGTGGGGGCTCTTGTGCCCTTTATCCACTCATGCCAGAATGTTGATGGTTCAAATCTTGTGTAGACCGTGTACAAGTAACAATAGCTGCTAAGTTCATGAGTGCAATAGCTTTGTCATCTTTACATTCTTTCCTCACCTTCTTTTGGGATGTTCTTTGACCCTGGAAGAGGGGTTGTATAGATTTCCCATTTGGGGTGTGCTCTCAGCAATCACTTATTCTCAGCACTTAAACCAGTGTGACTATCTGCAGTAACTGCTGTTCACTGTAAAAGAAGCTGCCCTGATGAAGGTTGTCAACAGCACTAACCTTTGGGTATAGACTAAGCAACTATTTAGAAGACAATTTGACAGATTGTTCATTTAGCAAAACAGTAGTAGGTTCTGTAGTCAGAGGTTGCTCGTTCATTTCCTGGCCACCCAGACTCGAAATAATCACACAGAAACTGTATTATTACAACACTGCTTGGCCTATTAGCTCATGCTTCTTATTGGCTAGCTATTATATCTTAAATTAACCCATTTCTGTTAATCTGTGTATTGTATTGCCATGTGATTGTGGCCTGCCAGTAATGTTCTGTATGGCGTCAGGCATCTGTCTCCTGTGGTAGCTACATGGCTTCTCCCTCGACTCTGCTGTCTGTCTCTCTCTCTCTCTCTCTCTCTCTCTCTCTCTCTCTCTCTCTCTCTCTCTCTCTCTCTCTCTCCAGCCTGGCTATATTCTGTTAAGCCATTGGCCAGTGGCAATAAAACATTCACAGCATACATCACCTCCCACATCAAGGTTCTTTTGTGGCCTACCACCTACCTAAAGCCGAGGGACTTTTGACCAGATTTATATGACTAAGCATGAATTACTTCTGTGGAGTGGGCCTCAAATCCAGCTAGAAAGCAAAAGCTACTACACTGTTGCACCAGTTAGCCCATCTTGCCTGGCAAGTCTGTACTGTAGCATGCAACATTATCCATCCACCCATGCCAGCATACTGCCAAACAAACTCCTTTTAATTTTATTATAGTTTAAGAGAAAAATAAAACAAACAACAACAAAAATAGTACAGGGAAGTTGTAAATCTCAACAGCTGCCCAGGGGAGGAGAGTAGAGTAGGGAAAGAAGCCACACCTTTCCAGAGTTGGATGGTGGTTGGCAGCACACGCCTTTAATCCCAGTACTTGGGAGGCAGAGTCAAGTGGATCACTGAGTGTGAGGCCAGCCTGGTTACACAGTGAGTTCTTTGGACAGCCAGGGCTACACAAAGAATCCCTGCCTCAAAAAGGGGGGGGGGTAAGAAAAAAAGCCATATCATTTGAATTAAGCCTGCATGGAGTTCAGTCGGTAGACAAGCAGAGAGCGAGATTCAGAGAAAATGTAAGAAAACCAAAATACCAGACAGGCTCTGACCATCATCCAAAACAGACAGAAGAGAGCAAAGGGGAAAGTTGTGCCTTTCTGAGTTAAGACTCAACAGTAGCTCCTGGCAGATTCGAAATGACTGTGCTAAGGGATAAGAATTCTGAGGAGAAGTACATTATCTCATTAAAGGACTAATTATTGCTCCTTGCTCTTTGTATGGCTTAAGATGAATACACCTTCGGGGGGAGGGAGCGATCCTTTGCCTGCCAAGTGGTTGACTTGCCAAACTACATTAATTTACAGGAGGAGACAAGGCATGTTTCCATATAGAAATGAATTCCATCATTTCCTGTGACATTCCTTTCTAAAGAGGTAACCCTAAAGTCACTTAGGAGATGGAGCGTTGACATTACCCATTGCTACCACGAAAGTCTAAAGGTCTAGTTCCAAAGCTCTTCAACAGAGGGATTATTATCCAGCCAGAATGAAACTCCTTTTTTGAAAAGAGAAAATAATTTTTTCTCCTTTTTATTGAGCTCTACATTTTTCTCTGCTCCCCTCCCTTCCTCCCCCCCTCAACCCTCTCCCAAGGTCCCCATGCTCCCAATTTACTCAGGAGGTCTTGTCTTTTTCTACTTCCCATGTAGATTAGATCTATGTATGTCTTTCTTAGTGTCCTCATTGTTGTCTAGTTCTCTGGGATTGTGATTTGTGGGCTGGTTTTCTTAGCTTTATGTTAAAAAACCACTTATTAGTGAGTACATATAATAATTGTCTTTCTGTGTCTGGGTTACCTCACTCAAAATAATGTTTTCTAGCTCCATCCATTTTCTTGCAAAATTCAAGATGTTATTTTTTTCTGCTGTGTAGTACTCCACTGTGTAAATGTACCACATTTTCCTTATCCATTCTTCGATCAAGGGGCATTTAGGTTGTTTCCAGGTTCTGGCTATGACAAGCAAAGCTGCTATGAATATAGTTGAACACATGTCCTTGTAGCACAATTGAGCATCCTTTGGATATATACCCAAAAGTGGTATTGCTGGATCTTGAGGAAGGTTGTTTCCTAATTTTCTGAGAAATCGCCACACTGACATCCAAAGGGGTTGTACCAGCTTGCATTCCCTCCAGCAATGCAGAAGTGTTCCCTTTTCCCCCACAACCTCTCCAGCATAAGTTGTCATCGGTGTTTTTGATCTTGGCTGTTCTTACAGGTGTAAGATGGAATCCCAGAGTTGTTTTGATTTGCAATTTTCTGATGGCTAAGGACGTTGAGCATTTCCTTAAGTGTCTTTCAGCCATTTTAGATTCCTCTGTTAAGAGTTCTCTGTTTAGGTCTGTGCTCCATTTTTTTTATTAGATTATTTGTTCTTTTGATGACCAATTTCTTGAGTTCTTTGTATATTTTGGAGATCAGACCTCTGTCTGATGTGTGTTTGGTGAAGATCTTAAGAAAATTATTTTTATATGCATAGTTGTTTTGCCTGCCTGTGTGTCTGTGGTACAGTGTCTGTGGAAGCCAGAAGAGGGTGTCAGATCCACTGAGACTGGACTTACAGTTTTAAGCTACTGTGTGGGTCTGGAAATCAAACCCTTGTCCTCAGGAAGAAGAGCTGATACTGTTAACTGTGAGCCAGCTCCCTTAGTCACTGACACTATTTAAACATATCAATTTAATATATAATACATATATTTCTAAATTAGTTTATGAAATTGTGGTTTTCCATAAGGCTTTTCATATCTTTAGCTGCCTCCTCCCGTTTCTCCATCCTCATCTCCACTAAACCCAAGTATTTCCCTCATCTACTTTCATATCGCTTATGTTCTACTACCCTTGTCCAGCCTCAAGACCTCTCCCCCATCATGGACCTTTTCTAGCTTTCTGACCTCTACAAACACTCCAAATTAAACACACAAATCTAAAAACTTGAAGGTAGAATCTGTATGTGAGACAGATCATATGAAATTTGTCTAGGCCTGGGTTATTTAATTTCATATATTTCCAATTCCATCCATTTCCTGTGAACTTCATAATTTCATTTTTTCACAGGTGAGTAGCCTTACTTTTTAAAGATCCACCTTCTTGTCCTTTATATTAGGCCACTTAACTGTCCCATAACTCACTAAGAGCTATCTTTTGTCTTTTCCTTGCATTTATTTCCTGTTTCAGTTTGGATAGTATGTTTGCTTTACATCACTGCAACAAAATGCCCGATATAAATAACTTAAAAACAGAAACTATTTGTTTTGACTCACAATTTTAGAGGATGATAGATGTCTTGGCATTTTTATGTCAATCTAACACATAGAGTCATCTGGGAAGAGGAACTCTCAACTGAGAAAATGCCTCCATAAAATTGGGCTATAAGCAAATCAAATCTGTAGTGCATCTTCTTAATTAATGATTGATGTGGGAGGGCCCAGTTCACTGTGGGTGGTGCCATCATTGGGCGGATAGTTCTGTGATATATAAGAAAGCTGTCTGAGCAAGCCATGGAGAGCAAGCCACTCCTCTATGGCCTCTGCTCCAGTTTCTTGCGTTGAGTTTTGCCCTGACTTCCTTGACAGTGGACAAAGTTGGGGAAGTATAAATAAAAGTAATCCTTTCTCCCCAAGTTGCTTTTGGTCATGGAGGTTTATCACGGCAATAGAAACCCTAGCAAAGATAATTGACATGAATAGGTAATAGATATTTTCAGGGTTTTTCCCTAGGATGAGATATTTTTAATAGTTCATCTCTTTCTGATGCTGTTTTCATGGGTTGTCTGGACAATCCAAAGAAATGTCCCAACTAAAGCTAATTATATTTTAACCTCGAGGAAAGACTTTTTAAAATATTCTTCTAAATGTCTATAAATTCTAAGTTTTTCACAAATAGCTGCTACAAACATATATAGTTCCTGACCTTGTGTGGCCATTGACTCTTGTTCTCTAGACATCTGGATGGTTCTTGCGGATGGTGGTAATTTCCTCATGTGTGTGCAAGGATCAGCTCTCTGTTGAAGACTTAGCTGGGTGGTGGGCTCAAAAAATGATGATTTTTTTAAATTATCTGTCTTTTTTCATTGTGGGAACCAATTTTCTTTCTATTATTTATGTCCCAAGTGGGAGTAGAAGCCCCCAGTTAGTACATTTCAGACTGTCTAGGCTCTTATCTTGTGTTCTTCTACCTGAGACAATCTGTCAGTCACTCTTCACCCTGCTGGACTCGGCCTTCTGTCCTTCTGTTCCCCCAGTCACGGTGCTGAAGCCTGAGTACTTGTTTTTCTTCTTACTAGATCATAAATTCCATGTGAATAGCCTTTTCAGCCTCCTTTTCTGTTTATGGAATGTGTACCTGCCCTTGTTGCTCTGCTTGGGGTCGTCACTAGGGTGTCAATGTGATTAAAAACAAGGCCATGTCTCTTCCCTACCTGCAGCAGGAGCCATGAGGTCTTTAGTTTTCATCTAAATTCTTCTTTTCCCCAAACTCAGGCCTCCCTGTTCAGAACCACTATTTTCTTCACAAAGGCCTTCTCATGGGAGGAGCCGAGGACCTTTGCTCTCACTGTACTTGCCAGGAGCACATTATTCCATCCAATACCTCTTATCACACATGGCTTAGATGTCCCGTCTAGTGTTTCTGCACCATCAGGCCAGTTTTTGTCAATGTCCTTATTTCACTGCGGTATTGCTCGTGATGCTGGCTCAGAATCTGACAATGTTAAAAATTCAAATTTTCTGACCTTTCACATTGTGTTTTTCTTGAGTGTCCCAATTTCTTGGTTTTCTTCTGTTTTTTTTTTTTGAAAGGCTACAGCTGAATTAATTGAAAATATTAACATCCAGGCATTATTAATTAGATTTTTTGCTTTCATTCTTTATGAGTACTTTTTCTTCCCTAGTGTTCTTTACTTTTATGGCTGTATTCAGTGTCCTGCCAGCGTATTTGTACAGATTGTAGTGCCTGGCTAGGTCATTATTAGGTGATCTTTGGTATGACTTACACTTCCTTTACATACCAGCCACTGATCCTGCTACCTGGTTACTGAATTGTTACCTGAATCATGAACATGTCCTCCAGACCAGTCTTCTTTCCCAGTCAGTGATTCTATTTCCACTCAAGAGACCTGACCTCGGGAAGCCTTGTTTTATGTCCCTATCTCAGTTATCTGGTCCCCTTTTTTCCTGTACACAAGGCATGAAGCCTGCTATAGTTAAGTATGCCACTCATTCAATTTAAGAGTTTAAATGTCACTTGGTGGCACTGAAATCCTGTTTATCTTTTCTCAGCTCTGTTCTTCCCAAGTCAGTGTCCTTATCTATCCCAAAGGCAGTGCTTATTGTCCCATATATATTTCCCTAAATAGTAGTGTGCCGGTTAAACATACTAGTCATTACCTCAGAGTACCCAAAATGCATCAGTGTCACATTAGGGAAAACAAGTCAAAGCACTTTCCCTTGGAGTAGTTTTATCAAGAACAAGCCCATATTTGAATCCTCTCTTTCTCTCCCTGTGTCTTCTGTCATCTCTCTGTAGCATATTGTTTCTGGCCTATCTGTAATCTGTCTGCTTTATAAGTCTGAATCTGTGCCTGCCTGAATGTTGTCTTGTCTCCTCTGTCCCTGTCCCTATGTGTGTCCCTCACAAAGACCTTTACTCTGTATCTATTGAACAGCACAGAAAGCATCACATGGAGAAGGAATGAGTGATACTTTACAAAAATCTTTAACAAAGTTGTAAGGGATGAAACATTACTTACTCTTGCTGACCACCACTGACATCCATAAAAAACAGTGCTGAAATAGACTTATCAACCTGTATTCATGCCACGTCTAACATTTATAGTGGATATTTGCTTTAAAAGGTTGTGTTCACATGTTCTTGTGGTACGATTGAGCATCCTTTGGGTTTATACCCAAAAGTGGTATTACTGGGTCTTGAGGTAGGTTGTTTCCTAATTTTCTGAGAAACCACCACACTGATTTCTAAAGCATCTGTACAAGCTTGCACTCCCACCAGCAATGGAGGAGTGTTCCCCTTGCTCCACATCCTCTCCAACGTAAGTTGTCATCAATGTTTTTGATCTTGGCCATACTGACAGGTATGGTACTGAGATGGGATCTCACAGTTATTTTGATTTGCTTTTCTCTGAAGACTAAGGATGTTGAGCATTTCTTTAAGTGTCTTTCAGCCTTTTGAAAATATTTGTCTGTTCAGAGTTCTCTGTTTAGGTCTGTATACAACTATGTTCATAGCAGCATTATTCATAATAGCCAGAACCTGGAAACAACAAAGATGTCCCTCAAACAAAGAATGCTGGGTGTATTAATGCACACGTTTCCTAGTGACTAAATGCTGCCCCAGGTCACTCTCATATACAGTATGGTCAGGATCTCAAATGCATAAGCTCAAGTGATCCTCCCCTCCTCATCCTCTCATGCAGCTGGAACCACAACATCTGACTTTCTTGTATCATTTAAGAAATCTTTCCTTGCATGGCAGTTATAAAGATGTTCAAATTCTGTATTTTGCAATGTGTCTTTAATTTCACTAAAACATACTTTTGCACATGTGAGAGGTAGAGACTTGCTTATTTTCCATTTGGATAACTTTTGCTATAACTACTATCTCAACGACTCACTTCGTAGTCCTTCGCCAAACAGGAGTGCCGGTCTTCATGGCCTGATTTTAGGCTCTCCTCTGACCCTTGACTCCATGCATTCCTGACTCAGCACTCTCCTCCTCCCCCACCCCCCAGTTATCACTTTCACTCTCAGCATGTGAGCCCCAGGAGTGGGCATGGTGTTTGTCAGATGTCACAGTGTCACTGAGGGAAGAGCGGAATTGGGTACTCGGGTCTTAAGTTTAAGGTGCATGGTGTCAATGTCTCATAAGGATTTTTAGGGAGAAATGTTTAGTATTAGCTCTTACAGCTCATAATCATTATTAAAGAGGCTTCCTCCAGCAGCTATGTCTTACATCAGTGTTGGTTGTTTGGAGGCTGAGTGCAGGGAGAGCTAGCATTTTTCACTGTAGCTCACACAAAGCAGGATTCTCACAATGCACTGAATGAATTCTAGTTTAAAGTCCCAAGAATATTTTGACAGCTAATATATGTTTAATAGAAGACTCTTATAATTTTAATGAAATAATTAATATTTCAAAACAATGTAGTAAAATACTTAAGTTTTGACATGATGTGTCCCTGTGAGCAGTTTCATCACCACTTGAAAATCTACACATGACAGTTTTCATCCGTGGGACATCTGGACTCGTTCCTACATCTAGCTGTCACAGACAAACCTGATATAAACATCAGTATGCAGGTTTTCATGTTAGTGCACATCTCCATTTCTCTGAGGGAAGTGCCTATAGCTGCAATTGTTGGATCTAGTGTTTTTAGACATATCTGAACTCTGTATGTTGATATTCTAATGGATTTTTTATGTGTACATTCATGAAGGATATTGATCTGTGTCTGGTTTTAGTATCAAGGTAATATTAGTGTCATAAAATGAATTGGGGACTATGCTTGCCTTTTATAGTCTCTGGACAATATTGTGTGAAATTGTAACTCTGAATATTTGGTAGACTCCTCTGATAAAGTAATCTTGGCCTAGGGTCAATACCCTTGTTACAGGTTGTCATTTACACACACACACACACACACACACACACATTCTTTTAAGGTAGAATCTCACTGTGTAGTCCTAGCTGTCCTGGAAGTCACTTTGTAAACCAAGATAACGTCAAACTTACGAAGATCTACCTACCTCTGCCTCCTGAGTGCCAGCACCACTGTCTGCCCTTTAACAAAATTTTTCTTGTTATCCATTTCTTTTTTTAATGGGCATTGGTGTTTTGCCTGCATGTATATCTGTTTGAGGGTGTCAGATCCTCTGGAAGAGGAGTTACAGACAGTTGTGAGCTGTCATATGGGTGCTGGGAATTGAACCTGGGTCCTCTAGAAGAGCAGCCAGAGTTCTTAACTGCTGAGCTATCGCTCAAGCCCCTCTTATAATCCATTTCATAGTGTGTTTTTGTCCAGCTTGTGAAATGAACATGTGTATTGCTGACAGCATTCTCTGCTTTTTCTGTGATCTTTTCTTTCTTCTTTCCTTTTTCTTTGTCAATCTAATAAGAGTTTAAATAATTCTAGTGAACTTTTCAAATAACCAAGTACTTTCTCCATTGATTTTCCCCCCATTTTCAGTTGGTTGGTTTCTGTTCCTTATTTCTACTCTTCTGCTTGATTTGGATTTATTTGCTCTCCTTCTGTGCAGCGAGCTGCGTGGAATCACACCTGATGGAGATGTATAATCATCTCCTGAGGTGGCTAGGGCCTGACCTTATGCTATGATAAAGCAATGATCATCAGCTGCTTGCATATGCGTGGGCCTATGGGCAGTGCCCACCTGGCAATCCGGTATTGGCAGCCCATGCCTACTTAAGGGCTGGGAGAGGTTTGCCCGAGGAGAGAGACGGGAGAGAGAGGGGAAGAGAGAGAGGGAAAGTGAATAAAGTCCTGGAATAAACTGCAGTGAGAAGAGCTCCGGTGGTCGCGTCATCCTTGCGGGAGGTTTCTTGAGTTTAGCTTATTGCTGAAGACTTTCTTCTCTCTTTTCTCTATGTCTGGTTTATTTTAGCACTGTGAACTTCCCTCTTAGTGCTGCTATAGCCACATTCAACACAGTTTGATACATCATGTTTTGTTGAAGAAAAATGGGTCAAGCATAATTAAACAAGCCAGGAAGACTTTATCCAAGATTATTGCAATAAGATAGAGAAGCTGAACCCAACTCCAAATACAGCAGGGGGTGGCTAGGGACTTAGCACATACAGGCAGGGTGAGGGGCCGGTGCATGGAAAATTACAAAGAGAAGCTTGGCCTGGTGTCTAGGTAGGAGGAGCCTAACAAAACTCAGCCACAGGTCTTTTCTTTGGTGTTGACAGGAGAAAATGCTGTTTGTCTCAAAGCTTTCTGTCTTACAATACTGCAAATAACATAGCCTTTTGTTAGAGGCTCTGTTTGTTTGTTAGTTTGGTTTTGTCTATGGTTTTTGGCTTCTCTAGCACTCAGTTTAGGACATATTAGGCACGGAAAAACTGTGGACCTCAGTTCTGTCTAATTCTGTGAGCTTTGTAGTCCCTGACCATTCTGCTTTCTATTCAGCTTTCAGGGTTCTTTTTCTTTACTGCATGCCTAGCGCCCAGGGTTTCAGTTGTACCGTATGACTGGAACAGGGAAAATATGCTTACACCACTTCCTGGAAACAGAAGCAGCTTTAACTGAACAAAATACTTAACAGCACAAAGGCGGTTTTGAAATACCATCTGATATGTATTCGTTCCTGCCCTCTTGCTACTGAGAGGCTGCCAGCCACTGGGGCTGAGGCCTCTGTCTCTCCACAGAGAGAGGAGATACCATTGAGAATAAATGAGTCCTGCTCAGTTCTGGCTCTCAGTCAGAACTTGAGAGCACAGCAGAAAGAAGAACATCAGACACTAGGGACTTAATAGTGTTTTACTCTGTATTTTAAGCTGAATTTCAGAAGTTTGCCTGGAACACCCAGACTCTGCCTGACATTTGCCAGTTTAATAAACTAAGGACACACTGGGAAATGCAGGACCCCTTTGGGGGAAGGGTTGTAGCCACTCCTTTGGACTGGGAGAGGTACTGAGAGCGAAGGTACAATGGAGTTTAGAGTTGAGCTGGATAGCAGAAGGAAGGAGCTCTGAAAAGATCCTAGCCCTTCCCCTGGTGTTAGAATCCAGTGTGAGGGGAACAGCCAGAGGAGAACATACAACCTGCAGTCTATGGGGTTTGGAACTCTGTCTCCCAACCCCTAGGTTTAGAGGAGCAGTCTTTCCAGCAGCAGCAAGTTAGCATATAGTATGTGTTTTGCAAGTGAGGCCTATAGATGCTCTTCTGTCCAGTCTTCATGAGACCAATAAACTCCTGGATTCTGCATGCTTTTAGTGTAGAAATGAAGGCCCCTCAATCTTCCCACTTCTGTCTGCACCCTGGAAGGGAGCTGTGACTAGTACAGTCTAAGGCTGGCCTCAAAAGGAAAGCACAGCTGGGTTTCAGAACACAGCAGTGTCGCCAAGGTTAAATACAGGGTCAGGATAGCAGACAGGGACAGCAGGTACTGTGACCGTGAGCTCACAGGCTGTAATCCTGTTGTAGGCACTTTACCTATAGAAGCAGACAATGCAGGGAGCCCAGGCAGAAAGCAACAAAGCTAGCAAGATGAGGGTAGTCCCAAGCTGGTAGCATGGGACCTTCCTACTAGAGCAGTGGAGTTATATGAGTTCTCCCACCACCGGCCATCACTGATATCACTTTAGGAAGGAAGAGCACAAGTAGAGGGAGCATGGTGGTGTGAAACTACTGAGTGTATGCTCTTCCTCAAACCCCTAATCTGAATTTAAAGTGCTGCTGATCTATGTATTCACACACCTAAACTCAAGTTGATCTACACAGTTGAGGATATTTCTCAGCCTGCCTGTGCCAGATGCTTTAGGAAGGGCTCGCTTCAGGCAAAGACTAATCACAGGAGCAGGCCCAGCCGACTCTGCCTATTCCTTGTTGTCACTGCCTGCATGGCCCTAGCAGATCTTGGAAGCAGTTGCTCAGTTCCTCTCCAGTATGAAGGGAAAATGTCTCTGTGCAGCTTCTGTTAAAGTCTGAGGAGTCTTCTGCAGCTACCCTCCACAAACAACTTTGTCTGCACCCTATTGGTAGACGCCTTTTACTGCATCTGTGTGGGAGGCATAGCCATACGTAAGTGCAGGCGCTTATGCACACGTGCATGTGGAGTTCCTCATTCTTCCACCTTATTCTTTGAGGCAAGGTCTTTTACTCAAGCTCACTGATAAAGCTAGTCAGTCTCCCTAGTTAGCTTGTTGTGGGGATCCCCTGCCTCACCTTTCTGAGCTGAAATACAGAAAGGCCAACATGACCACCCAGCGTTTATGTGGGTTCTAATCATAGGAGTTCTAGGAATTCAGATTTCAGTCATGGCAAGTCCTTTTAGCCACTGAGCCATCTCCCCAGTACTTGTAGCCAAAGTTAGTTTTTTAATTTTGTGGACTTTGTTCTCTCCTTCCGCCTTTCCATGGCTTCCAGGAATTAAGCTTGGGTCGTCAGGCTTATGTAGCCACTGCTCTAGCCACTGAACCATCTGGGTAGCCCACCTTGTAGCACAAATAATGAAAACCCAGAGGCAGATATTGGGGAATGTTTTTAATATTTTAAAAAAATTCTGGTGAGGGTGTGGAACAATAGAATTCTCATTTATTGCTGGTGACAATGAGAAATGCAGTTGCTTCTGAAGTTTGGCAATAAAGTCTGAAATTTAATTATAATGTATTAATATTGGTTCATTAATTTAAGCAAACATTCACTTCATTTTAGTCAGTTTTCCATCACTGTGTAAAAATACCTGAGATAACTGATCTAAAGGAGGAAAGGTTTATTTTAAATCTGATCACATTTCTTTGTAAGTATGTGCATGTACCAGAGCACACTGGTTCTCTCCCATCGTGTAGCTCCAGGAATTGGAACTCAGATTATCAGACTTGATGGCAAACACCTTTACTTGCTGAGTCAATGTATAAACCCAGTTCAGCACTTCATACAAACCAGCTATCATTCCAGCTATCAAACTCTATAAAGTTTATCAAATTTACTTGAAAATTTATGTCTATACAAAAATATGTGCATAGATACATATTGTAGTGAAGAGGTGAGCAGGCCTGCTTTTGTCCTGCCCAGCTCCCGCACAGCTAGCTTTACACCCGAAATAACAACACACAAATTGTATTCTTTTAAACACTGCCTGGCCCATTATATCTTTCTTCTTCTTGGCTAACTCTCATATCTTGCTTAACCCATTTCTAATAATCTGTGTAGCACCACAAGGTGGTGGCTTACCAGGAAAGATTCTAGCCTACGTCCGTCTTGGGCTGGAAAATCATGGCGACTGCCTCACTTCCCTTCTTCCCAGGATTCTATTCTGTCTACTCCACCCACCTAATTTTCTGCCCTATCAAAAGGCCAAGGCAGTCTCTTTATTAACCAATGAAAGTAACACATAGACCCTCCTACATCAACATATGATGACAAATTTATTAATTATTGCTAAAACATGGAAATAGCCAAGATTTCCTTCAATGGATTAACAAACTGTGATTTATTCATACAGAGAAATATTTTTCAATGATAAAAATGAATAGTCTATTAATCTACAAAAAGACATTAACAAGGGACTAGACCTCCTCAGTGGCTAAGAGCACTTGCTGGGCAAATGGAAGGAACTAGAAAAAAAAATACTGAGTGAGGTAACCTTGATCCCAAAAGACAAATATTATATGTACTCATTCATTAGTGGATTTTAGACATAAAGCAAAGAATAACCAGCCTACAATCCACAACCCCAGAGGACCTAGACAACAAAGAAGACCCTAAGAGAGACATACATGGATTCACCTAGGAAAGAGAAAAAGTCAAGAACCTCCTGAGTAACTTTGGAGCATGGGGGTCGGGATGAGGGGGGAATGGAGAGGGGAGGAAGAAGAGGAGTGAGTGAAATGTATTGCTCAATTAAAAGCAATAAAAATATAAAATTTAAAAACGAGCACTTGCTGTCTTGCCAAGGATCTAGGTTCAGTTCCCAGCACCAACATGGTGGCTCATACTATGCATCACTATGTGTAACTTGTGAATCTAGCAGTCTCTTCTGACCTCCGCTGACACAGATGGGCAAAACATTCATACAAATAGAATAAATAAGAAATCATGAAAATTAAAAGAAAAAAACGAACGAATCAGCTATGCTGGCAGATGCCTGTAATCGTAGCATGTGGGAGGCAAAGTCAGAAAGATGGAGAGTTGAAGCCAACGTGGGCTCCCTATTGAGACCCTGCCTGAGTAGAAAATACCTGTTTATAACAGTGATGGGTCATGTTGGTAGAGAGCTGATGAGATGTGGTGAGGACATGCTCTTTCTCTACAAGCCCTACTCGCAGAACAATTATGAAATTAACTGTAGGGACCCAGCCTGAGTGTAGATAATACCATGTCATAGGTTGGAGGCCTAAGCAGAATAAAGAGGGGAAGTGACAAAAAGACAGCCAAGTGTTGGCATCCCCCTTTCTCAGCTTTTCGACCAACCATGCTGCAAACTGTTGAGATCCACCATGCTCTCGCCAACATGCCATGATGCAATGGACCCTCTGAGATTGGGAGCCAAAATATAAGTTTTGTTAAATCTGGTCTTTGGTCACAGTGGCACAGAGGCAACTGACACAGTGTGATTTCCTTAACTGTGGACTCTGCTTAGCAACCTATCTTCCATGTGTATAGTACAGAAAAGAAGAAGAATGTCGTTGAGGAGAGGCAGAAGGTACCACAGATTACAGAGTACTGAAACCCAGGCTTTCTTCCCAGTGCTGAAGTCACTGCTTTAGCTTTTTGGTTTTTTTTTTTTTTTTTTAGTTTTTCGAGACAGGGTTTCTCTGTGGCTTTGGAGCCTGTCCTGGCACTAGCTCTTATAGACCAGGCTGGCCTCGAACTCACAGAGATCCGCCTGCCTCTGCCTCCCGAGTGCTGGGATTAAAGGCATGTGCCACCACCGCCTGGCAGGCACTGCTTTAGTTTATGTTCAGCTGAGTTCCCAGAAGCCCCTCCACACACATCTTGCTTGGAATGGTTAAAATGCACTATGTAAATTAAATATTTGGTGAATTTTCTACCATACTATTATTTGATATATTATAAAATCAAAATCTTCCTTTGTAATTCATCTGAGCACAATAAACTTAAATTTCCTACTTTCTCTGACCTAATAGAAAACCCATATAAATAAATCCCTTTATTTTGGTAAAACAGCTGTCATTGGAACTATCCTGCTGTGTTCTGTGGGACATACTGTTAGAACCTGCGCACCTGTTTGCTAATTGGGCCTGATACAGTGCTTTCCAGGAGCCGTCAGCTGTGTGTGTTAACTGCAGTTTGGCTTGATACTGGTCTGACTCTGATGGATGGGGCGCACAGGCAGGCCTATTTTGTACAGATTTAGACAGTGAAATTACTCAGAGTGAGTAAGCATTGTGCATGCTATTTACCTTGTTGGAAAAAATCCCCCTTTCCTGGTTAGTTTAGAATTTCAGTGTATATTTGGCACATAGTCTGAATGGATGCTGCATTTTGCCGTTGCCCTTTTCCACTCTGTTATGATTTACTGTTTTAAAGCCCTTTATTCCATGAATACCACATATTAATAGTTTTGGACTTTTAAAAAAATCATGCTTTCCTAAGACAATTATCTTTTGGTCATGATATATAATCCTTTTTCTATATTACTGGGTTTGGTTTGTTAATGATTTGTTAAGAATTATTGTGCCTATGTTTAAGAACACTGGTTAGCATTTTCTTTCTTCTGCTACCTGATTTAAGTAACCAAGGAGTCACTGATTCCATATGATATGCTCCTCACTCTTCTGTTCTAGAAGTGCCTTTTAGTGCTGACTGCTTTTTTGTTTGTTTTGTGGGTTTGCTTTAGTAATTTATATTTTGCATCTATATGATTTACAAACAAAATTCCAATATAAGGTTTTCTTACATTGCTTTAAATCATATGTTATCTTAATTGAGTAATGCTTTTGTTTATTCTTTGAAAAAGCCATGCATGTATATAAAATATGTTATTCATATCCACACCCCACTTCACCAATCCAGATTCTCCTAGACCCTCCCAACATGTCTTTTCCAATTTTATTTTTAACCAGTGAGTTCAATTAGTGCTGCCCAGATGTTTATGGATACGTGGTTATCTATTGTTGGGGGTGGCTGCTTGTTCGTTTCCAGCTGCCCAGAACCGAAATAATAACACAGAAACTATATTATTTAAATCACTGCTTGGCCAATCATTTAAGTGTATTGCTAGCTAGTTCTTATATCTTTGGTTAACCCATTTTTATTAATCTGTGTATCACCACATGTCTGTGGCTTACTGGCAAGGTTTGACACACCTGTCCCCAATGGCGGCTACATGGCTTCTCCTGACTCTGCTTCTTTCTCTCAGCATTCAGTTTATTTTTCTCCACCTAGCTCTGCTCTTCCCTGTGCAGGCCCAAGACAGCTTCTTTCTTCATTAACCAATAAAAACAACACATATACAAAAGGACGTCCCACACCAATCCACTGGAGCCTAAGTACCCTCCTAATGTCCACTTTCCACACAAAGAAAGAAGACTCTTCCCATCAGTCATCAACTCTCAGTAGCTCTTTAGCTGGAGGTGAGGCTTCAGTGGCCTCTCCCTGTCCACATTAGAAACTTTAACTGGGTTGATCCTATGCAGATGAGCACAGCTGTTGTGAGTTCATGGGTGTAAGGAAGATGAAATGCTTGCCTCATACCTCTTGTGCTTCTGTGAGACCTAAAAGGGTAACCTACAAGGTGGATTTTAGTGGTCAGCCTCTGGAGTATAATTCATCATAACTAACCAGTGGGTCAAGACCAACTAGTACCCAGAAAATTCTAGTACCAGACAAAACAGCCTGTTGTTCACTTTACTGCCAAGCACAAAAAGGTGCAGTGACAGAAACTCTCATGGTTTGAATGGTGGACACAGGATGGAACTTGATGTCATCTGTTAGCACCACCATCATCATCTATCATTCCCTGGTAGAGGTGGAAAGCACAGGCACTCAAGAAAGCCCTGAGGGTGTGAGCGAGGCACCACTGTTAGCCATAAGCTAAGGCCGAGGCAGGTACCAAACACCAGAAGCAGGAGAGGGGCTGCAATTAACCTGAGAGCAGAACTTTCATTTCCAAGTATGGTGGGATCTAATCACATGGGAAGTCGAAAAATACGTCTCCTGAGTAAATTGGGAGTGTAGGGATCATGGGAGAGGGTAGAAGGAGAAGGAGAGGAGTGGAGAAAAATATATCTCAATAAAAACAATAAATAAATAAATAAATAAGTGAAGTATGGCGGTGATTTTATTTTCTTGTGCTTTTAGGTAGTTCAAAAGATGAAGCCTCGGGCCTTGTACACGATCATTAAATGCTACATTCCAGCTTAAAGAATGTTTTTAAATTAAAGTATAACATACATATTTTCTAGAAATCTACCTTTAGCATATTACATGGACTTTTAAAATTAAGAAAGTTCATGATTTAGGCTACTGCCAAGTCATTGTATATATCACAGGCTCACATAGGCCAGAGTCAAGGCTGTTCTCACACTTGCTGATTTGAGCAGTGGTGTCTCCATTGAAACTTTCACACTAGGCAGTTGTATTATATGTTAACATGCGTAGGCATGGCACATTGGCATTATATATTTAATAAAATATTACGTGTTTTAAATGTCCTTGAATGGAACAGATTAAGTTAAGTAGATATTTTAACTAAAGCTATTATCTTATTAACAGAACATCCAAGGTATCTCCAAGCACCCAATTCAGATTTCTATGCCTCGGAATTTTAAAGGTAACACACTACTTTCTATCTCACTGAACTCTTGGGGGCATTCCTTAAAGTCCAGAAGTGTCTGTATACTTTCTTACAATGTAACTGCTATACTTTCCTGAAGTGTTCCTCTCTATTTGCATGATTAGTGCAAGCCTACATTGAAAAAATAAAAAGCAGCTGAAGGATATAGTGCCTCCCTTTTAGCAGTTTACACATTAAAATAGATGGTAATTATACCAGGGAAATATCTCCCTTCCCACCATCCTTCCCCCACCAACTTCCCAATAAAGAACAAACAAAAGTACACACAATAGCCTGGCTTTTAATAAAATCTCAAGTACTCTGGAGATGTTTATAAAAGTATATGAAGAACCTTTCTTTTGAGCTATCCCACTGTAATGCTTATGATCATATTTCTTAAAAAGGGAAAGTTCTAATCTGGTAAAGGGTTCTAGGGTGTCCACTCCCAATAACGCGTGATCATGTCAGTGCTGCCACCGTGCTGTGGGCATTGATGAAGGAGGCACAACAATACCACCAACGCCAAGAGCGCTCTTTCTAAATACGCAGAGTCACCTTGAGCAGGAACAAAGGCAAACCACAGCCCCTGTGTCTCGGCTACCCTTTTATGGGGTATCCAGTAGGAGCCACATAGCTGCATGGCCTCTGCATAGAGCTTCCCATCAGTGAGGCTCTCTCTCTAGTGCTTGACTAGTGTGGTGTTGGGTGTAAATGTCTGACTTTTTCCTTTCTTTATCATAATTCTAGACAGAACAGATCATTTTGATAATAGAAAACTAAAAATCTAGACTTTTATTTGTATTTGAATTAAAATAATTTTGTATGAGGAATTGCTGCAAGTCATCTGACAGTGAATTTCATCACATGCTTTTGAAATGACAATTCAGGCAAAGAAGAGGAGACCGTCACCATCTCCCCAAGAGCCCTGTTTGTTTCCTCCGAAGGCCACACCTTCCTGGCAGCAGGTACATGCATAGGATGGTGGAGGGATGCCACTCTCACTAAAGCTCACTTTGTGCATTTTCATGCAGTTCAAATATTTACCAACTAAATAATGCAAAGATGCATATAGAACTCATCCTTGAAAATAAATCCTAAAGCAAACTTTATATAAAGCAGAGATTTATTATACACATTAAATAATAACAGGCATTTGGCTTTCAGGGTTCCCTCATTTTTCTGGCATAACCCATTCAATCTGCTTTTTCCTCCATTGTCCTCCCCCTATTCCCTCCCCTTGCTAACTCAAGCAGCCCTGTTAGCCACTGTGCCCCTGTACTTCAAACCCCCCTACAGCCCTTCCTTTTTCCCTCTTCTGTCTGTTCATTGTGATTTTGCTGAGGACCAAAGCAATGGAACTGACCACCTCACCATGACACCAGTTTCTCTGCCAAACTATACCTTGGTCCAATTCTTCCATTTCTCTCCCTCTGACATATCAGATGATTTATCAGAATGTCTCCTAGAATGTAAGTTCCATGGAAGAAGGGGTCTCTGTCTACATTATTTATTAACACATCCCAGCGGAATCCTGTCACACAGGAGAGCTTCATAAAATTGTAATGGATGTGGTGAATGAATGAACTTTGTCCATCCTGGAGGCTTTGCTGACCTTGCAAGAGGAAGAGCAGGTCTGTAGAATTGCTGGCATAGGAAAGAGCCCATAGTCCAAAGGCTAAGGGAACCTGACAGATGGGAAGAAATGTTTTGACCTTGAGCCTCATGGGGAGGCAGTCTGAGAGTGACTTGGGATAAATCAATGATGGGGGTGAATCTAAATTGACTGAGAATCTAAATTGACTAAGAACTCTTCACAGATTTTTCACAGATTGAATTGCGCATTCTTGCACATTTATCTGAGGATCCAGAGCTTTTGAAGTTATTCCGGGAATCTGAAAGAGATGATGTATTTTCTACCCTGACTTCACAGTGGTAAGATAACAAGGAACAGTATTATCAGGTCTGCAGGAATACTAATGTGATTTTAAAAGTCTAAAGTTATTCCAGAGCTATTTTCATGAAAAAGAAGTTAAACTTTTCTCTAGTAGTTAATCGTTTGGAAAAGAAGAGTAGATGACTAGGGTGCCAAAGCTTCCTAATTATGAAATAACTGTGACTTGTCCCAGTAAAACAAGTGTAAGAGAATAAAAATAGTAAGTATGAGTCACAGGAGAAGCTCAGGTGCTGGATGTGTGATCTGTGGGACTCTTATTGGAAGGCCATTGTCCTCACTGTGCCTACCCTCACCCCTGGCATTCAGAGGGCAGGAAAAATGGGCCTCAGGTGGCAGCCCCCAACTCTGCGGGAATTCCAGTAGCCAGAGACTTCAGGTTTTGTTGAAGTGTGCCTCTCTGCCTTTAGAGTCTACCTATTTTTCGGAATCACCATTTTTGGGCAGTAACTTTTCTTCCTCCCAGTAGCAGACCAGCTAGCTGCCAGACAGGTGAAAGAGCAGGTGCAGAGTTCTGGTTTCACATATCCTTCTGATCTGGAGTAGCAGGGTGTTCATGGAACCCACTGCAATCATCTGCTGCTCCTCACTTTGCTGGCAGAATAGTGCTGTCCAGTTAAAGGGAAGGGATACCAACTGGATATCCGATGAGGAAAAGCTAGAGACTAACTGGCGGCTCGTTTAAATAGATATGTCAGTGCTAGCACAGAGTCAGGAAGAGAAGGAGTAGGGTAGCTGCTGCTGGGAAATGCCTGCCTCAGCTGTCACAGGTGCCAGCTTCTCACCTTATGCCTCTTCCATTAAACTGCTCCCTGTGACTTCCTCCTTTTTCCTCACCTTTATTTTACCTGTCAACTGCTTCTGTCAGGAGCCTTCCAAAAAGAGTGTCCCTGATCCACACACAAGGTCCTGCACTTGTCTCTAGGTACTCATTTCTGCTGTCAGTCTTCCCTGAGGCATGTAACCATCATGGGGTCAGGACTGTTCCCCTCCAGATTAGGCCCAGCTGCTATGGCCCACTTACTGGTCTTCTCTGGCTAGTCCTCAGCACACTGGTGTCCACTTCACTCAAGCCTCTTTACTTTGTACTCGGGAAGACCCTTCCCCAACAAAGCATGCCCTGCACTCATGGCTTCAAAAGCCCATTTTGACAAATCAACCTGACTTTCCCCAGCTCAGCAGCTCCCTGCCCGATGCACATATGCAATGCAGCACCATCTGTTTCCTGCTGCACCCTACATAGCCCTGGGCCTTGCAGTGCATCTGCTCAATAAGTACGGGGTAGGTGGAAACTGATATTCTAGGCTTTCCTATGCATTCACCAGAATACCAGGGCCAGGTTCTTATCTGAGTAATAAAAGTCGGGAAATATTTTATGTAAGAGAGGTAGGATTGGGGTGAGAATATAGTACTACTAAATGCTAAGCTGAACTTAAGAGTAAGTAACCGTGGAAATTGTTTTTGATGGGGACAACAGGGAAATACAGATGGAATAACAGTGTGGTGGTTTGAGTAAGAATGACCCCGATAGTCTCATATATATGAACCTGGCCAAGGTCCTCTCTCAGATGCTTCCCTCCTGAATCTTAATGCCACCAGATGCACATTTGATCCTCGCTGGCCTGCTCCCATGCTCACTGTCCAGCACTTCCCTGGCCTGTACCTGTCACACATGTGGTGATGTCGTTCTCTTTTCTTCACCACACTGAGCTTCAAGGCCTACCCCTTCTTGACACTTTGTCCAGGTCCACAGGATATACATGAAGCATCACTTAGACTCTCTCACCTGTGCCCAACTCTGGTGGCTGTCCTCTTTGGGATGAGGGTACCTTTGCCCTCTGCTCTGGTTGCTCTTTTAAGCCCTGAGTGATATCCACAGCCACTTCTCAATCTCATATCCTGAGCACTAGAGAAACCCATGCAATGAGAGTGATTGAGCCCATATGAATCTCTGTGTTCTTGACACCCAGTCATCAACCTCTCCAAAGACTTCTCACGTTCCACAGATGCCTGCTTGCCTCTATCTCAGAAGTGGATGTCCTCTGCCTAAGAGGCTAGAGCTCTGAAAAGCCACTCTGCTCATGTGCTGTGTTCTCTGGGTCCCCACAGCTCTTTCCTCAGAGTATAAGGGCATTCAAAAGAACAACTTCATTCTCAAGAAGACAGTGTCTTAACCTCCGCAAACTACTAAAACTATCTAAACAATTATATTTATAACTTGAAAACTCCTGAAAAATAAACCTCCATGCCTAGATAGTTTTGTTGAGAATTTAACCAGATCTAGAAAAGAGAACTGACATCATTTTTTACAAAACAGGAGTAGGTGAATCACCAATCCATTTGGTGAAATCAGTACGAAGAAAATTAAAACTAGAACAAAGTGCAAACTAATGTTCCTTATGAATTTAGTGGGATGTAGGCAAAAAATATTTCACAAAAATAATAGAAACTCAAATCCAACAATGTATAAAAATTATATGCCATGTCCAAGAGAGATTTATCCTATCAGTTAAACAGTATTTCAACTTCAAAAATATATCAGTGTAAATTGTCATAAAATCAAGCTGAAGAATGAAAATAATAGGACCACATGTTAGTTGTTGTAAAGTAAATTCAGCATTCTTGACAAAAATCTCCAGTAAGTTATAAGTAGAGGGGAACAACCTCAATTGGGTAAAAAAAAAATTGTTTAATTCTTTTAAAAAGCTAAAATGTATTTAGGGGTTTTTTTGTTTTGTTTTGTTTTTTGTTTATTTGGGTTGGTTGGTTGGTTCGTTGGTTGGTTGGTTTTGGTTTTTCTATACAGGGATTTCTCTGTATAGTCCTGCCTGTCCTGGAATTCACTCTATAGACCAGGCTGGCCTCTAACTCAGAGATCTGCCTACCTCTGCCTCCTGAGTGCTGGGATTAAAAGTGTGTGCCACTACTGCCCAGTGCTAAGTGGTAGTTAGTGGGGAAAGATAGAATACTTTCGTTCACCTGGAATGAATAATAACTCATTAAAACTGCAAGAAAAGATAAAGAAATAGCAGGTAGACTGGACAAGAAAAAAACAAACCTTTTCTAATTGCAGATAACATGATTGTTATCCAAACAATATAACCCAAGCAGGTTTGTTTTTATTACTACAACTAATATTGAGTTCAACAAAGTCACAATACTCAAAATCAACACACAAAAATCAAATATCATTCTTTTAAAATGACAACAAACATGGAGAAAGTGAAACTAAAGCCACCACCATTTATGGGCTCTCTAGAGACTGCACACACCCCAGCGTGGATGTTCTTACTTTACCCTGGTGTGGAGCTGGGTCACTTTCTATGCTGGTGCTATGCAGTATGGTGCTCTCTCCACACTAGGCCCATGCTGGTGAGATGCCATCCTCAGACCGGCAGTCAAAGGGAGAAGCAGTGCGCTGCCCTGTGTTGTGCTGCTAAACTAGTGTAGTGATGAGGCGAGCAGGCCTGCTTTTCATCCTGCACAGCTAGCTTTATACCCGAAATAACAACACACAAATTGTATTCATTTAAACACTGCCTGGCCCATTATATCCAGCCTCTTATTGACTAACTCTCACATCTTGATTAACCCATTTCTAATAATCTGTGTAGCACCACGAGGTGGTGGCTTACTGGGAAAGATTCAGCATGTCTGACCTGGCGGCTGGCTCCATGGTGTCTGCCTCACTGCCTTCTTTCTCCCAGCATTCTGTTCTGTCTAGTCCACCTATCTAAGCTGCTGTCCTATCAAAAGCCAAGGCAGTTTCTTTATTAACCAATGAAAGTAACACATAGACAAATGACCTTCCTCCATCAAACTAGGGTGTGCAGGAGTTTAGCTGCACTAAGTTCATTTTCAGCTCAATGGACTTGCAAGATAAAACCCACTCATAAGTCAGGGAGTATCTGTTGTTAATTATTCAGTCAGCAAACATTTTATGACTAAAATTAGAAAATGCTAAGGAAAGAATCAAAGATATAGTAAATCAAGAGACATACTGTGTTTGTACTCAGTATACATATATCAGTTCTCCTAAATAGATCCATATGTTTATATGGAGATAGATAGATAGATAGATAGATAGATAGATAGATAGATAGATAGATATGAGAGGGAGAGAGAGAGAGCAAATTCTTTTAAAGTCCGAGTAGTACATTTATACACATAGAGGAGCTTATCTAAAATGTATATGGAAAGCATGGGGGGAAATGCTAGACCAGCTACAATGGTCACTTTACCTGGTGAAATTTAGTGTAGAGTGATGAACAGATAGTGAAGTTGTAGAGGGCTGGAGACACAGACCAGCAAAGCAGGAATGAGGCACAGAACAGTTCCTCACAGGCATGCTCAACTGTTTTTTAGCAAAGGTTTAACATGAGACAGAAAATCTTCCTCTCCAGATTTGTGTCAAGCTTATCACACATAGAGCTGATGTGAAAAGTTCATGTCTGCATTGGATATTATGTGTCTTTTCTGTATTTTATTAGCTTGTAATAGCTCAGTGAAGAATTTTCAAAATAAGAGGCTTTTAGAATTTGCATGATGTTTGCTTACAGCCTCCACAGCAGTAGTAACTTGGCATTTGTGACTTATACTATAATTAGTTGCTGTGGAAATGATTTTTATGTTCCAAACAGGACCAGAATAGCACATGGTAAAAATGCAGATCAAACGTACTTAAGAATGCAGGCAGCTTATAAATGCTCTGTTGTTCCAAAAGCAACAAGCAAAAAAGCGAGTAATCAAAAATATGTAATAACATTTTTCAAAGAAGTAACAGTTTCCTAGGAAAACTTTGGAGACTGAATAGTTACATATAAAGATAGGGTTTAGAAGAAATCATGGAGATTGCTGTGATCTCAATGATAGAATTGGGTATAACTCTTACCTATGATAGCTGATAAAGACAGTTGCAGTAGTAAACGTGTGGCTTTCTCTCAGGCAGAACTAGGCAACAAAAGTCAAGAAAATGTTTTGATAACTATTGCCTGCTAGTGGCAAAATAGAAGAAACAAAAGAAGCCAACTCAAGAATCAAGTGGCCAGTATATAAGTGGACATGAAAGAGAAATGTGAGATTCCAGAAATGTGCCTTCTGACTTGAATATAGTAATGATTCTCATCTTTAGCCAATGAAAGATAAGCCTTAAAAGGCCTGTGGACTAAAAATATAAATCAAAGGTATACTCCTGATGCTTACTACTAGTAAATGGGGAAAAACTGGGAAACATGACTCTGGAAACAGGACAGTAAAGAGTAAACTTCTACAGCTCTCCCACAAATTCTCAATTCCTTGTGGTGCTCAGAATATGTAAAAAGAAGACACATCTCTTAAGTTGTGAGTGTTTTCTGGGAATAGAGAAGACTGGAGTTAGGGGGAAGGAGCTGATAACATTTTTGAGAGCTGAACTTCCTATAAAAACACTAATGCTGGCCAAAATATTCTGTGATTATTTGAGACATAATCCTTGAGCTTCTAATTGTCTATGGGCAAGAAGCAAACTGAGCTCTCCCACCCCACTCCATTCCAAGACATCCCATTTCTTCCTCTAGGGCCTAGCCTGCTGATGCCCACCAGTACCCAATACTTGTTTTTCTGCAACCTGCAAGATCTAGCCTGGGTCCCACATCCTGTGCTCCTGCCTAGTCCCACCACCTCCTCCTGCACCACAGTTAATTAATAGCTCGGCTTCCACCAAGACCTGTATTGACCCACAGGACCCTTTACACTGTCTGCACCACCCCATTCTATAACCAGACTTCTCATTTCCTCCTCCAGAATCTAGCCTGCTGAGTACCCCTGACCTCCTCATCCATGCCTTTTCCACAGTCTGCCAGATTTAACCTGGGTCCCACAACCAGTGTAGTAGCCCAGTCTGGGCTTCTCTGCCTTCACTGCAGAGGAGCTCTGAGCTGGGGCAAGTATCCTGCCTACCTATCCCTGAGACCAAGGGATTTTCCCATATCGTGTTCAACCTTTCCACACAGACTTTCAATCTCCACACTCCCCATGTCAGAACAGGAAGCACATCCTGTAAACTAATCCAGTTCCCTCTGCCCACCTGACTACATTCCACCCAAGACACTTCCAACCTCTAGATCCAACCCAACCCCCACATTCTTTCCCCCATCCTGATATATCCATAACGAACTCAAAACTAGCAAAGGAAGTCCACATGCCCAGATCTCGTTAAAGGAATACCAGCAATATTAAAGATGAAGCCAGCATCTTCTGTCCAATATATACTAGTAAATAGTATATATATATATATATGTTATATATATATATGTATATATATATATATATGTTAAAGGAAAAGTGATAAATATCCTCAAAAATTCAAGTTTAAAGAAGATACAAAGAAACAGCTCAATGAAATCAAGGATAAAGAACTTAATGAGAATAAATACCTGATTGGTGCCCAAGAAAATACAAACATAAGGCTGATGGAAATGGTGAAGACAATTCAGGATATGAGAACAGAATTGAATAAGGAGAATTCAGAATAAGAAACACTGGAGAGGACTCAAGCTGAAATGAAGATGGAATTGAAAAGCCCAATAGCCCAACTAGAAAATCAAAGGAACACCTTACAAACAGAATGAATCAAGCAGAAGACAGAATATGGGGTCTTGAAGATAAAATAGAAGATCTAAGCCAAATAATCAAGGAACACAAAAAATTAGGAAAAAAACAGGAAATGTTAGTCACTATTTAAAAAAAACTTCAAATTATAGTCATAGATGAGGGAGAAGAATCCCAAGTTAACAGCATAGAGCACATCTTCAACAGATCATAGAAAACGTCCCTTAACTAAGGAAAGACACACTCATACAAATGAAAAAACACACACAACACAAACAGACAAGACCAGGAAAGAAAATTGCCACAGTATATCATATTTTAAACACTAAGTATATATAACAAAGAAAATGTATTGAAAACTGCAAGAGAATAAAAGGTAAGTCACACATAAAGGAAACCCCATCAGAATAACAATTTATTTCTCATTGGAAACTTTAAAAGCCAGAAGAGCCTGGAGCAATTGAACTCCAAGTCTTAAAAGACTATGACAGCCAAACTAAAATAATATATCCATCAAAACTATCTTCTATGATTTAAGGAGAAAGAAAAATCCCCCATGACATAAACAGTCTAAAAAACTATACCCAACAAACCAAACCTAAGAAAAATACAAGAAGCAGTATTTGGGGTAGAAGAAAGACTGTAGAAAGAAGTACAAAGTCATAATTATTAAAACACAAAATGTCATTGAGAACACAAACAGCATCACAAATTAATAACACAATCAACACAACTAGCACATTTTAGTAATAATTTTAAATATCACTCTCCTCAATTCTCCAATCAAAAGACACTGACTAAATAGATCAAGAAACAAAAATTATCTATCTGCTGCCTCCAAGAAACACATCTTAGAGCTGGGTAGTAATGGTGTATGCCTTTAATCCCAGCACTTGGGAGGCAGAGACAGATGGATCTCTATGAGTTCAAGGCCAGCCTGGTCTACAGAGCAAGTTCCAGGAAAATCAAGACTACGCAGAGAAGCTCTGTCTCGGGAGGGGGGGGGTGGAACTTACTTTTAAAGATAGGTGCCATCTTAGAGTAAAAGGATGAACAAAAGTATGCTAATCAAATGGGAATCCAAAAAAAATTGTGAGCCTTTTAAAGAAAAGAGCCCATGAAAAGTGATTCTATTCAATGCAATCCCCATCAAAATCCCATCAAAATTCTTCACAGATCTGGAGAAGACAATAATCAACTTTATATGGAAAAACAAAAAACCCAGGATAGCCAAAACAATCTTATACAATAAAGGAACGTCTGGAGGCATTACCATCCCTGACTTCAAACTCTATTACAGAGCTACAGTATTGAAAACAGCTTGGTATTGGCATAAAAACAGAGAAGTCGACCAATGGAATCGAATAGAAGACCCTGACTTTAACCCACAAACATATGAACACCTGATTTTCGATAAAGGAGCTAAAAGTATACAATGGAAAAAAGAGAGCATCTTCAACAAATTGTGCTGGCAAAACTGGATGTCAATCTGTAGAAGAATGAAAATAGACCCATATCTATCACCATGCACAAAACTCAAGTCCAAGTGGGTGAAAGACCTCAATATCAGTCCAAACACACTGAACCTGATTGAAGAGAAAGTGGGAAGTACTCTACAACACGTGGGCACAGGAGACCACTTCCTACGTATAACCCCAGCAGCACAGACAGTAAGGGCCTCATTGAATAAATGGGACCTCCTGAGACTGAGAAGCTTCTGTAAAGCAAAGGACACTGTTGCTAAGACAGAAAGGCAACCCACTGACTGGGAGAAGATCTTCACCAACCCCGCAACTGACAAAGGTCTGATCTCCAAAATATATAAAGAACTCAAGAAACTAGACCGTAAAAGGCTAATCAACCCAATTATAAAATGGGGCACTGAGCTGAACAGAGATCTCTCAACAGAAGAAGTTCAAATGGCCAAAAGACACCTAAGGTCATGCTCAACTTCCTTAGCGATCAGGGAAATGCAAATCAAGACAACTTTAAGATACCATCTTACACCTGTCAGAATGGCTAAAATCAAAAACACCAATGATAGCCTTTGCTGGAGAGGTTGTGGAGAAAGGGGTACACTCATCCATTGCTGGTGGGAATGCAAACTTGTGCAACCACTCTGGAAAGCAGTGTGGAGGTTTCTCAGGAAATTCGGGATCAACCTACCCATGGACCCAGCAATACCACTCTTGGGAATATACCCAAGAGAGGCCTTATCATACAACAAAAGTATATGCTCTACTATGTTCATAGCAGCATTGTTTGTAATAGCCAGAACCTGGAAACAACCTAGATGCCCTTCAATTGAAGAATGGATGAAGAAAGTATGGAATATATACATATTAGAGTACTACTCAGCAGTAAAAAACAAGGACTTCTTGAAGTTTGCAGGCAAATGGATGGAAATAGAAAACACTATCCTGAGTGAGGTAAGCCAGACCCAAAAAGAGGAACATGGGATGTACTCACTCATATTTGGTTTCTAGCCATAAATAAAGGACATTGAGCCTATAATTCGGGTTCTTAGAGAAGCTAAATAAGAAGGAGAACCCAAAGAAAAACATATAGGCATCCTCCTGAATATTAACCTTCATCAGGCGATGAAAGGAGACAGAGACAGAGACCCACATTGGAGCACCGGACTGAAATCTCAAGGTCCAAATCAGGAGCAGAAGGAGAGCGAACATGAGCAAGGAACTCAGGACCGCGAGGGGTGCACCCACACACTGAGACAATGGAGATGCTCTATCGGGAACTCACCAAGGCCAGCTGACCTGGGTCTGAAAAAGCCTGGGTTAAAACAGGTCTCGCTGAACATAGCGGACAATGAGGACTACTGAGACATCAAGAACAATGGCAATGGGTTTTTGATCCTATTGCATGTATTGGCTTTGTGGGAGCCTAGGCTGTTTGGATGCTCACCTTACGAGACCTGGACGGAAGAGGGTTTTCCTTGGACTTCCCACGGGACAGAGAGCCCTGATTGCTCTTTGGGCTGACGAGGGAGGGGGACTTGATTGGGGGAGGGGGAGGGAAAGGGGAGGCGGAGGTGGGGAAGAGACAGAAATATTTAATAAATAAATAAATAAACTTTTTAAAAAAATAAAAAAAAGTGATTCTAATCCCTAGAGGAGAGAAGAGAAACCACTTAAACTTTTAATTAACTTGTGGCTTAGCATGGCATCAACAGAAAGCATTCTGAACCTCAACTTCCAAGGGCAATGGCGGGGCAGAAAAACTGAGAAGATTTCCACCCATCTCAAGTGGTCCAGCCTCTTTAAATCAAGATACAGAAAGTCAGGCTGGGACTAGAGGGCAAAACAACTTTTTAGAAATCCAGAAAACTGCAGTTGGTTTGTCACAGGGAGAAAGATCTCCTGTAATTTGAAAAGCTGACAGCTCTGCTGGGAAGCTCTAAGGGTTCTCATGCTGTAGACCTCAGAGAAGGACAGTCTCTGGGCCCACTCACAAAGCAATTCAAACCAGTAGTGCTCTGCATCAGACTGTGATTGCAATGAAGTCCACACCCAACCTAACCACAGATTAATCCAATTGTGGCCTGACAGTAGTGTGCCTTTTAAAGGAAATAAATATTGCCTCAGCACTGTAAAATGTGCAGTATATAATAATTTAAATAAATGGAAACAAGAAATGTGCTCTGTGATCAAGAGAATAAACATTCAGTAAAATCAGCCAAAGAAACAGTCCAGACATGAAGTTATTGAGTGTTCTTAAAAATTGTTCTAAAGATGCCAACTTGTGTAGCTCTTCACAGTTGATGACCTCCGGAGGCATGGTGGCAGGGAGCAGAGGGAAAGTCAGTTTTGTTTAAAAGTATGGCCACTGGGAGAGGGACCATGCACCAGTGGACAACCCAACAGCCATGAGCAGCACAGATTGGACTTGGTGGGATTTTTAAGAGGGCACAAAAGTAGAAGGATGGACCTAGGAGCAATAGGAAATAAATGTGATCAAAATACATTGTATGAAAGTTTCAGATAATTAGTAAAACACTATATTAAAAGGGGTTGAGGATTTAGATCAAATCCCTGGGTTCAGCCCTCAGCTCTGGAAAACAAATATATATGTAAAACTCTAGGACAACTCTGAGGCCATTTCTGAGGCCTCTCAGCCTTAGTGCTTTCCCCTCCTGGGAACCTAACAACTACACATGCACGTACTGGAAAGTTGGAGACTCTCCATCTCCCTGTGTCCTTGTGGATGTTCTCCAAATAGAGCTTAGTTCTTAGAATTGGGACAAGATACCCCCAGATGTCCACAGATGTTTTGACTCAGTCCCTGGGAAGGGGTCAAAATAACCCTCAAATGTTTCCTCTTACCTCACCTGATCTGGTAACCACTCTCAAGCCTGGGCTCAGACCAATTATTGTTAATAGCCCTTTGAATAAGCCAATTCTAATAGTTAAAGAACAATCCCCGAGTTCCCCACCCCCTTGTTTCTATGGCTTTTTACTTTAAAAGTAGCTTGTGACAGTCATTTGGGGTCTTTTGGCTTCTCGAATGCTTAAAGACCCTGTCACGACAGAATTAAATCCTCTTGCTTTTACATCAACTGCGATGTGAGAGTGGCCTCTTGGGGCAACTCCTCCTCAATGGTTGGACTTTAAGGTCCAACAATATATAGTATATTTAGTATAATATTATATAGTATATATATAATATTATACTAAAAATATGTCTGGCATGGTGGTGTGTGGCTTTAATTCCAGCATTTAGGAAGCAGAGGCAGGTGGATCTTTGTGAGTTCAAGGCCAGCAGACCTACCTAGTAAATCTCTGTCTCAAAAGACCCAACCAGGTATTTAGATGAAAAGTGCTAAGATGTGAAGAACTTTAAGAGATACACTAACACTGTAGAAAGGGATGAGATCATTAAAGTGAAGAACACCATATCAGAACAAGAATAGAAAATGCAGCTTAGGTCAAGTGTGGTGGTGCATGCCTTTAATCCTATTACACAGGAGGCAGAAATAGGTGGATCTTTGAGTTCAAAACCTGCCTGGTCTACATAGTGAATTCCAGTCCAGACTACACAGTGAGACCCCCATCTCAAAAGGAAGAGGAAGAAGAGGGAGGAGAAGAAGGAAAAAGAGGAGGAGGAGAAAATGCAGCTTAGGAAAGAATCCATGAATCTATGCTGGTTTACAGAGACAAGAATTAGGCACAAAGAGAAAAGAAAAACATGGACCACTTAAAACCCATACATGGGATAAAATAAAATAGATCAACAAGGAGAGAAGAGAATTAAGGCAAAGTATAATAAATATGGCTGAAAACATTCACATATTGATTAATGATAATAATTTACATATCAAAAACTTTAAAACATCCTAAATATTCAATGCAAAGAAAGTCACACAATGGGCAATTATTAAAGTAAAAATTGTAAAAACCAAAGACAAGAAGAAAATCTTAAAAACTAGCAACAGAAGGGAAGACACATTGACAAAGGAACAACAGTATAATTACATCAAAAACAGTGGCAGAAGATACTCAGTTAGCATTCGAAGAGTGCTGGAACAGTCTGGGATTCTCTATCTAGAAAATTACAAAGATTAAAGCAAAAAAAGACATTTCAGACTTGCAAACATTTGGAAGTTTGTCTAAGTACTTTTGTACTACTAGGATGGCATAAAGTTCTTCAGACTGAAGAGAAGCAAGATCACACAGAGGACCACGTCTTCGGGAAAGAATAGAGTACTAGAATGAACAAAGATGAAACACGTTCCCCTTTACTTTACACAACTTGGCTTGCATGATTTATGTTGCTATATGTGTGGCTTATATGTAATATTTGAATTCTGCGATATCTTTTTAAGTTTAGAGCACAGGCAGAAATAAAAGATAAAGACACCAAAAGCAAAAAAGGTGGTAGGGAGCACAAGTGGAATTCTGCTGGCTTAAAGGCCCTACAATAGCCATGAAGTAGTGTTCTGGTACTTAGAGGTAGGTGCAAATCTTAAAGATGCATATGTCATTTCTAAGGTAAGACAATGCTAAAGGACAGCCAGCTAAAATATTGATGGAAGAAGTAAAAAGAGGTATTAAAAACTTGTGGTTCACATAAAATGATTCCAGAAAGAAGCAGAACAAAATGCAGATAAGATAAATAAAAACCAAATACTAAAATGGAAAGATTAAACTTAATAGTATCAATAAACATTAAATATAAATAAGCTGAAAAGGCACAAATAAATGTGTATCATGTAATCATAAATATATAATTATTTCTCCTATACCCAAATGTGGGGATAGAGGAATTTTCAATATCAGCAGCAAATAAAAACACATTTTTCTCTTTTTTCAAGAAATCTTCCCCCTAACACCTTGTGATTGCTGTTTTGTTGGCCCAGTGTCCCTTTTCTGCTGGAATGACAGGCACTCAGGCCCCAGAGGACTGTGCACTACTCCCCACTTTACAAGAAGCAGTCAGGAGACTTTCTGCTCAACTGACCTTATGGAGTCTGCATTGCCCCACCCACCATGCCAGCCAGCCAGGTTTGAAGGAGGGCTCATTCTCTGGCAGTGATCATTTCCACCAGAGCTAAAGATCTGCTCTGTTCATAGAACGATGCCTTTCTTCCTTTGTCTAACCTGTTCTTGTCTACATTTCACGCATACTGTAAGACGTCAGCACTATGGATATGTAGCTTAGTTGGTAGAGTGCTTGCCTAGCATTCAGTAAATCCTGGGCTGTGTCCTCAGTAAATCAGGCATGGTGGCTTACTCTTATAATCCCAACACACAGGAAGTAAAGGCAAGAAGATCAATAGTTCAGTTGTCTTCAGCTTTGTAGTGAGTTTGAGGCCAAGTTGAGAAACATGAAACTCTCTCTCAAAAAAAAAAAAAAAGTTAACAAAACCCAACAATAGCAGCAATAAAAAGTTTGTGTATTTATATTCAGTTCTTAAAAGAGAAAACTAAGCCGGGAAGTGGTGGTACACACCTTTAATCCCAGCACTCAGGAGGCAGAGGCAGGCGGATCTCTGTGAGTTAGAGACAAGCCTGGTCTACAGCATGAGTTCCAGGACAGCCAGAGCTACAAAGAGAAACTTGTCTCAAAAAATTTTTTTAATTATTTTTATTATTTTAACTTATGTATGCATGCATGGATGTGCATGTGTGTGTGTATGATTATGTGTGCACATGAATGAAGGTACCTGTGGAGGCCAGAGGCTTTATATCCCATGGGAGTTGGAGTTACAGGAGGTTGTGAGGCACCTGAGGTAGGTGTTGGGAACTGAACTCAGGTCCTGTGCAAGAGCATTAATTACTCTTAACCACTGAGTTTTTTCTCTAACCCTGTATTTGGAATTCTGAAAGAACCTTGGCAGAAAAGAAGATCAAACCTTACATGGCACTTTAAAGAGGAGACTATTTAGACAGCCAGTACAGAGAGAAGTGCGGACAGATCCAGGGGGAGCCACGTGTCCAGGAAGGGCAAGGCAAGAGCTCACGGCTCAAGGCAGCAAGATTGCAGTGATAGCTACACAGGAAGGGCAAGAAATTCGACTTGTGCTTCCCACTCCCTCCACTCTGTGGGTGAGTTGTTGGCTGAGCTTCAGAGGTCAGTGCTGCAGAAACAGTGCCCTGCAGGAATGCAGAGGTACGGAGACACAGCAGTGTAGAGCTCAAGAGAAAGTGGTCCGAGTCAGAGGAACAGAATCCACCTGGAAACTCTTCACTGTCAAGGGACAGAATGCTAGAATCCTGAGGAGGCATACCTTCGAGGGTGTCTTGAGGGCATTTCTGTAGTTTAGCTGAGGAGAGACTACCCTAAGTGTGTCCATACCATCCACGGCTGCAACCACAGACTAAATGAAAGGGGAAGGCAAGCTGAGCATCAGTTTGCCGAATGATTCTATGTCAACTTGTCACAAGCTGAAGTCATCTGAGAAGAGGGAACTTCGACTGAGAAAATGCCTTCATAAGACTGGGCTCTATGTAAACCTATAGGGCATTTTCTTAATTAGTGATCAATGGGGGAGGCCCAGCCCATGGTGGGAGATGCTATCCCTGGGCTGGTGGTCCTGGGTTCTGTAAGAAAGCTGGATAAGCAAGCCATGTTTAGCAAGCCAGTAAGCAACACCCGTCGTGGCCTCTGCATCAGCTTTTGCTCCATCTGTTTGAGTTCCTCTTCTGGCTTCCTTCAGTGATGAACAGTGATGAAACGATGAATGGTGTAGCCAAATAAGCCCTTTCCTCCCCAACCTACTTTTGGTCAAGGTGTTTCATTGCAGCAATAGAAACCCTAACTAAGACAATCAACATTCATGTATTTCTACATCCCGACTGTGAACAAAAGTGACCGGACATTTATATCAAGCTCCCCCCTCTATGCCTTCCCAACCATGATAGATCCTATCCCCTCAGGCCATAAGCCAAAGTAAACACTTCCTCTCTTAAGTTGATTTTGTCATGGATTTTTGTCACAACAAGATAATACAGAAAATCAGTACAAAGAGGTAGAGTTGGGGCTGTAGCAAACCTCACCATACAGCTTTGTGGGCCGTTGGAATTTGGCAGGATGAATGAGGAGGAATATAGAATTGAAGACTGGAAAAGCCTACAATGCTGTAGGCAGAATTTACTAGGCCATTCTGGTGAAAGTGTGGAAGAGTGGAAAGCTGAAAAGAATGTGGGCAGTGGAAGCCTGGCTCATAAGGTTTCTGAGGTGAAAAAAACTGATGGAAACTGGGGTAGAGGCTACTAGTGTTACAGTTCTGGCAAATGATCTGGCTACAGTTTGTCTGTGTCCTGAAAATTAAGTGAGGCAGAATTCAAAAATAATAGACTAAGTCATGTGGAGGAAATTTTAAGGCAGCATAGTGTTTGAATTAAGGCATGGCTCTTGTTCTATACAGTTACTGGGGCTTGGAATGAGAAGTCAAAGCAGGAAGAGGTATAGAAAATGTGGAATTTGGGGAGCAAAGAAGTGAGTTTAAAGTTGCAGACAAGCCAAGTGCAAAGAAAGCAGCTGTCATTGATAGAGTTCTGATGAAGAGAAATCCGAGTTTCTGTATTGGAACAATAAGAAAGATGCTTTGGGGCAAGACTGCCAGTCGAAGGCACCAACTTCTGAAAATGCATATCCATCAGAAAGGAGAGAGTGAACTGAGCAGTTGAAGGGGTTCCCTACTGGAAAGCAACTGTCTTAGGAAGTGTTTTCCCTGGTTCAACTACCAAGGCATACAGAGACTACTGTAGCTATGGTAGAAGGGAGTCAGACTACATCTGGAGCTGGCCATAGAACTTGGTGGCAGCCTCCCTTGGTGCTGGTTTGCTGAATACGTAAGTGAGGGGTCATGGAGGCTTGCATCAAGCAGGGTCAGATCCTGCAAGATTCTGAGAAGCCATTGTGTAAGCCTGTGAAAGTAAAGCTTCAGTTCTGAAACCAGACTGAATTTTATGTTAGTATTAAAGCAAAAGACAGAGTCACAGAGATCACTCTTGCTAGAAGAAATAAGGAGGAGCCTAAAGACATTCTACTGTGTTTGCTCACATGAATGAGCAGTACTTGAAGGTTTCCTTTGAGACAGAGGACTGTGGAGTGATTGCTGTGGGTCAGCACTGTGAAGCTCATCGCAGAAGCTTGTCAAAACCATCAAAACTCACTGGCTCATTTCATGATCATCATCATCATTTTTGGGTCAGGGAGAAGTCTAGCTAGATCCATGTTTTAGGTGAGGGATATAGAGTGACAGGTTGTTAGAAGATTTGACCACTCTTTACATATGTGTTGAATTCATGCCTTTCCCAGTTCCAGCCCCATCTTCTACCTTGGATTGTGCCTGGCCCTACAAAGTTAAATATCCCTATGGCTGCCACCCTGAAGGCATGTACACTTACTTGTGCACAGGTACACATGAACCCACACTTGCTGTGCACACATGCATGTATGCACACACACAGATATTCCTTACTCTTCATAAGTATGTGGAATTCTCTTGTTTGCTGAACATCCTTCTTCTCTCTTGTATGCATGTATTTATACTTTTTTCCTTTGCTTTATTTGCTTGCTTGTTTGTTTGTTTGTTTGTTCATTTGTTTGAGACAGTGTTTCTCTATGTAACAGTCCTGACTGTCCTGGAACTCACTCTGTAGACCAAGCTGACTTCAAACTCAGAGATCCTTCTGCCTCTGCCTTCCCAACGGCTTAGATTCAAGGTGTGCACCACCACCACCTACCTCTTTTGCTTTATTTTAATAATGTATCTGAAGCGGAAAAGATAGATGTGTGTTCCATTAATGTCGACATTGACCAAATGTCCATCAAATGACTTTCAGGAAGGGGCTCTGTGTTTCACTGTTGTTTCTGGCCAAGAAGTATGATAGCATGGGAAAGGCTGAGAGGTTCTTGTCACCATCCAGTAAGAGTTAGGGAAACGTCAGTAGAGATGGTGGGAAGGTCCAAACTCTGGTGGCATTAGAAGGTGGAACCAACAAGAGCTAGGAATGGCCTGGATGTGTGAGTGCAGGGAGGGTTCATGCACCGGTGAAGGAAGTGAGTCCGTCACCACTCCTGCTCCATCCTCAAAAAGATGACAGGTAACTATGGTGACGAGAAGGATCTTGGGGAGAGAAACTGGGAGCTATTCAAGTGGTGAGTATCAATGGTTGCTGTCAGGCTGTGCACACTTCTGAAGGAAGCCAGTGGTGGTGCTGGTTCTCTCGTCTGCACATGGGTGTCAGCACATGAAATGACAGTGAGGCTATAATCTGTGCATCAGTCACTTCCTCCCATGGCCACAGATGCAACTGTCACTGCTTATGTGATCTGATGGACAGGAGTGACCATGTGAAGTTCTCAGTTAAACAAGAAAGACACTGTGTCGCCTGTGTGGCTCCTTGTAGGAGATTTATTATTTGTTAGGGGCTCCAGGACTAGAGCTGTTAGAGAACTCAATGGTGGGTCTTCAATTTTGCTTTCCTACAAGATAGAACAAGTACATTCATCCACTGTCAGTGGACAAATGAGGCATTCACTGTAGAAACATTCTGGCGGTTCCCCTGAAAGCTAAAGAAAGTACCATGTGACCTGAGAGTAATGAAAAATGCTCATCCAGACTCATGTGTGAATGAGTATCCATGGTGGTCTTATTCGTTCAAATAGCAGTTTCAATGAGTCCTGGCCAGCCATTTGTAGAATGTCCTCAGCTTGGTGCTTATAATAGGATTATGGACTGAGGAGGAGGATCACAGTCTCACGACCTCACCTGAAGGACACTCTTCAAGAGAACTTGTGACTGTTGATATTAGTGGGCTACAGAGGTGTCTCTACCTGTGGGAGAGAATTATGAAGCTCACTCTACAACTGAGGGGTAGACAGTGATGCCCTGCCTTCTTAGTTCAAAGTGTGAACATAATTCATACTTCTACACAGGGAATTTGTCTGCTCTTGTTTATTTATTAATTTATTCAGTTAATTATTTGTCATCTGGGCTCATGAATATTCTATTTAGGTTATAATCTAGAAATGCTTTTGTTTTGTTGTTTGATTTATTCAGCTGGCTCCTGTGTCCCTTTAACTGTACTTCTTTAAATGTGTATGTGTGCACGTGCGCATATGTGTACATATGTGTGTACCTACTTTCTGGCACTACAAGGTTTCCAGGCTTCATCTAGTATGTTTCCTGCCTCAGTTCTAGAACCCTGTTCTCTCTATAAGAAGGTGGTGTTAGAAGCCAAACTCTAGGCCATGGGTGTGTGCTTTGCTGCTGGGGAGTCATTGCTTCTAGTCCCTCATCTAGCAGTGGAAGGAAATGCATGTGTGAGTGTTCCCTGTACGTACATATCTATCTATACATATTTTTATTAAACATCTGTAGTTATATAAGGTTTAATGTTTACTAGAGACTTGGGAGTCTTTAGGCATAAAAACAAAAGACATGAGACCAAGGCCACTATGCAGGAAATACTGGCAAGGCTTAGGGGGTTCACAGCTCTTTACTGGCAGGCAGTTCCCTGAAGAAAGGCTTTTATTGCTGTGCCGGGTTGGCTATCAGCACTCATCATCTTGCCTGAGACCTTTAGGTGCTGAGGCAGAGGCTGCAATGTAGAAAGACCCTCTCAAAACAAACAAACAGACCAAATTTAGTCTCTATCTAGAAACTAAAATTCACAGAAGAGGAATCTTAAGGTAAAGAGTCCATATATACTGTAAGGATTTCTTTCAGAAAGATATTAATTTGATTTTGTATCAGAAGTGTATATGAACATGTATCAGAAGCCCCATCCATTATTATAAGGTCAAGTTTGCTTAGTTTGGTAGGTAAGACAATTCTTTTTTTTTCCCCTTTGGTTTTTTGAGACAGGGTTTCTCAGTGTAGCCCTGGCTGTCCTGGAACTCACTCTATGGGCCAAACTGGCCTTGAACTCACAGAGATCTGCCTCCCAAATGCTGGGATTAAAGGCCTGCACCACCACGCCCAGTGATAAGATAATTCTTAATGAGTATATTTACATTTGCTTAATTGTTTCAAGCCAAATTTTTACTTATCATTGATCATTTATTTCTCTTCTATTAATTGCTTATATGTATAATTTGCTCATTTTGTCATTCGTATTTTTGTGACATCTGTGATTTCTTATTCCTTTGGCAGACGTAATGCCGATTTCCCCCAATGTTGTTTTTTCTTAAAGATAGATAGATAGATAGATAGATAGATAGATAGATAGATAGATAAATAGATAGATTTAGTGTTCTATCCGCGCTAGAAGAGGGCACCGGATCTCATTATAGATGGTTGTGAGCCACCATGTGATTGCTGGGAGTTGAACTCAGGATCTCTGGAAGATCAGCTAATGCTCTTAACCCCAGGGCCATCTCGTCAGCCCTTCCCCCAGTTTTTTACTGGTCTTTATTTACGTTTACTCCTGTTCTGGAGACTGGGCCCACAGCCTTACATATACTAAGCAAATGCTCTATCACTGAGCTTTATCCCTAGCTCTGTAGAAAGAATTGGTTTTTGCCATGGTGATAGTAAGTTGTCCAGGTTGGCTTCAAATGCTCTGCATAAGTCTAGGCAGCCTTGAACTTACCATCCATCTACTTGGGCATTCTAAGAGGCTGGGTAATGTGAATTTATATACTCAAAATTTTTATTTTATGCCATCAAGTCTATTGACTTTTTAATGCTGCCTTTTTATGCTGAGGGCAGGCAGGTTCTCACTGTGTTGCTCAGACTGAGCTTAAGTGATGATCCTCCAGCCTTAGACTTCCAAGTAACTTGTAAGTCTACACCACCATGCCCAGTGTGATGGTGAATATCGATTGTCAGTTTGACAGGATTGAGACTCACCTAGGAGACACAAGTCTAGGCATGTCTGGGGGACTTTGATGTTTGTGGACTGTGTTAATTGAAGACCTGTTATAAATGTGGTCACCACTATTCTGGAGTCTGGAGTCCTGGATGAGTAAGGAGAAAGTGAGCTAACACCAGCATTCATTTCTCTCAGCTTCATGAGTGCACATGCAATGTAGCCAGCTGCCTCAAGTTCTTGTTGCCAGGCCTTCCCACCATGATGGACCAAAATAACAAACCCTTCCTTCCTTCCTTAACACTCTGACAGGTATTTTATCATCACACAAGAGATGTAAGCAGGGCATCCTGCTTGCTTTTGTCTCTGTATCTTTTTGTTTTTGAGGCAGGGTTTCTCTGTGTATAGCTCTGCTGTCCTGGAACTCTCTCTGTAGACCAAGCCAGCCTCAAACTCACAGAGATCCCCCTGCCTCTACCTCCCAAGTGCTGGGATTAAAGGTGTGTGCTACCACTACCTGGTGCAAATTGTTCTGTTTAAATGTTTGCTCCAGACAACACATCAAACAGGAATCTGCCTTCATTCATGAGCTGCTGGTACTGAGGCCTGAGTGAATCATCTCCCAAATTAATGGTACTTTTCCAGTACCATTGGTCCTGGAAAGACCCTGTGATAAGATTGTAAACAAAAGAGTGTTTCATGGGACTGGAGAGATGGCTCAGAGGTTAACAGCACTGATGGCTCTTCCAGAGGACCCGGTTCAATGCCCAGCACCCACATGGCAACTCACAACTGTAACTCTGGTTCCAGAGGATCTGGCACCCCCCACATACATACAGGCAAAATGCCAACGCATATAAAAAAATTTAAAGTGTTTCATAAAAAATGCTCTTGGTGGAAAATTTGTAGTCCAGGTAGATAGATTGGGGCAGGAGAGGATGAAAATGAGGAAATCATCAGAAATGGAAGCTGTATATCAACATATATGAGGCAAAGTAAAATCAGTGTCTACAGTGAAGTTTGTATTTCAGTAAAATTAAAAGCAGGCATGAGAAGTATTCATGTAAGTTGACAGGCAAGGAGCAAACAGACAAGAAGGCAACTGTGTTAGTGTTATGTAATTGTCACAAAAGCTGAGACCCAGCTTCTACAGAGGAAGGTTTGTTTTGGCTCGCAGGGTCAGAGGTTCACCCCATGGTCTGACTGCTGTAGGCTGGCAGCACATCAT
This sequence comes from Alexandromys fortis, assembly GCF_014885135.2. NCBI lineage: Eukaryota > Metazoa > Chordata > Mammalia > Rodentia > Cricetidae > Alexandromys > Alexandromys fortis. The sequence goes on from NW_026067920.1 coordinate 4,429,956, forward strand.
GACGGAAGCCTGCGGTGGATCAGCCTCATTTGCTCCATGACCAGAAGGCAAAACAGACAGGACCAGAGCCCCCAGTCTCACCACAGGGGCTGCATGGAGGGCTCAGCAGTTAAAGCTGCTCTTGCAGAGGATCCAAGTTCAGTTATTAAGTGGCTTGCAGTCAACTATAGCTCCAGCTCCAGGGGCCCAGTGCCCTGCCCTGACTCTGATGCAGCTGATCTCACACGTGCACATGCGTATAATGTTTCTAATCTTTGACAAAGTCGCACCAAGGCTAGCAGGAAGCTTCTGACACATGGCCGTTGGAGGAGCGTTCCCGATCTATTAATTATAAAGACCAGGCACAAATCAAGGATGGCACAGAAAATAATACATTTAAGTACTCATTTTTATCCTTGTCCTTAGTTTCTAAGTGAGTATTGTTTCCTAATCAAGTATATACAATATGGATCATTTGTTTTGGAACTAAAATTGAATACAATACATTTTAAACATTTGTTCTACCTGTCTATCCACAGATCTATCCTATACTAGCCCCAGGCCTATCCCAGCCCTGTCCCAGCCCCGTCCAGCCCTGTCCTGTCCAGCCCTGTCCCAGCCCCATCCCAGCCCTGTCCCAGCCCCATCCCAGCCCTGTCCCAGCCCCATCCCAGCCCCAGTCCAGCCATGTCCCAGTCCAGCCATGTCCAGCCATGTCCAGCCATGTCCAGCCCTGTACTGTCTAGCCCTGTCCAGCTCTGTCCAGCCCTGTCCTGTCCAGCCCTATCTAGCCCTGTCCTGTCTAGCCCTGTCCTGTCCTGTCCAGCCCTGTCCTGTCCAGCCCCATACCAGCCATGTCCAGCCCTGCCCAGCCCTGCCCAGCCCTGTCCTGTCCAGCCTTGTCCAGCCCTCTCTAGCCCTGTCCTGTCCAGCCCTGTCCAGCCCTGTCCAGCCCTGTTCTAGCCCTGTCCCATCCCAGCCTGTACAGCCCTATCTGTTGATACTTAATGAAGTTTCAGTGACTGAGAGGATAGTTTTAGTTTATGGGTTTCTGGTTACTAATAGCTTGAGCTTCATTTCTTTGTTTAGTTCTTTTTCTCTGATTTTTGTTTGCTTCCTCACTTAATCTATATAAGTTTTTAAGAAGAGTATGTTATAATGTTTGTTATGGGCCTGGAGTGATGGGTAGGGGTTAAGAGCACTTGTTGCTCTTGCTGAGAATCCAGGTTCAGTTCCAAGCACCCACACAGAGTTCTTGGTAATGCCAGATTCAGAGGAGGATCAAATGCCCTCTTCTGGCTTTTGCAGGTATCGCATGCAAATGGTGCACAGACACGTGCAGCCGAAACACCTATGCAAACACACACAAATTTTTATGTCCGATTGTAATTGTTGACCTAGAATTTTCTTTCTGTAATTCTATAAAACTTACATAATGTCTTCTGGTAGAAAGTTGGAATTTATATGCTTGAGAGATACAGTTTGTTATACTGTTTCTTTTGGTAATCATCTTTGCCCCGGTCTTGCAAAAGATTTTTTTGCCCTCGTTTCCTTAATATTTAAGTTCTTTGTTTGCTAGGGATACAAGCTCTTTCTCTGAAATGTGTTAAAGATTTTTACCACTATGTGGTTAATTTGGCTTTACATATGGTATCTCATGCCATGCAAAGATTTGGTGTTTTGTGGGTACAAGGAAGTAATGAAATTGTTTATTCTTCATACTGGCAGTGTAGCCTACTTAATAGATTATTTGCTTAATGTGCACTAATATGCCATCTTTATAATTTCCTTTCACATTGTTTCGGTTAGCTTTCTTGTTTTTTATTGTGTTTTGTACTGAAAATATTTTAAAACTTTCTTAATTATTTATAGAGGGATTTAGGGCTATGATTTTTCATTGCTGTTTCCTATATAACCCATTAGTAGATATAAATTGTTGCCATTGGAAACTATGTCATTTTTGTTTTTATTTCCATTCATAGAAAATGCTTTACTTTGAAAATTGTTGGTATTAATGTCCGTGCTATCAGGATCCTGTTCAGAAAGCCTTTTCCTAAGCCTGTAAGTTCAAGGGCATTTCTTACTTTCTCCTCTGCCAGGTTCAGGGTATCAGGTTTTACGTTGAGATCCTTGATTCGTCTTGAGTTGAATCCTGTGCAAGGCAAGAGATACAGATCTAGTTTCATTCTTCTACATGTAGCTATCCAGTTGACTAGCACCATTTGCTGAAGTAGTTGTGTTTTCTCCAGTGTGTTTCATGAGCCTCTTTATGGAAAAATCAGGTGACTGTAGAAATATGGGCTTATATGTGGGTCTTCAATTTCATTCCTTTGGTCAGTTTGGTATATGTTTTTATACCAGTACCATGCTGCTTTTGTTGTTGCTGTTTTTTTTTTTCTATAGCTCTGTGGTATAACTTGAGATCAAGGATGGTGATACCTCCAGCAGTTTTGTTTTTTTAATTCAGGATCCTTTTAGATATCATGAGTCTTTTGTATTTCCATATGAAATTTAAAATTAATTTTTCAATTTCTGTGAAAATGAGTTGGAATTTTGATATAGATTGCATTGAATCTGTAGATTGCTTTTGATAAGATGGCCATTTTTACAATATCTATTATTGTAAACCCTAGTAATCTATAGGCATAGAAGCTTATCTCAATGGCCCCACAGCTCTTTATAAAATCAAGTTTAAGGATGAGATAAACAAGTATATAAAACAGCACAACAGGAAAAGGGGAAGCTAGAGATGTGTTGTTACTTAGATAGAAATTGGGTGATCAAAATGAATGACATCTAACATGTCAGTGGAAGTGCTGGGGGAGGCAGCACCCTGGAGCCATCCCCCACAGACACACTGAAAACTCAAGCAACGCCTGCTAAAACCAACTTTGCCAGAACCCTAGAGAATAGGCAATGGTTTACTCCCACCAGACAAATGCTGGAAAAGGCATCTTGAGAATGGAAGGAGAGATTCATGGTCTATTCTGCCCTTGCTTTGCCCCAGTCAACCCCCTGTGGCAACTGCATGTTTTCTTCCTGCATAGAACCTGGTCCCTGGTTCTGAAGGGAGCAGTGTGCACCTCATTTGCAAAGAAGTGTAGTGGTTTCCATTCTCGCTTATTGGAACTACGAACTACCCGAAGGACCGACTGACAAGGATGCTTATCACTTTTTTTGTGTGTGTGCCTGATATCGAACCCGCTGTAGAGAAGCAGTGGGCATCACTCAACCGCATCATAAGGCAAACAAACAACCTGCAGCTGTCTGGGGCAAAAATAATAGTTGAGGTAAACAAGAGAGCGCAAGACTGGGGTATCTGGGAAAGAGATGCCTCGTGAAGTCAGGTCATTCCAAATCACCTCTGTAAGCTAGGAAATCTAGAAAGCCTCAGGCATCCCAGGGCAGGTGATGTGCTAGGAAAAGGCCTAAGAAAGGCTGAGCCCTCACCTTGATGTGCAGTGTAAACAGGAAGTGAAGGCTAAGACAGTTGGGAATACCGTGACCACAGGAGCCCAACACAGAAGCACAATCACAAGCGCTGAGAGAGCCTTCTGTCTTTTTAGTGCTTGGATCTGTGCTTATTCTGTCACTGAGGCTGGTGCAGATGCTAAGGATGTTTTCAAGAGCAGCAGTCAAGGGAAGCTCTTCTTAGGAAATGCACAGCAGGGAAGATAAACTCTTGGGGCTCTGTGCTTCTCAGCGATTTCAGCTTTAATCTCTGAGACGCTGGTTCACAGGCAGTCAGATGTAGGCCTCACCCTGCTCTCTGTGGGAGATCAAAGCAGCAGCTGGTTGTCCAATTCTGTGAGGGACTTCAAAGGACTCAAACCAGCTCACCTCTGTAGTGACCACAGTTGTGGCCCAGGCCCTGGCAAACACAGGCTCCCCTAAAGTTGAATGGACATTCTTTTATAAAAGCAGTGTTTGGTTTTGATTTATGAGCACACCAGAATTTGAGGGCCACGGCCTCACTGGTGGTGTCTGTTTGGGAGTCTTAGGTGGATGCTGCACACATTACAAGTCTCTGCTGCCCACTGGACAGGCCAAGCTTTAAATGGTGGTTGGCTCCAGGGGAGGCAGTGTGCATGTAATTTGAGCTCTGTCCCTCTGCAGATGGTGCCAATGACAATGATGGATAATATGCTGTTTTTCCATGCAGGAAGGGCATTCCCATGGAGCATGTGACACACATGGACAGAGAACAGACCAAGAAAGTGGTGTACTCTGTGGTCTATGGAGCAGGTGAGCCATAGGGAAGGGCTGGGTTCTTGCCAATGGCTGTATGCCTACATTTAAGTGGGCCATGCTTCAGAGAAATCACTGAGGCTCTGCTGGTATTCCGCTTTCCTCAGCTTCTGTTTCCTGCTGGCCCCATGGGCCTCTGGCATAAAGAGCCTGCACTGGCACTTCGCATGTCAAAGGCGCTGGCTGCACAGCACCACCTGAGTACTGCTCATCTGTTAGGGTGAAATGCCCATCCTGAGCACGAGCCCAAGAAGCTAGGCGTGCTCATCAGTTCTGCCTGCAGCTACTGCAGAGAAGCACAAGGCACCCACTGAACAAGCAATAGTCCTTGGAGAACATCAGATCATATGACGTGTCTAGAAAGCAGCATGGAAGCCAGTAATCAAACCTAGGGGGAGGGGACAGTCATGCATGGTGGGTCTCCTGTCCCATTTCCTCCTTAGCCTCCCCCTTACCACGCCTCCTGGGCGGATTAGAACCTGGTACCTTGGATGCTCCTGCAGATCTGCCATAAACCCCAGGTCTATGCTGCAGGTCTAACGATGCCGCCACCCCCACCCAGGCTCAAATCCCAGTCAATCCTGCCAACTTTTGACCTGCTAATGTCACAAGAAGCCCTGTACCTCTTTGCCCATCCCCTTTGCCATAAAGGCTCTCATAGGGTTGCTGGAGCTACAACTGGCACACTTAACTCACGCCGCTGTCATCTGCTTCCTGATTGTCTGAGTCCTGTTTCAAGGGTGAGCTGTGTTGCTAAGCTTCCAGAGGTCTCTTGACCCTCCAAGCAGGAGCTAGCTCAATAGCAAAGTAGGGTTGCAGGATGAATGTGTGATTCTCCTGAGTGTTGCCTGGCCCTTGCCCCTCTAGCACCAGGGTCACCCCTCACCACAATAGTTGTATCACAGAGAAAGATGGCCTCACAGCACCCACTGGCTCCTTCCGAGTTTCGCGTTGTGTTTTCTGGAGAGGAAGAGCGCCGCACTGTAAATAAGCGTGAGTCATCAGCTGTGATGCTGGTGAGGGGTAATTTGCTGCTTTTAGCCCTGTGGTGACAGGGGCTCCCACCCTGAGCTTCTATCTCTGTTGCTCCATTGTTCCTGCTCCACCTGACAGCTGGAATTACTGTGTGTCTGCTGTTCAGTTCGTGCTGTCTCTATCCCACCCCCCTTATTTGAGCCAGAACCTTGCTGATGAGCAGGCCGAGGGCATAAGTGAATCACCAGGTCCTAGTGCTGCTAGGACCTTAGGAAACCCAGTGGAGGAGCTTTGGACAGGCAACTTGTGCTAGCATACAGGAGTGTGTCCACAGAAGCCATCTCTGAACAACCCAGCAGCTGCCATAGCAGTGCAGAGCCAGGGAGAAACAACTCCAGGGCAACCTTCAGAAACCAGGTATGTGACCACTGTGAGGACTGCGATGAGCACAGAAGGGGAAGCCACAGGGCTGTGAGACGAGCAGAGGAGCACTTGGAAGAGAAGTGGTGTGCATGCCCAGCCACCTGCAGCATATAATACGACTGCCTGCCTGACCTCCTATGACCTCGAATTCATGTACCCCTGTGTTATCTGGGATCTGACCCAAGCTGGCTCACAAGTCCACTACCTCTCCTGTAGCCAGCTGAATTCAGCATCTGCCAACTTACTGGGCACCTCCTCATCTTGCTGGGCCTGCAATAGAAACCCTAGCTAAGACACTATCCTGAGGTCAGCAGGACCCTAGTGTCTTCTGGAAGTCATTCCTAACCCCAAGGCTTGCTGGGCTTGTGCTTTCTAAGGGTTAGCCTAGTACTGAGTCCTCACCATGATTCCTCAGTGAACTCCATATTCAGCTGTCTAATCCACTGGTGCTTACTGGATGCATGCAGAATGCCAGACCCACCCTGTGCCAGGAGGACAGTGGATAAGGGCTCAGCCTGCTCCAAGCACCTGACTCTGTCAGGAGAAACCAAGCCTCATACTGAGTACCCAAGGGATTGTATTTATGATGGAGCCCAGAGCAGCAACACCTGGACTGTACGGGAAGTTCTGTTCAAGTAGACCAGACAGCATTCCTGGGGCTCTCTGTGGCTAGGCACTTGCTCAGCCCTTGAAACAGAAGTGCCCTAGTTATATTTCTGTTGAAAAAAAAAAAAAACTGCTGGAAAGCAGCTTAGGGAAGAAAGGTTTAATTATACTTACAATTCCAGGCTGCAGTCCATTATTGTTGTAGGGAAGTTAAGGCAGGAACTTAGGCATCACATCCACAGTCAAGAGCAAAAAGAGAAGAAACACATGGATCCTTCCTTGCTGCTGGCTGGCTGCTCTCTTAGACTGTACAGAAGCCTTGTCTCTGGAATAGTGCTGCCCACAGTGAGCTGGGCCTTCCTACATCAGTCAAAACTATTCCCTATAAACATGCTCAAAGACCAGCACGATCTCAGCTGAGGCTCTCTTCCCAGGTGGCTCTACTTTGTGTCAAGTCAACAATTAAAACTAAGGACACAATCTGCCCCTCAACTTGGCATGCAAGTGCTGTAACTTTCCACTCCTTGACCTGGAAGTCTCACTTTATTTTTTATTTTTATCTTATGTGCATTGGTGTTATGCTTGCATATATCCAACATAGTGTTGGGTCCCTTGAAACTGGAGTCATAGACAGTTGTGAGCTGCCGTGTGGGTGCTTGGAAATGAACCTCCGTCCTCTGGAAGAGCAGCCAGTGTTCCCAACTGCTGAGATATCTCTCCAGCCCTCATATTAATTTTATACAATCCAATTCCAAAAACCTCTAAAAGTCTTCAAAAATTCCAGCACTCCAAAAGTCCAAAATCTATTTTAAATTTTCGTAACTATAAGCTTCTATAAAGACAAAAACAATTTTTATATTTAAATGTTCTTTCAAAAACAAAACAAAAGCTGTCATTAAAAATCCTAAAGGTTGCCGGGCGGTGGTGACGCACGCCTTTAACCCCAGCACTCGGGAGGCAGAGGCAGGCGGATCTCTGTGAGTTCGAGGCCAGCCTGGTCTATAGAGCTAGTTCCAGGACAGGCTCCAAAATCAAAAAAATCAAAAAAAAAAATCCTGAAGGTTTCGACTGGCCAGGAGAGGCCTCACTAAAGAGGGAATCAAAAAGCGATTCTGAGAGGTTAGACAGTGCCTCTACTAAGGATCCTTCCCTGTCTTCTTAGACACAGAACTCAAGCCCTGAGCCATGGTTTCTAGGACAAGTATCTGAAAGCCTCTTAGGTATCCTTTGTGTTGGCCAGTTCAAAGCTCAATGTGGTTTCCTCTTGCCCTAGTAATGACCTTCCCAGAAATCAACTCTTGGAATCCCTCAAAATCAACTCTGATCACCCCCAGAGCCCAGGACTTTCCCCCCAATACTACTGTTAAGCAAAGGTCCTGGTACCTATTCCTGGGGGGAAATAAAAGAAAACGATTACATGTAAGCACCAAATAGAAGCCGCACTTAGCTAAGAGTTTGCTTCATAGGATTCCCTGACTGACCTGGGGCTAAGGCTTAGGCTAAAGACTGTTTCTCAATTCATAAATGAAGAAACAGATTTATTGAGAGTTAAGCAACTTCCCCAAGACCACCAGAATCTCCTGTGGGTGACAGAGCTGAAGTCAGACCCTGGCCTGTGTATCCAGTACCTGCACCCAGCCAACTTGAGGCTGCTGTGCTGTGCTGTGCTGAACCACCTCCACCAGAGACCTTCACAGCTTCCCTGCAGCTCCTTCACAAGAACTTTGCCTCTTTCAGGAGCAAAACACTGATCTAGGGCAAAAGCATGTACTCTAAAATAAGGATGCTAAGCATAGGGGCTCCTGAATGCCATGTCTCCACACCTGCTAATCAACTCTGCCTTCCTTGTTCCTGTAGGCCCTGCCGCTTCCCCCAGTCCTACATTCAGATCTTTCATTGATTCAGTGAGAGCAGTACTGAGTCTGCCTGAGCCCAGCTTCACATGCAGCTCCTGGCAGGCCTTTGAGACTGCAAAGGATACAGTGTTTAAATGGTCCTCTTGGGGTCAGCTGCCACCCAGCACCTAGTGTGTAAAGCCCCAAACCAGTATTATCCAAACCAGCCACATAAGACCCACACCACCACTGGGCTCTTATTGGCCGCTTTGTCCCCAAGGCCTGCAGTTAGCTCATTTCCACACACCCTGTTCTTACCTGATGTGGGTTAGGCCTGAACTCTGGTGGCATGTCTTCCTGATTCACAGGGAAAGAGAGGCTTGCTGCTTGCCTTGGCATCACTGTTTCGGAAGCCACCCACTTTTTGGATAGATTTTTGCAGAAGTATAAGAAAATCAAGGACTTTTCCCAGACGGTTATTGCCCAGTGTCACCATGCAGGTAAGCTAGCTGCACCGAAGCCCTCCTCCTGCAGTAGACAGTGATGTCCACAGATTCTCATTCTCTGGCTGTGTGCATAGACAGACAAGTGAGTGTCTGTCTGGCTTGTGTTTGGGTTACTGAAGTTGGGTGGAGGTGGATGGGAGAGTCATCAGCCCCTGGATCAACAGGGCTAAAAGACTCCATGTGGAAAGGAAGGGGTTAGAGCTAGGTGCTGCTGTCTAGGGGGACCAGCCTCCATCAGCACAGGGCTTTGACAGGAATCTGCAGAGTCAGCGAGGCTAAACTTTTCTCTCTGAGGGGAGTAAGGGAGAAAGGCACAAACTCTTTTCATGTTTTCCTTTTTTATTCCTATTCTTTTTTCTCTCTCTCTTTATCCTCTCTGTCTTATCTCATGTTGTTTTACAGCTTTTACACCCCAAAAGAATCTTCCAAGCAGTACAGGAATCAAAACAGTTGCATTCCATTTCTCAAGTGAATGCTTATAGGTGAAAACATGCTTTCCATCTCCCTCACATGATTAAAGTCATTCCCATAACCCACATACAATGTATCTAGATAGCAAGCAAGCAAGACGCATTGTTTTCAGTCAACCTTTTTCACTGACAGCATGCAAATTGTGGTTTCAAAGAAAGAGTTAATTACTTAATTATGAAAGGTGATCTTAAGCCAGGTGGTGGTGGCCCACGCCTTTAATCCCAGCATTCAGGAGGCAAAGGCAGGCAGATCTCTGTGAGTTCGAGGCCAGCCTGGTCTACAAGAAAGAGCTAGCTCCAGGACAGGCTCCAAAGCTACAGAGGAACCCTGTCTCTAAAAAAAAAGAAAAGAAAAGAAAAGAAAAGAAAAGAAAAGAAAAGAAAAGAAAAGAAAAGAGAAAGGTGATCTTATTTATAAGGAATTTTGAGGGAGTTACAAAACAAACTTTTGTACACAAAAACAGCTGAACTTCTAGTTTTCAGGGTGCACACCCATTTATCAATAACAAAGGGTTGAGGTCAGGAATCCATGCAAGAAATCAATCCTCACTTTAGTTTATTAACCAGATTTAGCAAGGGGAGCTAGTAACAATCAGGCTGTTTTGTGTTTTTGACCCTAGCATATGAGTCAGACAGTTCAGCTATGTGTCTTTGTGAACCTTAGCTTGTTTTGGAGTTACTTATTTTAAAACCTTTAGCAAGGCATCTGGTCTAACCTGAAGCTATAATGAAGCTTTGTTTTAGCTAATGGTACGTGACTGTCTCTTTTTAGCTTTAAGAGAGTTAAAGCAGCTGGTTCCTGGACTACGTGTTTTCCTTTGCATCATTAGCCTGAGCACCTTCTGAAGTGGGCTCATGAGTCACAGCTACGAAACATAGTTTTCTATTTGCTTTTATTTATCAGAACATGATATAAGCTATCATTATTTCTATCAAATTAGACAGTACAGCTTAGGGAGGGGTCATCTTCTTACAGTCCACAGGTAAAAATGCCCAGTAGAATGGGGTATTTCCAAGATCTAAACACACTATATTACAGGCAGCGGCGATCTCCCCATGTCAGCTCATACATGCTAGATTCCTTCTGCTGGCTGACACCTGGGACTTCGATTGCAACTCACTGCTCCTCCGGTAGGGCCCACGCAACGAGGTTCTGCCTGTAGCAAAACATAAACAAGCTTGAATTAACATGATAACTACACATATAGGTAAAACTAGGTAGGTAAAGCCCTATGCCTTAAAGCCTGCTGGACTTGGTGGTGCACACCTTTAATCTCAGCACTCAGGAGGCAGAGGCAGATGGATCTCTGTGAGTTGGAGGATCACCTGGTCTACACAGGGAGTTCCAGGACAGCCAGGACTTACACAAAGAAACTCTCCCTCAAAAAAAAAAAAAAAAACCAAAAAAAAACAAAAAACCCTGAAAGTGGAACATATATTCCTGTGAAAGGCTTGTAGCCCATTTATACAGTATCTCCACAAATAAGATATATCTGTGAACACAGCACAATAAGGATGTAGCTTTATACACTCTGTGAGATGCCATCTGTCCTCTATTTGTTTGGAAATGCATTAAAATCCTTTGTAACTTTAGATTTTGTATATTTGCGTGTGCATGTGCATGCGTGTGTGTGTGTGTGTGTGTGTGTGTATTCCAATAAAGCAAGTCTCATCAAAAAGTGAGATTTACCTATGTATCTGCTTTATTTGGAGATAAAATATATATTTATTTAATTTTCATGCGCATAAGTGTTTTGCTTGCATGTATGGTGTGTGTGGTTGGTGTTGTGGAAGCCAGAACAGGCATTGGATCTCCCCGGAACTAGAATTACAAATGGTTGTGGGGCACCATGTGAATGGAAACCAAATTCGGATTCTTCAAGAACAGTCAGTGTTCTTAACCACTGAGACATTTCTCCAAACCAAGAGTGGGTTTTTTGGGTTTTTTTTATATAAAGATTTATTTATTATATATACAACATTCTGTCTGTGTGTATGCCTGCAAGCTAGAAGAGAGCACCAGACCTCATTACAGATGGTTGTGAGCCACCATGTGGTTGCTGGGAATTGAACTCAGGACCTTTGTAAGAGCAGCCAGTGCTCTTAACCTCAGAGCCATCTCTCCAGCCCCTAAGAGTATTTTTAAAAGAAATATTTGTAACTATGGATTCAACACACACACACAACAAAAATAAATACATGTATACATATATATTATTATATTTTATATATAATAAATTTTAGGAAAGAGCTGCAAAAATCACAGAAGGAAGGAAATAAATGGATGATCACATATTAACAACAGACAGCAGGATTAATGACTGGTGCTGAGATAACACTCACAAATCACTATTAACAGGAAGAAAATTGAAATTGGATTGGACTGGCAGGACTTTCCATTCCTAAACATGAGCTCTAGCGTGTGCTCCAGGGTACAGCAGACACCTGCAGTTCTCAAGTGCCCTCAGGGCCTCAAGAGATTATAGCCTGGAGCCTGTGCTTGTGCTCCTAGTTCTGGGCAGCCACCTCAGGCTTGTCCTTGGCCTGCCTGCAGATGCCATCGGCAGCATTGGTGCCCAGCCAGAGGGATCCTCCACAAAGCCCCAGCACAATCAGATTCCACAGCTGGCTACTCACTTAGACGTTGTCATCGCCCCACATCCAGCAGGCCTCCATCTGTCCTGCCTACTGTCCACCCCGGAGTCTCAGGAGAAGTTAAATTACTGTCTATTTGATGCAATAGTGATAGTACCCAGTATTGACGAGAACTTACGAGGCCACTGTCTTCTCACATACTACAGATGGAAATATAGACACAATACAGACTCTTGAGTAACGCAGCTGCACACTGGGGAGGGGGGGGCCTTTAAATGTTGCCCATTAAGCTACTCACGTAATCTTCACAATATTTAAGAAGTGGGTGATGAATAAAAAAAATGGGGGTGAGAAGAAGTGGGTGATGGTGCTGCCCCCATTTTAGAGCAGAATAAAATGAGTCAGCAGGAGGTCCAGGCAAAGCCTAAATCCCATGGTCACCAGTAGAGTGGGCATAGTTCAGCACTCTTCTCTGGTACAGACATCACCTCTCCTCCTTGTTCTTTCTTAAAGGGATTAATACCCAAAGCACATTAGAATAATCACTAGGTTATTGGCCAAGATTACCTGGATGCCTGGCATGTTATCATGCCAATGCTAAGGACGCAGTTTCTCACTTTCATACAAGAGCCCATGGGATGCAACAAGCATTACATTCCATGTATGGAAGACACCAGGGGGTGTCAGGACAGAGAGAGAACCCAGAAGAACTGCCAGCTACAGCCTTGCTGAGGAGATGACCAGGGCTAGGTCTTGAAACGTCAGGAAGGGCCTAGGAAAGTCCCCAATGTGAGCAAGTGGGAAAACCTGGGCAGAGTATGAAGAGAATAGATGGGTTGATCAAGCCCAGCCCATTCATAGAGCTTTACATGGCAGGCATCTGAGTTTTGTTTGAAAAATTAGTCCAGCAACACTATTGCAAGAGATTTGGAGAGTCTGAGGTCAGGGCTACAACCGGAGGACAGTCTAGGATAGCAAAGGTATTAGGAGCAGAGATGAAATGAGGGAAAACAGAGATGTCACTCAAGGAGATAGATGCCAGAGGGGCTGGGACTCAAACATCTTCTGATTGCCAGTGCAAATGGGGTCAGGCTCTCAGGTGTCTATGTACTCTACCATCCTCAGTTCAAACAATTACAGCCACACCAGTTACTTCTAAAGCCCCAGAGAGGCCAGCCCACAGCTTGTTCACATAGTTGTCTCTTACTCAAAATGCAAAATTGTCTAAACCAAGATATCTCGACTGCAGTCAACAAAGACTGCTGACGCTTTTGCTCCAGGTTCCTCTACCAGGTTCCCATGCCTGGTGCCTTAGAGTGGCCACTGCCATTTTAAAAATCTAACTGGGAATGAGTGGGTGAGATGATGGATTCTTGTGCCAATATTCCCATGGCTCACCAGTCACTCCTAAGTGTGCGGTGAAGGGATGCCAGGTGTCCTGACATGAGAATGACATCCAGGGTGTTGCTTCCACCCGGAGCACCAGCGTAGAGTGGCAGGGCATCAGGTCATCTTGCACTACAGAAAGAAACTCATCACCGTGCTGGAAATGCTGGATAGAGGGTAAACAAGGTTTGGAGCATGTACAGTCAGATGGCATCCACTTTGGAACACAGTTCAGTCACTCCGTAGACAACCGTGAAACAGGCCAAAGTACATGAGTTTCAGACACTTGGAAGTGAGTATCCTGTTGCTGTGGTTGCCAAGATGAGATGACTGTAAGTTCCTATGTCTGGAGGCACACAGCACAAGAGCTGGAGAAGACCCACACAGAATAACCACTGGGAGCAGCCAGCAGGATGGTTCCAAGTTCATATAGGCTGAGGTTAACTCACTGAATACCTGATACAGCCAATAAATGCCTCACAAGAGCCACACCTTATAGCTCCACAGAAAGATTACTCTAGCTTCCTCACCTCCAGCACAAAGACAGGCCTCAAAAGTCAAGAAGATGGCCGGGCAGTGGTGGTGCACACCTTTAATCCCAGCACTTGGGAGGCAGAGGCAGGCAGATCTTTGTGAGTTTGAGGCCAGTCTGGTCTACAGAGTGAGTTCCAGGACAGCCAGGAGAAACCCTGTCTCAAAAACCTACACACACAAAAAAAAAAAAAAAAAAAAAAAAATCAGGGAGATATACAAGTGATGAAGACCTGCCAAGAGAGTCACAGATAGAGAGCAAAGACACTTATGCTCAACAAAATAACGTCAATGGTACCCAACATCCAGTCAGAAGCTATAGACATGGTAACCAAATGTGCTGAGTCACATATCACCCATGAAGTAGTACGCAGAACCTTGTCGCTCCATGACAATTGCCTCGGGGCTGGAGGACAGCTCAGTGCATTAACTAGCATAGGGGTGACAGACTAGATCTCAGTACTTACCCTACCAACAACAACAAAAAGTTATAGGTTCTATATGTAGAGAGTTCTTCTGATCCTTGGACCTATGAACTCACCAGTGAAAGATATGCTTCTGACCCACATCAAGTTAAAAAAGAAGTCCTCTCTGCTCAGGAACATGTGTAACCAACTGTGAGAGCTATTCTTGGTTGTCAGCTTGACTACATCTGGAATTAACTAAAACCCAAAAATGGAGGGCAGAGTTGTAAGGGATTTTTGCTTTATTTGAAGTAGGAAGATCCACTTCTAATCTGGATCTTTGAGGTAGGAAGACATCTCCTTCAATCCAGACCATTTGATCTGAGAGACCCCACCTCTTTTTTGTTGTTGTTGTTTTCTTTTTTTATTACTTAAAAAAATACCAATCCAAATTCCCACTCCCTCCCCTCCTCCCAAAACCCTCCCTCTCCCTCCATAGACCCTCCCCTCACCATCCCAACCCTAAGGGAGTGCCGTGCACCCTGCCCTTTGGAAAGTCCAAGGCCCTCCCTACTACGTCTAGGTTGAGCAAGGTTTACACCCGAAGAGAATAGGATCCCATGAAGCTGGTACATGCAAGTAGAGACACATTCCATCGTCACTGTCAGTGGCCCCTCAGTCTGCCTCAGCTGTCAGCCCACTTCAGGGGGCATGGTTGTCCCTATGCTCGTTCACTCCCAGTCCAGTTGGAGTTGGTGAGCTCCCATTAGCTCAAGCAAACTGTCTCAGTGGATGACCCCTTCATGGTCTTGAATTCCTTGCTCATACTCTCACTCCCTCCACTCTTCAACTGGATCTTGGGAGCTCAGTCCAGTGCTCCGATGTGGGTCATTGCCTATGTTCCCCATCTGTTGTTGGACAAAGTGTTATTGGATGAAGGTTCTATGGTGATATTTAAGATAATCATCAGTCTGACTACAAGGTAAAGTCAGTTCAGACACCCTCTCCTCTATTGCTTAGGGGAGACCCCACCTCTAATCCGGGCTACACCTTAACTACTGGATTCCTGGATTTTCCATTCGCAGTCAGCCATTGAATTAGCAGCTTGCAAGTCATTCTAGTAAATCCCTTTTCTAGAGAGAGGTCCATCCTATAAGTTCTTTGTAATCTAGAGAACCCTGACTAATACAGATTTTGGTACCAGAGTTGGTTCTAGAACAACAGACATATAAAGATGAATAGGCTTTTCAACTTGCCAACACCTATGGTTACCGAATCCTCTAGAAGCTCTTCCCCTGGGAGCTTGGAGAGTACTGAAAGCCCACGGTGTGAACTATTTTACTAACTTAAGGAGACAAATGCATTAGATTTCCTGATTCATCAATTGTAAGTGGCAATGGATTTGGTGACCCTGTATCTGAAACTTTTGACAGTTTGGGGAAAAATAAGGAAAATGATGATGCTGGTCAGCATCTCTAGATAAATTGACAAAGAATAAGGTTGAGCTCCATGATAAAAATCAACCAACTTCTTGCATCTCAAAATACAGTGGAAGATGACAAAGAGCTTCTTAATTAAACCAATAATTAAGTGATAAAACTGAAGGGCTCCTGAATTGTACAAGCAGTGTAAAAGTGTCTAAGTGTGCCCTGGAAGAGAATCCTCTCTTTGGTAGCCACAGAGCTCAAATTGCAGATACCAAATCAAAGCCCTCATATAAGGCTGGCTGAATTACAGCAAAAATTTAAGTCCCAGCCTCAGATGGTGTCCTCAGAGTAAGGCCACTAACTGGTAAAGAGTAGACCCTGTAATGTGGGCCAGGGCTGTCTGTGAGGAACCTTTTGAAGCTGAAAACTTTGAGTCCTCGGGTTCTCTAGAGTTTATCTCTCCTGAAGAAGTAGTCTCTCTCTGTCTTTAGCCCCACCCCTTGAAATATTACCATTTTCACCTTTGACCAAGGAAATAAATCTCTCATTGTCTGCTGCTGAACCAGCGGGACTTCTTCTGAAAGAGAGCCAGGCGAGACAATACTGGTGTCCCTCAGTACTCACCAATGATTGCCTCTAGATCAGTGGTTCCTAGCCTTCCTAATGCTGCGGTCCTTTAACACAGATCCTCGTGTTGTGGCAACTGGTCACCATAAAATTGTTTTTGTTGCTACTTCATGGCTGTAATTTTGCTACTGTTAGGAATCATAAAGTAAATATCTGTGTTTTCCAGTGGTCTTGGGGGACTTTTGTGAAAGGGTCATTCAGCCCCCCTGGGGGTTGACACACAAGTTGAGAACCAAGAATGCACCTATAGCCTCATGGGGTGTTCCCCATGATTGGTTGAGTGCTGTGGAACAATCTTTTGTACACTGTAAAGATTGGTCGCTGTGATTGGTTTAATTAAGAAGCTGACTGACCAATAGCTAAACAGGATAAAGATAGGCAGGAAACCTAAATTGAAAATGCTAGGAAGAAGGAAGGCAGAGTCTGGAGTTGCCACTCAGATGCAGAGGGAGCAGGAGATGAACTTGCCATGCTAATAAAAGGTACTGACACATGGCAGAGCATAAATAAGGAATATGGGTTAACTTAAAATGCAAGAGCTAGTTAGTTTTAAGCCTGAGCTATTGGCCAAGATTTGTAATTAATATTAAGCCTCAGAGTGGTTATTTGGAACCAGACATTCGAGATAGGACACTTCAGTTTCTTACAATTGAGTGAGGACCTGGTTTATTGATGGTTCTGCATGCAAACAGGCACCACACCGAAGTGAATAGCTGCAGCATTACAACCCCTCTGGGGCAACCCTGAAAGATACTAGAGAAGAGAAATCTTCCCAAAAGGTAGAACTTTGGGCAGTACACATTGTCATACATTTTGTTTGGAAGGAGAAATGGCCAGATGTGTATTTAATATATGGGCTGTAGCCAATGAATTGGCTGGTTGGTCAAGGATTTTAAAAGAGCATGGCTGGAAAATAGAAGGGAAAGACGTCTGGGGAAGTATGCAAACAGATCTCTTCAAATGTGTGAAGGATGTGAAGACTTGTGTTCCATGTAAACGTTCATCAAAAGGTGACTTCAGACTTCAGTTGAGGAGAAGTTCCGTAATCAAGTAGATAGGATGACTCACTCCACGGACAGTCAGCCTCTTTCCCCAGACATTCCTCTCATTGCCTGGTGGGCCCATGAACAACGTGGCCATGGTGGCAGAGATGAAAATTATGCATGGTCTCAGCAACATGGGCATCCATTCACTAAGGCTGACCTGACTATAGCTGCTGCTGAGAGCCAGATCTGCCAACAGCAGAGACCAACACTGAGCCCCAGACATGGCACCATTCCCTGCGGTGACCATTCAGCAGCCTGATGGCAGGTTGACATTGGACCACTTCTTCCATGGAAAGGACAATGCTCTGTCCTCACTGGTGTAGACACTTACTCTGGTTGTGGGTTTGCCTTTCCTGCATGTAATGCTTCTGCCATGAAACTACCATCTGTGAACCTACGGAATGCCTTCTCCACCATGATGGTATTCCACACAGTACTGTTTCTGACTACGGAACTCACTTCACAGCCAGAGGAGGGCAACAGCTGGCCCACGATCATGGAATCCACTGGTCTTACCATGTTTCCACCATTCTGAAGCAGCTGACCTGGTCGAAAGATGGAATGACCTTTTGAAGACACAGTTACAACACCAACTAAGTGGCAGCAGCCTGGAGAGCTGAGGCAGGTTATCTAGAAGGCACTATATGCTTTGAATCAGGGTCCAATATTTGGTATGGTTTCTCCCATAGCCAGGACCCATGGGCCCAGGAATCAGGGGGTGGAAAAGGAAATAAATAGCAGGTGGAGAAGGTGCCTCATCTGGCCTTCCCCATAATCAGACTGACGATCGCTCTAGTTGTAATCATAGAACCTTCACCAATAGCTAATAGCAGCAGATGCAGAAACCATGGCCAAGTGCTGGGCTGAGCTCTGGGAGTCCAGTCAAAAGGGAGGAGGAATTATATGAGCAAAGGGGCGAGGTCAAGATCATGGAAGCTCACAGACTCTTGACTGACAGCTGGAGAGGCTTCATGGAATAGAATTAGGCCCTCTGCATGCGGGTAACAGTTGTGTGGTTTGGTCTGTTTGTGGGGCTCCTGGCGATGAGACCAGGATCTATCCCTGGTATATGAGCTGGCTTTTTGGAGCCTATTCCCTATGGTGGGAAGCCTTGCTTAGCCTTGATGCAGGAGGCTTGGTTCTTTCTCAACTTCATGTGCCAGGCTTTGATGACTCCCTATGGGAGGCCTTACCCTTTCTGAGGAGTGAATGGGGGTGCGTGGGGGGAAGTGGAAGGAAGGGATGGAGAGGGAACTGTGGTTGGTATATAAAATGAACAAAAAAATTAAAATAAAAAAGAATGTGAGCCGGGCTGTGGTGGCACATGCCTTTAATCCTAGCACTCATGAGGCAGAGGCAGGTGGATCTCTGTGAGTTCGAGACCAGCCTGGTCTACAAGAGCAAGTTCCAGGACAGGATCCAAAGCTATAGAGAAACCCTGTCTCGAAAAAAGAAAAAAAATAAACAAAAAAAAAAACAGAATGCGTTTGTACATATATTTGTGTTTTCTTTCCTCAATTACTTTATCATGGGCTGTCACATCAATTAAGAGTATCAGTGGTTATCATATTTAAGTTTAAGATAGTAAAAGAATATTCCTCAAGGGACATTGTCACCTATTCTAGATTTATAATGTGTTTGAATTGTGCGAGGGATAGTTATGTCATCAGTTAGGTATAATCCTGACCTGGTAAATTTATAATGCACTTATGATTGTACATTGGATATTTATCTCATGCTTAGGCATTATTATGACCTGGTTATTCTTCCTTTGGAAATTAATCACAACATAAGGAGCTATGATTATTTGTCAAATTGACAAAGAGTGGGCTTGTGAGCTATTCATGGTTGCCAGCTTGACTATATCTGGAATTAACTAAAACCCAAAAGTGGAGGACAGAGTTATGAGCGATTTTTGCTTTAATAGGAAGAGCCCCTTATAATCCAGATCTTTGAGGTAGGAAGGCAACTCTTTCAATGCAGACCATTTGATCTGAGAGATCCCACCTCTAATCCAGGCTACACCTGCTGAAAGTCTGTGTAAGGACACGGAAGAAGGAAGCTTTTGTTCTTTGTATGCTTACTCTGGCCTTGCTAGCAAGA
Source organism: Alexandromys fortis (assembly GCF_014885135.2). Classification (NCBI taxonomy): domain Eukaryota; kingdom Metazoa; phylum Chordata; class Mammalia; order Rodentia; family Cricetidae; genus Alexandromys; species Alexandromys fortis. Next base: position 4,449,117 of record NW_026067920.1, read on the forward strand.
CTGTCCCTTCACTGGCGTTGGAGCCTGCTTCTTCTGGATTCCAGCATACTGAAGACCAGTTGAGACATCCAGTCTAATGGACTGAGCAACTGGTGGATTCCTGGATTTTCCATTCACAGCCAGCCATTGCTGGATTAGCTGGACTGCAGACTATAAGTCATTCTAATAAATCATATATATATATATGTATATATATATATGGAGAGAGAGGGGGAGAGAGAGAGATTCATGTAATAAGTTTTGTTACTCTAGAAAACCCTTACTAATACACCTATATAGTGTGGGGGGGGGTGTTTTTGAGACAGCTCTGGCTATCCTGGAATTCACTTTGTATTCCAGGCTGGCCTTGAACTCACAGAGATCCACGTGCCTCTGCCTCCTGAGTGCTGGTATTAAAGGTATTAAAGGTGTGCACCACCACCTCCTGACAACATAGTGGGTTTATGTGCATTTTATTTATTTATTCACTTGTTTTTGGTTTTGAGTGTTTTGCCTGCATATATGTCTGTGCACCACAAGCATGCAGTGCCTGCAGAGGCCAGAAGAGGGCATCAGATCCTCTGTAACTAGAGTTACAGAAGATGGTAGCTGCCATGTGGATGCCAGGAAAGATTAGCGCTCTTGAGCACTAAGCCATCTCTCTAGACCCTTATTCATTTCCTAAGAGCCCCAAGACATGTACGCATCAGACCCCAGAAGGTCTCATTCTACTTTTGTGTGTGGACATACCCTCCATTCCTTGTTCTATATTCCAGCTGCCACATACCCCAGAATGACTCCTGTGCCCAAGCCTACATATGGCTTTCGATTTCTATAGAATAAAAATGTCCTTGTTCTGTGTAAGATCTCAGTGCAGCTGGAAGCCAGAAAAGAGTAGAAGTTTGACACATGGCCAACAGAAGACATCCTGATACAGGCCCTACTGTATAGACGCCATCGTCCCTGGAATATATCGGATAGTTCTGTGAGAAGTGCAGGGTAGTATAAGGAGGCCGTGGCCAGTTGGTGCTAGGCCACTTGTATCTGTTTCTCGTCTGCTTCTCCTTCCTCTACCCTAGGCTATGTGACATCCATCTTGGGTAGAAGGAGGCCTCTGCCAAGGATCTCTGCACAGGACCAGAAGCTTCGGGCACAAGCAGAGCGACAGGCAGTAAACTTTGTGGTACAAGGTACTAGCCCCAGCCTACCACTGTCTGTGGCTCCTTCCTGGAAGGCCCATGTCCCCTGCTCCTTGGGTATTTGGCAGATTGCTCTGTCTGAGGTCTCACGGCCCTCACCCGTCCTGCCTGAGTGTCACAGCTGCTGATGTGGCAGGGCCGTCTTTATGTTTCAGGCATTTTTGGAAGGACATGGTGAGGCATACCTGTAATACCAACCCTTGGAAGGCTAAAGTCATCTTGAGCTACATAGCCAGACCTTTAAAAAATGAAATAAAGAGATGGCCTCTCCAAGACCCTTGGAGGCCATTATGTTCCCCTGTAAAAGTAAGAGCCTGAGTCCCCAGGATTCTCACCAACAATACAGTCTGTTGACAGAGGTTTCTGTCCCACACAGTCCCTCAGCCATTCAATCCCAAAGAAACACACAGGGGCTTACATTAATTATAAACTGGTTGGCCTATTATCTCAGATTTCCTATTAATTAACTCTTACATCTTACATTAACCCATAATTTTTGTCTGTGTTAGCCACGTGGCTTGGTACCTTTTATCAGTGAGCCATTCTCATCTTGTTTCCTCTGTGTCTGGGTGACAACTGTAGACTGAACCTTTCCTCTTCCCAGAATTCTCCTGTTCTGGTTGCCCTGTCCATACTTCCTTCCTGGTTATTAGCTAATCAGCATTTTATTAAATCAATACAAGTGACAAATCTTTACAGTGTACAAGATCATTGTCCCACAGCAAGAGCCAGTCCTAGAGATGGGTTACTTGACATGGGATAGGACCGTTCTCTCACACCCTGAGTATCTGACTGGGGTCAGGTTTTCTCAGTAAGGCATCCAAACCACATCCCCACAGCACTGGGAAGGAAGCAGCTCGATTGTATTAAGGATCCATGGTTTGCTTCCAGTTGCAAAAACTCCTTCATTGTTAGCCAATGGAATGAGCAGTGTCCATGGAAAATGTCTCTATAACAGCTCAGGCACTGTGAGCCACACCTCAAGTCCTAAAATTGAACCCTTGTCTCCACAGGTTCAGCTGCAGACCTCTGTAAGCTAGCCATGATCCACATCTTTGCTGCAGTGGCCACATCCCCAACCCTGACAGCCAGGTCAGTGAATTAGTCATTTTTCCAGGGCCCAACATTGAACTCCTGCCAAAGAGATCTGTTGGATGCCAAAATGGCATTGCTCCTTGTGCCCACCACATGTTTTTCCATCCTACCCTAAGGACCCCAAGATCCTCCCATGGGCCTCTACACACCTGGGTGCCCATACCACTGCCTAAGTGGGTCAGCACTTCTAGTCCTGGGAGGAAATCTCCTACAGGAAGATGACAGCTTCCCTAGATCCCAAAATGTGAAACGGGTCCCATGGGCCCCTGTACTGCAGCCCCAAGAGGGCTGTGGAGACATGGGAGCCTGCTTCCCTTTGGGCATTCCTTACCAAACTTACAGTTTTCTCTTGGCCAGTAATATAATTCATGCTCAAGGTATGAGTTTTCCTTTATCAGCAATTGCTCATATTTTTTTTTTTTTGAGACAGGGTTTCTCTGTGGCTTTGGAGCCTGTCCTGGAACTAGCTCTTGTAGACCAGGCTGGTCTCAAACTCACAGAGATCCGCCTACCTCTGCCTCCCGAGTGCTGGGATTAAAGGCGTGCGCCACCACCGCCCGGCTTGTTCATATTTCTTTAGAAAACTTTTATCTCCTTAAATATTTCCCCTGCCCATTTTTACCTTTTACCTGTGTTCTTGGGTGGTTTTCACACCTCTGAACAGAAGTGTGCTCTGTAGATTAGTGTCATATGGAGCCAAGGGCAGGATGCTCAGTTCCCTGCCCTGTCGTCTCCTGCTTTTTACAGCCCTGTTCCAGGTACTTTCTTACTGAAAAGAAATAGGTTGGGAAGCTGCAAGCCCTCTGGGAAGGATACCAGAAGAAGGTGCAGAGACTGTAGCTAAGCCCTGCCCCAGGCATGCCCGAGGGTTGGGAGCAGACTGTGCAAAGCTGGGCCAAGCTGGTTTCTCCTGCCACCCCTCTCTGTCTTCTGCCCAGTACTCACAACGCTTTCCTCCCAGTTCCTGTAACTGATGGGCTCTGTACACGTGCCCACTCCCACTGCTGCTGTGATAACCTCTCGCTTCCTGTGGGCTGTGCACAGCCTGTGTCGGCCCGTCCTCATGGCCGCTGAAAACACACTGCACTCTGCATCTGCCACACGCAAGGCTAGCAAGTTGCTTCTTCTGTTGCTGTTTTTCGAATTGGTGAAAGATGTTGGCATATTAAGGCTTAGGGCCTCCTTGGTTGCGATGTCTTTCCAAAAGATAAGCACAGGAAATCTGACTCGGAGATACAGAGAAAAGGAAACTGAGGCAACAAGCTGCGTGCACCTTGTCCAAATTCAGGAGAAGACGAGCCAGGGCTGGGTGTCCTCCCAGAACTGCAGAGTCTCCTATCTTGTGCCACCACACAAATGCACTTCTAAGAGGAACCCACAAAGAATTCAGCATGGCTAGGGTGCTCCATAAGAGGGAACTTCCTGGCAAACTATTGGCAAAGGGATGAGGTTAGGCCCTTCAGGAAAGTTCTCTCAAAGGGCCAGGATTTGTCTGCCTGTGTCAGGCCAGCCAGATGCAAATACAGTAGTTCTGTGTCCTCTGTGGAGCAGAGGGCAACCAGCAGAGGCATGGTCCCCTGGGAGTCTGGGTGGTCTAAGCCTGCATTCGTCTGCTTCTCCTGCTTGTTCTTGTGCCCCAGCTTCCAGAGAGAAGTGTGATGTCTCTGTGGCTGTGATGATGATGTGTGAGTGACTAACAGTCACACCTATTAGGTCCTGCCACACTGGCAGCTCAGACTGCATGGTGTGATTTCAAGAAGTGTGAAGGCACTTCTGCTAAATCTGGAAAGAGTTGCAAGTGCCTCTTCTGAGGTTTCTGTCCATTTGAAAAGTAAACTCTTTGGAAGCCAAGGCCTGCCAGACACCCTGGTACTAGTTTAAGAAAACATGCTGGTGCTACAGCTTAGTGCCTGCCATGTCCTACCACAGTCTGGCTTCTGGAAGGGAGTGCTGATGCCCTAGCCAGGGGCAGTATATAAAACACAAGGAAATGCCTCTGCGAATGTCCCCGAGAATGCATACTCCACTCTTCCATAGTCTGGACCCAGCATGATATGTCCACTGCCTGCACAGTCTTTAGAATATGCACTTGTTGGCCTCTAGTAACAGTGGCCTGGCTACAGTAGTCTGAGCTCAAAAGGTGTATCGTTCTCCTGCCAAGGCACAGAGGTTGCTGACTTTGTTTTAGAAGTTCAGGCCCTGTCCCTTTAGTGCCATGATTGAGGTAGCCGCTCTGACCACCTCAACACCTTCCAGGCCAGAGAAGGTCGTGATGGTCAAGGCAACCCTTCACAACCTTCCTGAGAGTTGGAAACAGATGACTTCTGGGTCACTCGTCTTAGAGTAGATGGTGTGCATGCTGGGAACATAGCCCCTTCTCTCCCTGCCCAGTAACAAGGATGTTAGAGAAGAAGACTGATGGGTAGTTCACCATAGAACTCTGCTATCAGGAACCATCGTGGCCACTCTAGTCAGGCATTTTAAGGCTGCTTCTTCCTTCCAGCCAGGGTTCACCATCAGATCCATTACCACTGCTGGGGTTAAGTGGGGAGGGTTAACACAACTTCCCTGTGAAGCCTCAGCTTCCAGTGCCACAGGGGGACCCAGGGCAAACAGCAGTGGGGGGCTTATACCATGTGATTATTGTGCTTCAGAGTTCCATCCAGGAGACAGCAAGGGCCCCTCTATGCCCTCCAATCCTTCCCTGGGGACTGTGGGTGCTTGTGACCATCCTTATCCCCTGTGCTACACACTTCATCCCTGGCAGTGCAGGAGCAGCTACCCTGTGCGCTCACAAAGGTGCTGGTACCAGGTCTGGGAACTACATATCTATAAGGATTTTGAAGTGACATCTCCCTGGAGCCTCCAAGGAGCCTGTGGTTTGTGACAGATCTATGGGTTGAGAACTCAGGTGTCCCCAGCAGTCCATGTCTCATCCTGTGCACATGTGTGCTGTTCCCCCACTCACCTGGTTGAATCTGTGTGCTCTGCCCAACACTTACCCAACAGAGCACTGCTTCCTAGACTCCTCTTCCTACTGATGCCAGAAGGGGCTCAGGGGCCACACAGGACTGCTAGAGAAACGGAACCTGAGTGTCCATGAAGCCAAGTTCACCTAGAACTATGGTTTACTGCCCCAAAGTACATGCTGAGTCCTGTATGGGCCATCCAAAATATCCCATAGCTGATGTGATTTTGTACCTTTGAATTTTTGCATTCTTCAAGTTCTGTTAAATATTTATATGACTTTAAAAAGCAAATTTAAAAAATATTGCCCATCACCCCCTCTAAACTAAAGGGTATGCTCCCCCCACGTTCTCTATTTAGCCTCCCTCCTCACAGCAGGAGCGGCTCCCCTGCCCCATCCACGCTCATCATCACATCCCACAACCGGTGGAGGCTAGGGCACATGAAGAGGTCGCTCTGCTCCTAGGAAGCTCTTCCTCCAGCCTTCCAGTCTCCCATGCCTGTGAAATGCTCAGCCTGCTCAGAGGCTGGACAGCTCTCTAGAAGCTATTTATCCCTCTCTCCTGACCCCTTCTGCCCACTCCCTGGAGCTGCCCTTCTGATGGTGAGCAACCCCAGGCCACAGTGCCAGGATGGCCATACCTATTCCACACTCTTTCATAAACCAGATGCCAGACAACCTACCAGGAACTGTGAATGCTAACCTGAGGTCCCGTGTGGAAGCACCCACACTCACAAATGCCCTCCTTCCTCTCCAGGTTAGTTGCCCAGATTCATGACGAGCTGCTGTTTGAAGTAGAAGACACTCAGGTCCCTGAGTTTGCAGGTGCGTCCAGGGGAGAATAGGGGGCGGTGTTACCCACAGTCAGGAAATTTGCCATCTCTTTGAAGCTCCTCCCCTCTGTCCCTCAAGGACTCTCCCAGCTGGCAGCTCGTTCGGTGACCCTAGTACCGGGAGATACATGTCTAGTGCTCCAGAACAGCCATGAAGCTTCTATGCACAGACATCCATGGCTGGGCCTCCGTTCAGGGCAGTCAGTAGAGATGATGATAGTAGCTCACAAGATAGATCATACAGTCAGGGCCACAAAGCTACCTTCAGAGGCATGACAAGAACATCTCATACTTTTGCCAGAAGCATCAGAAACTGTGGTCTTCCATGCCCAGACTATCTTGACTGGTACCTTCTCCTAGCCCTAGTACCATAGCCAGAACCAGTGGACGGGGCACAGTATCTCCCACCTCAGCTGGCCTGCCTCTGCTGGGAAGAGCTGGGGTGGAAGGAGACCAACTCAGTCAGTACGGTGGCCAGAAGGCTGGGCTGAGGATCCTCTAAGCTAAATCCTGAGCTGTGGATGTAGACACTGGGTGTTTGTTGTACCAGCTATGACGTTACATGAGAGGATCAAGGGTCCTGACCAATTGGTTTGAGTGGCTTGTAGATCCAAGAAATAACCAGGTGACATGGATCAGGCAGGACTGAGCCTGAAGGTTCCTCAGTCCTCAACTCGTGGGGCCTGGGAGCCAGAAGGCTGGCCAGCCCTGGACCCACACAGCTGTAAGCAGCTGTTTTCCTGTTCTAGCTCTTGTCAGAAGGATCATGGAGTCCTTACAGCAGGTACAGACTCTGGAACTGCAGCTGCAGGTGAGGAGACCCACATCCGCCCAGCATTACAGCTGGGGTCAACCCAGGGTGGGCAGCAGGGCTGCTGCCCTCCAAGCCTCCACTTGTCCTCCAATGAGGAACCCTTTCCCTGCTGGATGACTCGGTTGGTCCCTGGCAAGAAGCCACCACCATGGGTATCTACCGCTGCTCCTATCAGCCTCTGGCTCAACCCCGTCCTGAGGCTCACCCGCACTGAGGATGTGGGCACTAGGCCCCACATACCCCAGTACACAAGTGGGCACGTCTGAACACAGGCCCGCTCTGTACCTTCTGAACACTGCCTGGAAGCAGCTCTGGGTTCTTGCCAGAAAAAGAGTGCTGGATGTTTCAGCATAGGCTCCCCAGAGCAGTGTGGACAACTGGGCAGGAAGTAACAAGGTGGGTGACCCAGGTGGAACCAGAAACACAGCTTGCCCTGTGGCTACTTCAGAACTAACCAGAGCCACAGAAACTGCTGACCATCTTCCAGAGCAGCCCTGGCTCTGCTCACAGGCTCGGAGGCTTCCCTGAGAAAGGGCAGTGCGCTCTCTGCACAGGTGGCAGCTTTGCAGGGCTAAGGAGCCACACATGTGTTTACCCACTTGGCAGGATCCTGCCCCCCTGAGGTTGTCCACACAGCCTATGCCTGTTGTGGGCAAAGAAGTAGGTACTAGGGGAGGAGCCTGGAGCCCAGGAAACTAAACTTAGCTGCCATCAGAGGGCCCTCATGAGGCAGAAAACAACGGGAAATAAGTGGGAGTCAGCCCTTCTTCAGACATGGTGGCTTTGTCTAGTGCCTTGGGGAAAAGCCCACTCAAGTAAGGGTCTTCTGTCCCCTAGCATCTCTCCGAGATACAGCCCTGGCTGGGTGAGCACATATTGCACTAAGACATTCCTACCCTAAGTCACCATGCCTGGGAGCCCTGCAGACACTGCCTGAGGCCTGGTGGGTAGGGGATTCCACCATGGTAGGTGCATGTGATGTGAGCGTGCAGAGGGCAAATATGAGTATACGTGTACCCATGTGTTCGCCTGTTATGTGGCTGCTCTCTCTGGAAGGATGTGTCCCTGTGCAACTGCTGCCTCTTCAACCTGCGTGAGAGCCTGGGAGGTGGCTGAGCTTCTGTTTGTCACCCCACAGGTGCCCCTAAAGGTGAGTTTGAGTGTTGGACGCTCATGGGGACACTTGGCCCCACTATAGGAGACCCTGGACTCCACCTGAGCCACAGCAAATTTCCCTGCAACAGTCCAGCTACCAATGAGGTCCCTCTTCAGTTCCTACCCCAATCAAGTAAATTTTTTCATCTTAAGTTTGTCTGTAGCCCTGTACAATGGTGGGAGGAGAGAGCTGGTTTCTACCAGTCCATCCTGCAGCCCTTCCCCAGGCCCAGCTTGCACTCTGTGGGGGCGAGACAGATACAGACCACACTGACCTTTTGTGGAACAACTGGGTCACTACCTGAAGTAAATGCCTAATGAGACGCTGTCTTCTCCTTGTCTAAGGGGATTCTTCCTGTGGGTGCCTCAACCCAACTTGACCCTTGATGAGTGTCCTCTCAGGCCTCGCTTTTCCCTGTGACGAACATAAGCCAGCATGGAGCATGTCCATAAGGAAGCCAACAGCGGGCACCGGTGAGGGCACCACCGGATAAAAGATAAAAGGCCAGCACCATGGCAGGCAGCACACTGGCTGTTTCACTTAAGATGTCTCAGAGGTGGGCTTTGACATGTCACCCAAGTCCAGGAAAAGTCACCAGCCCTTCCTGCTGGCTGAGAAGGGCAGCCCTGACCATGCCATGGTTTCATTCCTCCTGGCTTTTGGGCAGGAAAGAAGGGAGGTGGGAAGGAAACTCCTAGAAAACTATCCAGGAGCTGGGCACAGTGTCTGAGTGGTAGAAACCTCCCCCATCCTCCAAGGGTCCCCTCCTGACAATGCTGACTGATAGCCTGCACTGGGGTGGATGGGAAATGTCTTCACGTCTACCCCTCGATCTGGCCAACAGATACCTACCTTCTTATAAAATGCTTATGAGTAGACAGGCAGACAACAGCAGGAGCCGCAGCCTGTGGCAGAGCCACCCAGCAGGAGGCTGCCAGCACCATCAGGGTTCACCTTCAGCTGAAGAGTGAAGCTCTTCATGGACCCAACCCCCATAAACCCAGGAGTCTCGGCCTTGTAAATACCCAGACCCCAGAAACAGGCCAGGACAGTGGGGCTTGGAAGCCAGGAGACCATACTAAAAGTGTCTTAGCTATGCCTGACACCCAAGAACTGGGAACCAGCATAGGGACAGAGTAAAACCTTCAAGTTGCTGCTGGGCCTGAGTCAATCAATTCCTACCCCTCCACACCCAAAGCTAAGTTGTCCCACACACTGGCTGCTGCCTCTGTATCTACCACACTTAGGAAAGTGTGAAGGGCTGTACAGCCCCTAACCATCTCTGGCCAAAGAGGAATCCAGGCACCTCTTCCCTGGTCGGGAAGAAAACATCATGGGAGGTTAGGCTTGGGACCAGTTGGGGAAAGGGGTCTCTTCCCAACAGGGACACCGGAGCCCTACCCTTGCCTCACTGATTCTGCTCCTGCTCCAGGGTCCAGCTCAGCCAAACACAGGCACAAACCCAGAATATCCACCCTAGGAGGTGCCTCAAAAAAGCACAGAGCCGGGTTCCTTCAGTTCTGATTTTATTGAAAAACAGCAGCATTGGGGGCCGTGCAGGCAGGGGCACACACCCACTTGGGCCCCCAGCCTGTCTTCTTGGGAACTCGGCTCATCACCTGGCCCTAGGGGCTATTTTGGCACATCCTGGGGTCTCAGGACACCCCACCCCCATCATGGGCTCACAGTACAAATTCAAGAACAAACCCCAACAGTGAGATCTACCACTGTGTCACACCCTCACACCCTGACCAAACCCAGTCTGTCCTGTCCAAGGGGCCTCCAGCTCCTCTACCCTACCTCAGCCAAGGGGGAGATGGACAGAAGTCAGGGCCGGCGGAGGCTTAGCTAGCCTGGTGGGTTGTGCTACATTCACATGGAGCTGGGCAGGGCAGAGGAGGGAATGGGCACAGTGAGAGACAACCACAAGACCCTGCTTCTTACCACAAAGAAAGTGCTCCCAGATCAGAGACTGTTCCCACTGGTTCCCTCCCACTGCTACACATGTGCACATACAAACACACACATGCACACATCCATACACATATGGAGCTGCCCACGCATACACACATGCACACACATGCAACACATGAATGTGATTTCTTGGGCACATGAGCACATGATTACAAATGGCATGTGCTTGTGCACACAAACACACACAGTCATACAGATGCTCACACATGCATACACATACTCCCAGGTGCACATGCTCACACGTGTGCACAGATGCACAACACAGATGGGTATGCACATTTACGCTAATGGCTAATTATTGCTGTTTTTTTTTCTTTAAAAAAAATACATCCAATAGTGGTTAAGTCAAGGCTCATCTTCTACCCAGACCCAGGCAAGCTGTGCCCACCTCCCATGGACCCCTCCCCTGCTGGAAGCACAGTGATGGCAGCACCAAAGAGCAGCACAGCCCAGGGTCTGCCCCATACCCAGCAGTGTAGCCAAGAGCCAGGGACAGGACCATGACTGAGGCCAGCACTGACCAAGAGAACAGGTAGCAACAGGTTCGGGCAGCAGTGCTACCACAGACAGGGAGACACAGCCACCTCAGGTCAGCTCTCTCAGGCCGCCCCTTGGGGCTTGGTGGGAAGGTAGCCTCAAGGGTGCTGCACAGCTCCTACCCAGCTAGGAAGCCATGTCCAGCCCCCAAGAAGCCCCAGGCACCAGCAAAAGACCCAGAAACTTTTGTCCCCAGTCCTCTAGCCACAGGCACAGCCCTGGAAGCCAGCTCCAGGAAGCTGTTGACTGCGGGGCCACCTGGGACTGGCAGAGGCAAGTGGACTGACCAGGGTGCTTTCCAGCAGCATGTGAGGATCCTGTGGCTTAAAGAGTCCCAGGCATCGGGCCAAAGCCAAAGCTCACCTCAGGTGTGTCCCCGACTCTGCTCTGTCCTGTCCCCTTCCCTGATGAAGGATGGGAGCACAGGGGAGAGGCTGCCATCGACAACAGGTCTCTGCTGTAGGTGCACCCCACCACCTCTCCCACCTCCCTCCCGACTAAAGCAGAGGCTTCCACACAAACAGGACTCCTGGAAGCCACAGAATCCTGAGTTCAGGTCAGACCCCAGGCCGGAGGCCCAAGGGAGGAGAGATGGCCAGCAAACTCAGAGGAGCTGCCCCAGGTGGAGCAGGGAGAAGGCCTCCACAGAGGTAGAAAAAACAGAATCTCAACAAACAGAAAATTCACATCAGTGCACATGTGCAGAGCTTGCCCAGCCCTGGTGGGATGAAGAGGACAGGGCCAGGCCCAGTCATCAGCAAGCTCAGCTCCCTCCAGCCCAGGGCCTCGGGCCTGCCAAGCTGCACGCTGCCCAGTGAAGCTCCATCCTGGTGCAGCTGGAACCTACCCCACCACCCATTCCTGACATCTCGACCAAGTCTTGGTAGCAACCGAAAGCAGACAACGAATAATGAAGAGCCCGGCAAGCTTTCCTCCACCCATGGGCTGTTTGGCAGGAAGGGGTCCCCTCAGGCAGACAGGTGCCAATAAGCCAGAAGGGCCACACCTTCCCCCCAGGCTCCTAGGAAGGGAGAATCTACTATGAGCTCATCCCAGGTCAGTATCAAGGAGACGTGGGTGGCTGAGGGATCCCCAGGCTCTGCCCTGGCCTGAACAATCCCAGTGCCCTTCTAACCCCAAAGCCTGCAGGCCCCAAAGGCACAGGATCAGAGAAGCCTTGGCAGCTGGTAGTGTCCAGCAGACCTGACTCCCACTCAGGCCCACCCAGACCTCAGGTCCCCCATCCTCAGACACCAGCAGTCCCTACACCCACAGCAACTAAGACTAGCCCCGAGCCGAGACCAATCCAAACAGAAAAGAGGAAAAGGCACAACTGTTTGTTTTCCATTTTGCTAAAACACTTTACGTCTGTCTGTATAATCCAGATTAACAAAATCTGAGAGCTGCAAGAAAATAGGGTGCCAATTTCTGTACAGTCTACAAAACTCCCATCCCCAAGAGGGGACCGGGCACCACCAGGGAGGAATGTACAGGGGAGAGCGGGGTCTGTACAGTGTTCTGCAAATGCCTCAATTGCTAACAGGACAAAAGGCCCCTCAGGAAGCTGGGCTTGTTCACCATTCATTCCCTCTAAGCCTTTCTAAGAATGGCGCCATGGTGCCAGGGGCCAGCTCTACAGCCTACCCGACCTGCCACTCCTTGTCCCCAAGCCCCACACAGAGGGTGTGGATGGGCCTTTATGCCCCACCCCCACCCCCACCCTGCACTGAAGCTAAGTCCAGGTTTCAGCTGGCCACATGAGCACTGCCAGCCACTGCCTTCCTTCCTCTGTCCCAGGCTACCCCCCAATTCAGGCTGGACTCTAAGTGGGACCTCAAAAAGGAGAGGCCAGGAGCAGTTGGTCCAGCAGTATACTCTATAGTGAGATGGCTGGACCCACCCCAACAAAAAAACAACTCCCAAGTCCCAGGCAGTGCCCAGCCTTTCCCATGAGGCTTTAGGACCCTCCAGTCCCCTCAGGCCTACACACAGGGGTTCAAGAGGCAGCCTGAGGCCTCACAGACCAGGAATGCACTTTGAGGGCAGTTCCACTAACCTAGAGTCTCCTTCCATTCTCCAAACTGAAACCTTCCACCTACCCGGCCACCCACCCCCATCAAATGGGGCCAGAGACCACGTGTATACTAGCACCACACAGACGTGTGTCTGGAGGCTCAAACTACCATTTTGTCCCGGGAATTAAAGTCATGCAGAGTGCTATTCTGTCTACGTAACTTATTAGAGAATGGGTTGTTTCAGGCTGGGAGAAGCTGTGACAGGCATCGCCAACAACAGCCTGAGCTAGTTACATTCACAGGGCAGACCCCACAAACAGCATGAGTCCACAGGGCCTCGGGCGGCTGGGAGGGGGCCACCTGATCTAACAGGTGTTGGGGGAGGTGTCCCCCCACCCCCCTGAAAGCCCCACCATGCTGTGCAGTGGATTGCTACAGGAACCGAACCCGGGTGCCCAGCCAAGTCAGCCAGAGCAAGGAGGCACGGGGACCACAGGGAAAGAGGTAAGATGATTCTGAAGCAAAGCAGGAATGGCTAGGGCCGGGTTAGGCCAGGCCCGGCCCCACCAGAGAGACAGGATCAGGCAGGTAGGCCCTCCAGAGGCCAGCTCAGGACAGGACAGGTGAGCTCACCAGCTCGGACCTGAGGTTCAGACTAGGCAGGGCAGCGGGGCAGGGGGCTGTGGCATGCGGCATGCTGCAGCCAGGCCATGTCCTCAGCATGCACAGGGCAAAGCAGGGCCTGGGGCCAGCTTGGCCTCCCACAGGGCAGTGGCTGGCCAACCCAGCAGGCCGCTCTTCCAGAGGCCATTGGCTGAGCCTTAGCCTGGCTGGGGGCCAGGGGTCTGCTCCTTGTGGGGCTTGTTGTAGAGGTTCTGTGCTCGACGGGAAGGCTAGTCCTCCCCTGATGGAGGCAGGCTGGGCAGCTTTGTGGATAGTCCAGGTGGTCCACAATGCTGCTCTTCAAGGCATGACGAGCCACTCTGCTGGGCTGGGGGGGCAAGGGCCGGGGCTGCAGACAATCTACCCCACCAGAGTGTTGCCGAGGAGCAACGCCCTGTGTCCCCCAGAACCAGCCAGGTGATGCTGAGAAAGGAAAATCCAAACTAACGCCAAGGTGAGCATTGGAAAGCAGGGCCGCACTGGGCAGCGAGCAGGAGGGCAGAGGTGAACAGGGGCAGACAGGGTGGTGGGCAGGTGGTGGTGGTCACTCCTCGCGTAGCTGCAGGCGGTAGCGGTGGTAGCGGACCTGGAAGAAGAGGCGCTCGGCCAGCGAGAGGGTCATGCCAGGCAGCACGTAGTGATCAGTTGCGCCCATGTGTCTGAAGCCCAGTGACTCATAGAGCTTGTGGGCGGCCACCTTAACGGCTGTGGTGCCCAGTACCACTGCAGAGTAGTTGTGCAGCATGGCAAACTCCAGCACCCTCCGGCCCAGAGCCTTGGCAATGCCTTTGCCGCGGAAGCGTGAGTCCACGGACATGCGGAGCAGCTCCACCGTATTGTCCTCTTGATGGGCCCGAGCGGCCACGATGCCCACAACATTGCCATCCAGCACGGCCACCCAGAAACAGGATCCTAGGAAGGACAGGACAGTCAGGGACATTTTGCAGGGAAGGCTGGAGAGACTTCAGCTGCCCATTCCTGCTGGGCACCAAGTCAGAGCATTACAATGATGCCCAATCATCCAGGGCCCTGGCCCTCCTTTCCACTTTTGGAACAGCACGGGTGGCCATAATTCGGGATAAGCAGGTAAGGTGCCTCCTCCAGACCCCCTATGCAACAAAAACACTCCAGTGGCCTTAGTCCAGCTGACCTGCCCAGCTTTGCGTGACTGGATCCCACAACACAGGCAGGCACAATCAACTCAGGCCGGAGTCTGTACTGTCCTGGCCAGAATAGTAGTCAGAGGTGCCTAGGAGCCAGGCAGGCCTTGATGAAGCAGATTCCTACCCCCAGACCACCTGAAAAACCAGAGTCAAGGCCTCAGTTCCAGCTGACCTACTCAGAATCCCAGCCACTGGCCTGCCATCCTTCTCCTCCACAATCCTTGCAGAGATAGAACTGAGTGATAACCCAGAAGGATGTTTTAGATCTACCAGTGAGAGACCACAGACCGCCACAGACACCCCCAAGCCCCGGTGACTGGACAAGGAGTCTGATGACCAAGCCAGCTATCTCCACCTATAGCAAAGCCAATCCCAGCCTCGTTTCTACAAGGAGAGGAAAGGAGGGAATAAGGAGTTGGGATGGGAAAGATGCTGAAGGGCACAGGCCACCAGGAACCCAGTTACCATCGGGAACCAGAGGCCCATGGTCAAGGGGATACCCACAGACCTTTCTTGAAAGACAAAGGTTGAGGGACAGCAGGGGAGAGCGTCTGACTGGCCAAAAGAGTGCCTGTGCTGTGGGTGACCTGGCCTTCCCTCAAAAGGCCACACTTCCCCCAAAGTCTCTGCACCTGTAACCTGTCCCCAGCAAGCAGTAGGAAGCACCCCTACCTTCACTTCTCACCTCTTGGGGGCCCGGGGGAGACTCAGAGCTCTGTAGCTAAGGGTGCTGCTTGCCCCGCTCCAGGGTAGCAGAGAAAGTCAACAGCTCAGGAGGGCCCACATGCCAGAGCCTCTAGGACTTCCCCCACCCGAAGGGGACCCTATGGCCCAGTCCCGCTCTTACCAACTGCTGCACGCCCACCCACCCAAGCCAGACCAGGGGTCAGGACAGCCTCCAGCACTGACTGCTGCACTCCCCCAGGTCTCGTTCCCTGTCTGCATGAGAACTCATAAATCCACACAGCTCCATTAGCTGCTGTCCAGCATTTGCTCTTGTGGGATCCCGTAAACCCAGCAGATGTCTAAGGGTTAGCAAAGACTGCCACACTCAACCCCCGGGGTAACTGAAGCTCAGACAGAGCACACGACAGACACCTCTGGCCGCACCCATGCCGTCTACCCAAGCCCACTCCGGCCATTTCCCCCCTTCTCTTCCCAAGCAATGCCAGGTAGGTTGAGGGCCCTGCAGAGGCCAAGAAGCTACACTTGAACGTGAGAAGGGCCAAGGAGAACAGCAGGCACCAAGGCCAGCTAGCTGGGCAGGAGGTTGGGGCGCAAGGTAGGGCAGCTGGGGAGGAGCTGGCAAAAACGAAAGCTAGCAGAGCCAGAGCGGCTGCCCTTCCCTGAAACAGACCCAACTCCTGCTGGCCAGCACTACCCTCAGCCCCTCATATCCCAAATGTCTCCCTCTTCTGGTTCTCAAGACCTATCCTGCTTCAGGGCTTGTTTGGGGGAGAGAGCAGCCCCTCTCTCTGCGTTAAGCCCTAGGTCTGTGGTAATTCCTTACGATTCACTAGGAGGTTCACTAGTCAGGATGCCAAGGATAAGGCTGGGACCTCTTCCCACACTGCTCCCTGGACCTTTCCTGTACCACACAGGCTTCCTCCACCCAAGGCACCCTGGGCTGGCTCAAGGTCCAGTCAGGACTTAACTCCCCAACATACACACGCACACACACACACACACACACACACACACACACACACACACACGGCAGGTACCAGGAAAAGGCGTCTGTCAGCGGGCACAGTGGAGCCAGGCCACCAAGGAAAGGACTCGCTCTGGCCTCCCCAGCTGACTCTACACTTAGCTAGAGGCCTCAGTCATTCAGAACATCAGGATCCCTCAACCCAGCCCTCTAGTACCTGAAAGGGAAGAGGGAGGGGGCGGTTAGGGCTGGAATTTCAGAACTCACCAGGTGGCTTCATGTAGTACTGCTCTATGTCAGCCATGTCCGTGTGCAGCGCACACTCCAGGTAGGCCAGAATCACCTTTCGGCTGTAGTAGTAGCGCAGGGCCAGGAGCCCCGCCGGCACCAGGCACGTCAGCAGCAGTGAGCGGGTCACAGCAAAGCAGAGGGCTGCAGGCAAGGAGGCACAGGTGAGGTGGCAGGTGCAGAGAGGACATGGGTGGGCCCCACAGCACGGGGAGTCCAAACCACCTTGGTAAATCAGTGCTTAGGGATGCGCCCCACCAGGGACTGTTTCTCTGTGTAGGAGCAGTCATGGCCGCGGCCCCTTTCTACGCTTCCTCACTTCCAAGCTCTCTGGCGTAAACACCTGCTACCTTCACAACCTGAAACAAAGGTCCACAATACAGCCAGGGCCAAGCCAGTGCTGGTCAGCCCTCGGTGCCCCAGTTTCCAAGAGGGCTCTTGCCTACTCCACCTAGCCTGGTGCTAAGTCAAACAGCTGGACAAAGACACCAGGGCACTGCCTAACCAAGCAGGTCATCCCACGCTGGGGTGTGAAGGGACCCAGTCAGAGCCATCCCTGGGCAGTTTCTGGGTCCGCTAGGCCCACAGGGTCAGGCGACGAGCACCACTCCGCTTCCAGATTCATTTATTCTGTGGAGGAAGAGGCACTAGAGCAAAAGTTGCCTCCCTTGAATGACCTTGGGAGAGTCGCCTCAAGCTCTTCATCCGCAGAATGGGATGACTTGAATGTTGGGGGGAAGGGTGTGCTTAGGACCGCACAGGATATCCTCCCTGTGGCCCGGCTCTGGAGAACAGCCTCCCTGGCTCCCCGCGGAGCTGGCTGTCATCCCGTCATAAATTAGCACTTGAGCCTCAGGCGGCCTCCCCCGCCCGCAGATTATATATAGTTGTCGCGCCGGGCCGCAGCTGCAGCGCTATCTGCCCTGTCACGCCGCCCCCACCCGGGATGCCCCACGACGGGGAGAACGGGCACCGCGGACTGAGTTGCTGACCCAGTGCTTCCCGGTCCGCAGCGCCCGCACTCAGCCCGCACCGGTTCCCACGCCCGGCCCAGGCGTCTTGGCCGTAAGCCCGCAGCACTGCGCCGCGGGTTCCAGTGGGTCTCCTCCCCGCCGGTCCCACGGACGAATGCGGCACCCGGGCTTCCAGATGGGGACCCAGGAGAAGGCGGGGCCAAGCGCGACGGTCCCCGGAGGGGTCCGCTGGACCCGTTGGAGCCGGGCCCGGCCCGGGACTGCGGCAGACCCGCCGGTCCCCCGCCCCCCGGGGCGCACTGACCCGCCAGCAGGGCGTAGAGCAGCTGGGTGCGCGGGTGCTGCCGCAGGCCGCGGAAAGCCGTGTTTGGGATGCGCTCCAAGATGCCGTCGTAGAAGATGCGGCGCGCCGCCTCCTGTTCGGCTGCGCGGAACTCGCGGATGCAAACGCCGCGCCCCTCCGGCGGCCCCGCGCCCCCCGTGCCTCCGTGGGGCTGGGGACCTGGCGCGGGTGGGGGCGCGACGGCCGGCCCGGGCGCGGCAGGTAGCGGGGGCCACATGGCTCCGGCGGCGGCGAGCAGCGCGTCCTTCTTGGCCCCCGGCAGTGCCTCATGGTCCTCCGCAGCCACGATCTTCGTCTCGCAGACCATGTCGGGAGGCCCACAATGCATGCACCCGGCCGGGCGGCGCAGCGCAGGGACGCGGGCCGGCGGCGGCGGCGGGCAGAGCCCGGGCCCAGGGCAAGGGCGCGGCGC
Source organism: Alexandromys fortis (assembly GCF_014885135.2). Classification (NCBI taxonomy): domain Eukaryota; kingdom Metazoa; phylum Chordata; class Mammalia; order Rodentia; family Cricetidae; genus Alexandromys; species Alexandromys fortis. The sequence continues at coordinate 4,467,181 of NW_026067920.1, forward strand.
CCTCGGACCCGCGACAGCGGCGGCAGCGGCAGCTCAGGGGCGCAGGGCGGAGGCGGCGGGCGGCCGGGGCGCGCGCAGGGAGCTGCGCCGCATTTTGGAGAAGTATTTATAATGCAGCGGCGCCGGTGCAGTCGAGGCGCCTGGGGTCCCGCAGGGTCCTAGCGTCCACTGTATTGGCTGCCGAGGGTCACCATGTGATCTCGGGGGTGGGAGCTGACGCCGCCTCCGCGCCCGCCCGATGGCACACTTGGGCTGCGCGGCGGGCGGACCGCGGGAGCACGGTGGGGCCGGGCGACGAGAGTGCGAGAAATCGGCTAGGCCAGTGGTCCTCAGTGAGCGCGCGTGCGAGCGGCAGCGAAGACAGGGCGCTCGGAGAGGCGCTGTGTGGGGGGCTTGAGGCTCGCCCGGAGGACAGCGAGTGATGGACGCCTCCCACCCCGCCCCTGAGCACCCGCAACGCTGCCGCTGCGCTCGGGCCTCGGTGCCTACAGCAGCGCGTCCTCCTTCTCCGCGGCCGCTAGCAGCAGTCACGGAAGTGTCTCCATCTCCCACCCCTTTGTCTGAACGCAGTGCCCGGCCGAAGTCCTCGGGAGGGGCATCGTGCTCCCCTGGCCGGTGCCCTGTGAGCCTGTGGTCGGGGCCGAACGGACTGAGGCAGTGAGGACGAAGTTGAAGTGGGGTATGATGTTCGCGCCTCTTGACGCAGCGCCGCACCCCACCCTACTCCAATCTGACACCCGACCGCTCCCGGCAGCAGGCAAGCTGGATTGCAGGACCCCCTCCCGGCTCGGCCCCCGCCTTCCGCGACCCGCGCATGCGCCCCGTGGCCTTGGTGCAGGTGCAGCGGGGGCTCGCATCTGAACCGCGTCTCGTGGTCCCCAAGAGCAAGACGTGCAGACGCAGCAGACTAAGCACGCATGAGGTGGGGTTTAGTATCGAGGTTGGGAAGCGCGTTAGTGGCATAGTCTCTTTCCTGGGTCACAGGGTTGGGCACCCCCGAAGCCGAATTCTCCCACATGATCGCCGAGCCCCTGACGTCTCTGGGCCTGAGAACCCTCAGTCTCCGTCGTACCGCACCAGACTAAGCATAGTGACTAAGATCACTTAGATACTGGAGGGGCCTGGCCCGCAACCAGAACCTGGGAGCAGGGTGTGGAGAATCCACCACTTAGGGTCCTCAGTGCAAGAGTGCTGGGGAGGAGAGGGACAGGCTAAGGAGGATTTGCCTCAGTGGGTTTTCAAAACACAGGTGCATATCTGGGTCCCGGCTGTGACCTTCCAGAGCCCTGAAGCTAAATCTCTAGAAATTTCAAAGGAACTCACTACTAGTACCTGAACAGGCTGAGACCCCTGACCAGCAAACACTGGCCTCTTCTGGGTCCTGAGTTTGGCCGGGTGGTGTGCAGGAACTGTGCCGGCCCGTGAGGGGGTTCGGGCAAGCTGGGAGAAGAGGAGACTGGGCACTGAGGAGAAATTAGGTGAAGCCTAGTAGGTCTGACTTGAGGGTCACTGGGGACGCTGAAGCCTTAGAGGTAACAAAATAGTCTAGCCTCTCTGTAGGGGCTCATTCCAAACCCCGAACCGAGCTTCTCCTTCGCTTTCTACACCGCAGGCCCAGGGGTCAAGGCTCGCAACAACGCGACCTTGACAGCCCTTCCTGTTCTGCAGAGGTCCCCTCCGCTGGTCGGACTGACTACGCCCTTCAGTGCCCCGATCCTCCTTTAACCGTGTGCACACCCCATCCCCGGTGGCCATGGCGGAGGCCTGTGCTGTGACCAACCAGAACACATTATAACCGTCTGGAAGTGTAGAGGGACCAGGACTGGGGTCCAGGCACAGCCATTTAGAAGGGCTTGGAGACCCAAAGACTTTGGGTTGCACCGACAGCGGGGCAGTCAGTGGCCCTGGTTAGCCTGGTTCCTCCTCTCTGTCGTGGGGCGCCCTCTGCCGGTATCCCTTAGGGCATTCCCGGGTGGCATCAAGGCCCTTTCTGATAAAGACCCAGCCTGGAGCCACTACCTCTCCTGAACTCCTTGCACCCTCCTCTGCCTGGGTCTCCAGGAAGACTCTGGAAATGCAAATTGACTTCCTCACTTCCAGGAGCCCAGAAGCGCCTGCCTACAGCTAGGCAGAGTTGAAGACCTCTGCCTAATTTCAGAGACAGAAGTGGGGGCGGGCGCCCTAAACCCTTACACCTCAACATTTGCGGGTAGGGATGTTTCCTTAATTGAACCACCCTCCACCGAGGGTGTGTCCTCTAATGATGTTGGAGACAGATAACTTATCCTTGCCTGGCATGGCTAGCCCAGGGTCTATGTGGGGGGAGGATGAGCCAGGCACTGGAAAGACACAGCCAAAGTAGTCCTGGAAAAATGGTATAAGCTGCTGAGGACTGGGGGAGGACAGAAGCCTTAAGAGAGTAGAAGAGCCCCCCCCCCAAAAAAGAAGAAAAACAAGCCACTAACGGATGTCACCAAATGGGAATTCTGCAATGACGTCTCGAGGTCAGAGGTCCTGGAGTCCCAGACTCAACCTGCCTAGCACTCTGACTGTAATACGGTCTCCAAACAACCTCAGGGGCTGCCTCTTAGGAAAGCCACCCCAGAACTCCCCCTCTCAAGAGCCACATGGCATCACTGCGGCGGCAAAGTGAGCATACTTAAAAAACCATAACTACCCCGCCAAGCATCCTTCTAAATGTAACCTGAGAGTCCCCACACTGTGTTGGGCCTGGCCAATTCAGTCACACCCAGCCATGCACTAGGGCGAGGACATATGCTAATAAAAAGAAAAACAAAACGGGGCAGCGGGTGGCACCTGCCTTTGATCCCAGCATTCAGGAGGCAGAGGCAGGCAGATCTCTCTCTGTGTGAGTACAAGGCCAGCCCGGTCTACAGAATGAGTTCCAGGGCAGCCAAGGCTACACAGACAAGCCCTGTCTCAAAAAAACAAATGAACAATCAAAAGAAAGGAGGAAAAGAAAATAGTCTAGTATCCTTTAGGAGCCACCTCTACCAAAGGGGGGGGGGACAGGCATAGTGGCTCCAGGCACTTGAGAGGTGAAGACAGAAAGACCAGGAGTTCAAGGGTGTCCTTAACTACCCAACAAGGAGGTGAACAGCCAGAGCAACATGAGGCTCTGTCCCCGCCCCCAGAAAAATGAGGGGTGATAAGGGCTGAATTGTGAAGCAGGCAACAGAAGCCAAGGGGGTAGCTTAGGACAGCAAACAGTGCATGCAAAGTCTTTGAGGGGTGGGGTTGACATTACAGATGGAGTATGTCAACAGAGTTATTTTCAGACAGATTGACTCAGAGTTCCCTTCCTGAACTCCTTTCTACACAGGCGGCAAAGGGTGGAGGGCCTGAAACCTAGAAAAAGGTGACTCTGCCAGAAGAGAGAAAGGTAGATAGTGTTATGTCTGGTGGCTTGGGTTGCAGAAGTTAGCTAGGGGTAGGACGGTAAAGCTGGATCAGGTGGGGTCCTTCGTCACTTGCCCTGGAACCTGGAACCTCAGCGTGTTTATTAGGTACAGCACAGGGGGCAGCAAGTCCCTGTCGGAGCTGTCTGCAGGTCGTAGTTTCAGGCTGCAGCTGCTAGGCTTACACATGTCCGCGAATCATTATCAACACTCACAGGCAAACTCCACACATTCGCTCCGGACTGCCTCTGCTCCCGAGAGGGCAGCCAGCGTGGGGATGCACAACTGCCTGGGATCAGGAACAGAAATCCAGGCAAATAAGAGATATCCTGTGCCCACGGCTTGGGCTCAGTGCCGGACATAAGCAGGCGACAAGGGTCAGTTAGTCCAACACTTAATCCAGGAGAATAAAAGGTATCTTAAAGAAAATGCATGCCCTGTGCCTGGCCACATGCTGAGCTATGATTAGTCCTTCCGAATGCCACATTGAGCCAATGTCAAACAGGAAAGCTGCACCGGCGCTCCAGGACAGTGCAGAGGCCATTGGCCTTATGCAAGCCAAAACTTGCCGGATGTCTGTGCTGTGGACCCCTCCATCTCTGCTCCTTCTCAGAAACCCAGGGCAAGCTCACTCACGAACTATCGTTGCTCAAGATCACCAGAGCCCAAAAATGCCAAATCTGTTGGTAGTCTTGGTGTTTGCTAACCTCAGCAGCATGAGGTCCCTCGCTGCATCTGTCTCCTCCGCTCCTCTATTCGTCCACACTCAGGCACGCAGAACTCAACAGTTAGCTGTCCCACCCTTCTTTCCCTGGAGCTTGTCCAGGTATAGCCTTACAGCTGCAGTGACCTGCCCCATCCCAAATCCTCCTGGCTGTTTTCTTCTTTTCATTCACTTACTCTTTTCTTTTTTGGGACAGGGTTTCTCTGTGTAGCCCTGGCTGTCCTCTATGTAGACCAGGCTGGCCTTAAACCCAGAGATCTGCCTGCCTCTCCCTCCTGAGTGCCAGGACTAAGGTTATGTGTCGCATGTCACTATGCCCCACCTCTGTTTTCAAGTCATCTGGAATCCAGCCACTTCTGTCCAGCTGTTCTCCATGGTGGGTGCGGCCATTTCCCCAAGGGCCTGTATTATCTTCCACAGTCATCTAGAGGTTCTAGCAACCATAAGCACCCTGTTCACACAGACCTAGATTCTGCTGGCTCAAAACCACGTGAAGGCCAGAGAGAGATCTCAGTGGCTAAAAGTGCCTGCAAGGCGAGCCTACCAAACTGAATTCAATCCCTGGACCCCACAGTGGAAGGAGACAGCTGTCTCCCCAATTGTCTTCTGTGCACATGCATGTGTCTGTGCATGCACACGCGCATGTGCGTGCACACACATACATTTTAAAGATACCACAAAGCTCCCAGGATACTCACTGCCAAGTTGCCTCTACTCTTCCATTCCCTTGCTTCCTGCAGCCCCCAGACTCCTGCAGGACAGGCTGGATCATGCCTACCAACCTCCAGACCCCTCCATCCCACCTTCCTAGCCGATATCCCTACTTTGTCCCATAGGCATGTCCCCTAAGGGGACCCTACTCCATCCTTTCTTGGCTATTTGTATCAAGGGCTAATAGCCTCCATAAAATACAGGACAGTTAATCTTCAATTTAGGGTAAACAATACTTTTGGTGTAAGTACATCCCACAAATGTTGTATAAAAAGTGTTTCTGTATTTGACTTGCTAAGTCTGGCAACCTGCACCTAGAACAAGGTTACACTTCTGGCCTCTCCTACAACTAGGAATGGCCAGGGGTGAGAGCAACCAATGGGACAAAAGCATACTTCTACCTCCTCTGCTCAGGGAGAACCCAGAGACCTGGCTGGTGCAGCACCCATGGACTGTGCTCTCAGCTCTCCTCCAACACCCTCCACGGTGGGGTGGGGTGCTAATCAAGGAACCAACACCCAGATGAGCCAGTGCTGTGCCTAGGGTGAGGCAGTCCAAGGGTGGGGGAAAAACCTTTGGTGGCACCCGCCTTTAATCCCAGTACTCGGGAGGCAGAGGCAGGCAAATCTCTGTAAGTTCAAGGCTGGCCTGGTCTACAGAGCGAGTTCCAGGACAGGCTCCAAAGCTTCAGAGAAACCCCCAGAAAACAAAACATAAAAACCTTTGCACAAAGTTTCCAATAAAAGTAGAGAGCTATACTCATTTTGCCTGAGCTTTGCCTGCTAAGCAGTTAACACACGTGCACAGATGTAAGAGGGGCCACTAACTCCCATCCAGAAGTCCTTGGTACCCAGGGGCCAAGGGCGAGTCTGCAGATGGACCCATCCCAGCTTCCCCTCCTGGAAACGGCATTTACCCATTGCCTGCTGCCCACTGCTGCTCCCTTCTCTAGAAGCCCCAGGTTAGGGACCCAGAGCTCAGCTTCCAGAAAGCCATGCCCACCCTAGTACAGAACCTGGGGAACTCAGAGGAGGTGGGCATTATCAAGATCCCCTGGCCTGCAAACAAGGGCAGGCTGGCTGGCACGGTCTGAGAAGTCTAATTCACTGCAGTGACAATGTCAGTAGGGCCACATGTTTGGATGGACACCCAAGTGCCCCTTGGCACGGGTGCTGCTGGGGAACAGGGAAACCAAGACCCAGAGAGGGTTACAACAGGGCACCAGGAGCGGCTCTGATGGCCAGAGCAGGGACACGGGACACAGGCATGCTAGCAGGCATTTATTGACAGGGAACATCACTGGCCGAGGATCTTCAGCGTCCAGCCGGCCAGCAGGCACACAGAGCCCGGCGCTCAGCCTGCAGCAGAAGGGTCTCCGTCTGCAAAGGAACCAGAACATGCGGGTAGGACAGAGTTCTTAATGGACACCTTCCTGGGCCTTCCTGGCTTCTTCACTGTCACCACTGCCCTGCTGGGGCTTCAGGCCTCCTCACCTGGCCCCTCAGGTGCCTTATCACCCCCATTCCCTCCAGAGTGGCTGCCGATGCTGGGGTCCCTCCTTACACCCATCCCCACTCCAGTCTTCAACTCACACCCATCACTCAAAGCTCTTCCATCATGCACCCCCTCTTCACAATCCACAAGAGGAGTAGAGGCCTCACTGGGAAGTGGGGAGAGACCCCAGCGTTGGGACTGTGCCCCTGACTATCCAGAAAGGGCCCTTTCCTTCCTCCTATTTCCAGGAATTCTCTTTACAGAAGTCAACTCCCCAGGGCTGGAGAGCTACAAGTTCACCCAACCCGTGAGGACCTAAGACTCCAGGACACACACCCAGATCTCTGGTCCTACCTAGCTTTCCATTCCTCACACACCATAGCCTCTATGCCCAGCCTCAGTTTCTTCTTCCTACTCTGGGCTCCTTTCTCACGGGAGATCCGTGAGAATACGCTTATCTACCACAAGTTACAGGACAGAGTGCCCTGAGGCCTCGGCGGAGCGCTGGGCGTGGGGGCGTTTCCAGGTGAGATCTGCTCCCAGATCCCTAGAATGGCTAGGTCTTGGGATGCTTACAAACCAAAGCCAGTCCTCCCTGGCCTTCTGTACTCACCCGCGCGTCCAGGCTGTAGGCCGTTTTCCGTAGGTCCTGAAGGGCGCGCTGCATGAATTCAAATGCGTGGCAGTCCACACACGGACGGCCTGCAAGGACGGGGGTCAGCATCATGTGAGGGTAGACACACAGAGCCCCAGCCAGGTCCTAGCCAATTACCCAGCGGCGTCCCAGTCCCCGTCGCCTGCCCTCTAGTTCCCACCCAAGAAGTGACCCGCGCAGGAAACAAAGACGCCTCCCGCACGCCCCCTCCTCCAGCACCTACTCTGCGCGGGGACAGCGCTCCCGGCGGCGGACTCGGCGCGGGCGCCTAGCAGTGCCAGGCTCAGCAGCAACAGCAGCAGCAGCAAAGTCGGCGGCGACAGCAAGAACCTGGGCGCGGGGGCCATGGCCGAGGAGGGAGCCCGGGGCCGCCCTGCAGCGAGCAGCACGGTCAGTGACGCCGCGCACCAGGCTGCACCCGATCCGGTCCACGGGCGACGACACCGGCCCCGCCCACCCCCGGCTCGCGACCCACAGCCCAGCCCCACTCACGCGTCCTGCGAACTCGGATACGCTTAGCCCGGTACCACCCTTCCCCGGGCCTCGCGGACCCCCACCTCGCTCTTACCGCGGTTCACGGAACCGCGACCAGCAGCGCGGGCGACTCAGGAAGGAGGACGGAGGACGCACCGCGACCCGCACGCGCGCATGCGCCCAAGCCGACCCCACCCGGGTCCCCGACGTCGTCGTCATGGAAACACCGCGGCCGCGCGCGCCTGGCTCAGGCTGCTCCCACTCTGCGTGAAGCTTATTAGTGCAGGAGCGCAGCGGAGGACACGGGAGCCGGGCTGCAGGGCGCCTACGGCGACCTCCCCATTCTGGCCGCACGCTCCGTGCTCGGCCAGCACCTGCGGTGATCAAATGCTGACCGCCGCCGAATTTGATTTCCCGCTCTCCGGGACCCACGCGTGTGGGAGACTAACGTGGGAGCCAGTCCAGAGCCGGCCAGGAACCGCACACCCAGGCTGAAGGAGTGTCCTAACTGGAGCCACACTGGTTTGTCACTGTAGTGCCCTGCGCGTCGCGTCCTCACGGTGTCGAGGAGAGGAGCTCGCCTTCCCTCGTAAAGCAAGGCTCTAGTTAGACTTGCATCTTGTGGGATCCCAAGTGAGCACTGTGGTGGGGTGGAGTCCCCTTCCAGTCTGTTTCATTCCAGGATCTAAGCTGACCATGACCAGTAGCCACGAAGGGGGGGGGGGTCCCAAGAGAGCCATTTCCTTCTCGCCCAAGCACAGTACACACACTCTTCAGAAAACTCACTGAGATTGCTATTCAAACCACGCAAAAGTGACCCCAAAGGTCACCGGTAACAGGAAGGAATGTGCCCTTCAAGAAAAACCTAGTTTGTTCTAAGCCAAGTGAATGCCAAGGTTGGAAATGCAGATGCCGGACAAATTAGTGCTGCATCTGGCAGGCGGGACCTCTTCTATAAACCGTATCTGGTCGCTCTGGTTTTATAGTTGGGGGACACTGGTGATACATTCTGAGAAACATATTAGTCACCGGGATGCCAATCGGACAGCCAAGTTAGAGTAACCATCAGAGGACTTAAGTAAGCCTGAGGTCATTTTGGCTCTCGGGCCCTACAGTCACCACCGGACTCCACGACCGTTGCAGTCATCAGCTGAGGCAGAATCCTCAGAGACCTTCATAGCTCATAACTTAAATTAACCTGTTTCTGTTCATCTGCGTTCTGCCACACTGAGGGCCAAGGCCAAAGTATAGTAGTTTGGCGGTCATAAATATCCCATAGCATCAGTGGCCTCTATCTTTTTCAACTCCCCTCATCTTTTTCATTTGTTTTCGGACAGAGTCTCACTATGTAGTGAGACTGGCCTGGAACTTCTGCCCGCCTCTGCCTCTCCAAGTACACGATAAAGGCCTATACCCCATGCCCAGATCCCCTTACATTTTATGGAGTAAGCTGACAGTTGTGTCCAGTAGCTCTCGAGGCCTGGGAGGTTGGGGGTGGTGGGATTTGTAGCAGAGACAGTTTGGCCGTCAGGATGTTTGCCAGTATCTAGGACATGCAGGACTGTCTTGGAATCTCTAGGGACTGAGCGTGGGTGGGGGCCACCTACTTAGAGAGAGGTACCCGTAGTGTGGTGTCCTGGGAGCGAAGAGATACAGGTGTAGTGACATTCAGGAAGCTGCCCCATTGGCTGTGCCTGTCTGGCTGCAGGATGTGGTGTGTGAATCTGGGAAGCATGCTGCCTAAGGTACCCCAGGGAGCTCTGGAAATGGGTCCTGCCTGAAAAGTAAAGCATAGCAGCCTTCCTCACTCAGAAAGGCTTCTACCTCTCACGGCTGGGTAAGATTTGGGGCATCTGCTCTGGAGACCTTCACGAAGCCAGACCAACTCCTGCATACTTGCTTTGGGCTCTGTCAGGGACTGTGACCCTGGACTTTGAACATACTGTTCAGGTGCCCACTCACGCTTGCATGTGCACATGCATAAGCTCTCACACGTGCGCGCGCGCGCGCACACACACACACACACACAAACACACACACACACACACACACACACACACACGCGCCACCTTGCTCCAGCTCTGTCTCAGGATCTTGTCCCACAACCTCTCCAAATCAGCTTTCCCGAAGGGTCCTGGTATGTCTGTGGGAATTACCTGGAATCGAGATTTGGCAGGAATTGGGGGCTGGACAGATGGCTCAGTTGTTAAGAGCATTTGTAGCTCTTCCAGAGGACCCAGGTTCAATTCCCAGCATCCACATGGCAGCTCACACCCGTCTGTGACTCCAGTTCTAGGGGATCCAATGTCTTCTTCTGGCCCCTGTGGGCACCAACCTGCACATAGTTTACAAACGTACATGCAGGCAAAACACCTAAATACATAAAATAATCCTAAACATAATTTAAAATTTTTTTTTTTAAGATTTGACACGAGTTTAGTGGTACGTACCTTTAATTCCCACACTTAGGAGGCAGAGACAGGGAGATTGCTATCTCCTGTCTGGCATAGAGAGGTCCAGGTCAGGGCTCCAGGTCAGGGCTACATGGTGAACACCTGTCTCAAAAAAAATTTTTTTTTCAGGTTGAGGCTAAAACGGGTAGGGTAGAGTAGGGGACAGGGACTCATGCATTGGCTCCTGGCAGACAATAGGGCAGGGAAGAGAAATGAGAGCTAGGGTGGAAACTTCTGGCCTAAAAATCCCTGGGGCAAATCCCAGGTGTCTGGTGTCTCCACTGTCACTCTCTGCACTGAACGGAATTGGGGGCATAAAGAGTAAATGCAGCCTCTTCCCACCCACACCGACATGCCCAGAGGCATGTCTTTTTGATGTTGGGACCAAAGAAGGGGAAACATACCTCTGGTGGTTTCATGGCAAGCACCCATTTGGTTTGTAGCTGTGACCAAATCATGACCACGGAGTGGTCAAAAAAAGTGAAATACTTAACAAAATTAAATCAAGACCAGATAAGCAAATTAAACAGACCTATAACTGCTGAAGAAATAGAAACAGTCATCAAAAGTCTCCCAACCAAAAAAATCCCAGGACCAGATGGTTTCAGCTCAAAATTCTACAAGACTTTCAAAGAGGAACTAATACCAATACTTCTCAAATTATTCCACACAATAGAAACAGAAGGAACATTGCCAAACTCTTTTTATGAGGCTACAATTACCCTGATACCCAAACCACAGAAAGACATTACTAAGAAAGAGAATTACAGACCAGTTTCACTTATGAACATTGATGTAAAAATACTAAATAAAATACTGGCAAATCGAATCCAAGAACACATCATCCAATATGACCAAGTCAGCTTCATCCCAGAGATGAAGGGATGGTTCAACATATGAAATTCTGTCAACGTAATTCACCATATAAACAAACTGAAAAATAAAAACCACATGATCATCTCATTAGATGCGGAAAAAGCTTTTGACAAAATACAACATCCCTTCATGATAAAGTGTAGGGTAAGCCCAGCCCAATGGGGGGGGGGCGTGTTCGCCTCTGGCTAATGTTTACGTATAAATCTGGCGGGTGTAAACTCCACCGGTCCTTTTTTGTATTTCCTGCCCTCTCTGGATTCCTGGTGTTGTAAGCTATCCCTTCATTAAAATTTGCTGTTTCGTATTAAGCTTGCCTGGTTAATACGTCGCATACAATAAAGGTCTTGGAGAGAGCAGGGATACAATGAACATACCTAAATATAATTAAGGCAATATACAGCAAGTCAACAGCCAACATCAAACTAAATGGAGAGAAACTCACTGCGATCCCACTGAAATCAGGAACAAGACAGGTTGTCCACTCTCTCCATATCTATTCAATATAGCTCTTGAGGTCCTAGCTAGAGCAATAAGACACCAAAGGGAGATGAAGGGGATACAAATTGGAAAAGAAGAAGTCAGACTCTCACTGTTATGGTTTTTGTCTCTTTAAGAGACGAGCCATGCCCACTCCCTCCCCCATCCGCTGAGGCAGGCTGATCTTCAGCTTCCGGCCTGAGCTCTCTCTCTTTTCCATCTTCCTCTCTCCCCACTTCTCTGCTTCCCCCTTCTCTGTCTCATTCTTCTCTTCTCTCTCTCTCTCTCTGCCCCCTTCTCCCTTCCCCCTTCACAACTCCCTAAATAAATATTCAACCTCACTCTGCATGTCGTGTCTATCCATGTCTCTGTCTCCTGCCCGCCCGCCATGTGTTTCCCTGCCTGGGACCAGCAGCCGTCTCTGCCTGGGACTGGCTGCTCTCAG
>NW_026067920.1:4480228-4496425 GCF_014885135.2 Alexandromys fortis
CCAAAATATACAAAGAACTCAAGAAATTGGACACTAAAAAAACACACAATCCAATAAAAAAATGGAGTACAGACCTAAACAGAGAACTCTAAACAGAGGAATCTAAAATGGCTGAAAGACATTTAAGAAAATGTTCAATATCCTTAGTCATCAGAGAAGTGCAAATCAAAACAACTCTGAGATTCCATCTTACACCTGTAAGAATGGCCAAGATCAAAAACACTGATGACAACTTATGCTGGAGAGATTGTGGGGAAAAGGGAACACTTCTGCATTGCTGATGGGAATGCAAGCTGGTACAACTCCTTTGGATGTCAGTGTGGCGATTTCTCAGAAAATTAGGAAACAACCTTCCTCAAGATCCAGCAATACCACTTTTGGGTATATATCCAAAGGATGCTTAATCGTGCCACAAGGACATGTGCTCAACTATGTTCATAGCAGCTTTGTTTGTCATAGCCAGAACCTGGAAACAACCTAAATGCCCCTTGACCAAAGAATGGAAAAGGAAAATGTGGTACATTTACACAATGAAGTACCACACAGCAGAAAAGAATAATGACAGCTTGAATTTTGCAGGAAAATGGATGGAGCTAGAAAACATTATTTTGAGTGAGGTAACCCAGACACAGAAAGACAATTATCACATTTACTCACTCATAGGTGATTTTTAAACATAAAGCAAAGGAAAACAGCCCACAAACCACAATCCCAGAGAATTTAGACAACAATGAGGACACTAAGAGAGACTTACATAGATCTAATCTACATGGGAAGTAGAAAAAGACAAGACCTTCTGAGTAAATTGGGAACATGGGGACCTTGGGGGAGGGCTGAAGTGGGGAGGGGAGAGGCAGGGAAGGGAACAGAGAAAAATGTAGAGCTCAATAAAAATCAATTAAAAAATTTTAAACAAGAAAAAGAAAAAGTGAAATAGCAGGCATATTAGTGATGGTCCCAGAACAGTTCCACTTCCAAACATGAGCCAAAGCAGCCCCCATGATCCTGCAGGCAACAGGGCCATCTGAGACCTGGCGTCTAAGAGGTAACTGTCCTGGGCAATGAGCAGTGTGCAGAGGAACTAGACATACCAGGAACAGGACCCCACAGGAAGCAAGAGAGGGCTGGCTTTCAAGGGACTGTGCCAAGAGGTTTGTAAAAGGGAGAGAAAGGGGAAAACGTCAAGAAATGGTAAACCTAAGATGAGACACCATGAGAAAGGACTCGGTGTAGTTGTTACACTGCCAGCACTCAGAAGGCTGTGAAGAAGGACAATCAAGGCCGGCCTAAGATAACAGGAGACCCTGTCTTAAACAAGCAAGGAAACACAACTAAGTTTGAAACATAACCAAACAGGAATTCTAGGGCAAAAGAACACAGTCCTGCTGTTCAGTGTGGTGGCGCACGCCTTTAGTCCCAGCACTCAGGAGGCAGAGGCAGGTGGATCTCTGTGAGTTCAAGGCCAGGCTGGTCTACAGAGCAATATTCCAGTGCTCTGGAATATCCCTTTACACTGTGAAGATGTGTCACTGTGACTGGTTTAATAAAGAGCTGAACGGCCATTAGCTAGGCAGGAAGAGGTTAGGTGGGACTTATGGACAGAGCGTTCTGGGAAGAAAGGAGGGTCTTCAGCCTGATACAGGGAGAACAAGACGTGCAGGGGAGAGATAAAAGCCACGAGTCACGTGGAACAAATAGATGAGGAGAAATTCATTAATATAAATTCTAAGAGCCAGTGGGACAAGCCTGAGCCATAGACTGAGCTTTCATAACTAATAATAAGTCTCTGCATCACTTTTTGGAGCTGGCAGCCCAAAGAAGAGCCCAACTACATTCAAGGACAGCCAAGGCTATACAGAGATACGTCTTTTAAAAAAGGAAAAAATACACAGTCCCAAAGTCCAGCAGATGGGCTGGGGACAGGCAGTGGAGGGCCAAACAGAGACAGGGACTAATAATACTCTGGACAAGTAGAAGAAACAGGAGGCAGTCCCCACTCTCACTCCAGCGTACCTTCAGGGAAGACCGTGGGTCTCCCATGCTGTGTGTGAGGCTGAGCCTAAGGAACACTGCTCCATCACCAGCTGCGGCATCACCGGGCTTCGCCAGCAGCTGGCCATGAGGAAGGTGGAAAGGTCACTGCAGCCAGCACAGGAAAAGAGCCTGGTGCACCTCCTCCCCAGAGCTGTGGCTAGCAGAGTCTGGGACTCCGGTGCTCCAGGCAGCGGGGACTGCCTTCCAGCTGCAGCCAGAACCAAGTTGGAGGTGACACTGCTGAGCCCCATTCCCTCTTGTAGTTGATTTTCACTCTTTGACTCTTTGACTTTTTTGAGGAGGCCACCATTCAGTCCCCAAAAAGATGCACAGAGGCTTATTCTTACGTAAGAATGCCCAGCCTTAGCTTGGCTTGTTCCTAGCCAGCGTTTCTCTTTTTAAATTTATTTAATATTATTTTTATGTGCTTTGGTGTGAGGGTGTCAGATACCCTGGAACTGGAATTACAGGCAGTTGTGAGCTGCCATGTGGGTGCTGGGAATTGAACCTGGGTCCTCTGGAAGAGCAGCTGGTATTCTTATTCACTGAGCTATCTCTCCAGCCCCTAGCCAGCGTTTCTTAACTTAAATTATCCCATCTATCTTTTGCCTCTGGGCTTTTATCTTTCTCATTTCTGTATACATTTCCTTGTTTCTTTCTCCATGGCTTGCTGTGTAGCTGGGTGGCTAACCCCTGGAGTCTATGTTTAATGTTTACTTATTGCTATTAAAAAGGAGGTCAGAACCTGCCCCATGGCCACAGTTTCAGGAGCCCGAACTCTGGCTGTGGTCTCAGCTAGGTGATAAGCTTTTTTGTGCTCTGTGGTGATTTTTTTTTCTGGAATAAAGTTTGCTTCTGATTTTATAGACTTTGGTGGTCTGTCCCCATCATTGCGCAAACCTGGATCCAACACTCCCAAATAATCAACACGCGAACACCTTTCTTATAAATGCCAGGCCTTAACTTGGCTTCTTTCTAGCCAGCTCTTCTTAAATTATTCTATCTACCTTTTGCCTCTGGATGTTTCCTTTTCTTCCTTCTGAATATCTTACTTTCACTCTGACTCCCTGGCTGACTGGGTGACTGGATGGCTGGGTGGCCGGCTCCTGGTGTCCTCCTCTCCTCCTTTTCTCGATCCTCGATCTCTCCTACCAGAGTTCTCCTTCTATTTGTTCTCTCTGCCTGCCAGCCCTGCCTATTCCTTCTCCTGCCTCATTATTGGGTATTCAGCTCCTTATTAGACCAATCAGGTGTTTCAGACAGGCACAGTAACGCAGCTTCACAGAGTGAACAAATACACCATGAAAGAATGCAGCACATCTTTGCATCATTAAACACGTGTTCCACAGCACAAACAAATGTAACACATCTTAAAGTAATATTCCACAACACTCTGTCAAGTTTTTCCACAGAAGATGGGGCTTCTCACAAGGGCCAAGCCCCCTCAGTGAGTCCTAAATTCACCCTCACAGCCCCTGAGGCAGTGTCTGTATCCTTTCTGCTCTCATGTGAACCCAAGAACCAGGGTTTGATGTCTAGCTCCTTATAACACCCTGGATGGAGCGGTGTGTGCCTGCCATCCCAGGACTGGCATAAGAACTTGGGGCACACTGACTAGCATAGCCCAACTTAACAAAGGAGCTCCAAGGTGAAGCAGTTCGCTATCCCGTACCCCTCCAAATAGAGTGCATACGTAATAAAGATGGCCGAGAGTCATTCTCAGACCAGCACAGCTGCCTGGTGTCTGGTCCAAAGGGAGCTCCAATTCTCCAAATAGCAGAAAACAGTTTATATATCTAGAAATGAGCTCAAGCCGAACTATATGATTTCTGGGGTTAGATAAGGCAACATTCCTTAGGAACTTGTAAAACCAGTCCCCACCTGCCAAAAGGAGTTATTTCCCACACTCTGGGCAGAAGGAGCCAATGGCTGCCTGCGTTTGCACATCAAAGCACATGCTGGGCTCCAGGCTCCCTCAGCATCACAAGTACCTAGTATACATTTCAAAGTGTAGGACAGCATCCTAGCCCTTCTCAGCTCCCCAGGATTCCCTCCTCCCAGACACCTGTTTGCTGTTTGTTCTTTTTATGATGGCGCGGGGTTTCCCACAGACACACTATTCTCTCTCTCTCTCTCTCTCTCTCTCTCTCTCTCTCTCTCTCTCTCTCTCTCTCTCTCTCTCTCCCCCTCTCTCTCCCTCTCTCTCTCTTTGATTTTCTTTTACTCTAGCCCCACATTGGGTGCCAAAATGTAGTTGTTATTTTACTCTTTTGGCTTTTTTGGGGGGGGGGCCACCCAGTTCCCAGATTTGTCACACATGGAATCTTATTATTTCTTATAAACACCCAGCCTTAGCTTGGTTTGTTTCTAGCCAGCTTTTCCTGTCTTAAATTATCCCATCTATCTTTTGCCTCTGGGCTTTTATCTTTCTCTATTTCTGTATAACTTTCTTTACTTTTTTCTCCATGGCTTGCTGTGTAGCTGGGTGGCTGGCCCCTGATATCCTCCTCTCCCTGTTCTATCTTGCTCCTCTCTCTCTTCCACACTTCTCCATCTTTTTATACTCTCTTCCTCCCAGCCCCGCCTATTCTTTCTTCTGCCTCACTATTGGCTGTTCAG
The DNA here is from genome assembly GCF_014885135.2 of Alexandromys fortis. Lineage (NCBI taxonomy): Eukaryota > Metazoa > Chordata > Mammalia > Rodentia > Cricetidae > Alexandromys > Alexandromys fortis. Next base: position 4,484,882 of record NW_026067920.1, read on the forward strand.
CTCTTTATTAGGCCATCAGGTGTTTCAGACAGGCAAAGAATCACAGCTTCACAGTTAAAAAATATATAACATAAAAGAATGCAACACAGCCGGGCGGTGGTGGTGCACACCTTTAATCCCAGCACTCGGGAGGCAGAGGCAGGCAGATCTTTGTGAGTTTGAGGCCAGCCTGGTCTACAAGAACTAGTTCCAGGAGAGGCTTCAAACCCTGTCTTTGTTGGACTCTAGCGTCCAAACACCGAGGAGGAGTCACCCCCAGAGACCAACTCATACACCACAGCTGATGCAAAAGCATGGGGATTTTATTAATTCTGTCATGACAGGGTCCCTCAGCATTCGGGAAGCCGAGAGACCTCAAATAGCTGTTACAGTCTACTTTTAAAGGGGCCACAGAAGCAAGGGGGGTTGTTCTTTGAGTATTCTGATTGGCTTATTCGAAAGGGCTATTACCAATAATTGACTGGAGAGCTGTTACCAGATCTGATGAGGTAAGATGTCATTTTGACCCCGTTTCCCAGGGGACCGAACCAAAGCATACGTATATGGGTAATTGTTCAGGAACTGAGTACGTGCAAGTGTAGCTGTTAGGTCCTTGGTTCCCAGGGGAGGAGGGGAAGCACTATGGCATGGAGGCTGAGAGGATTCAGAATTGTCAGAAATGGCTTCAGAATTGTCTTAAAGTCTTACATCTTGTAAAACCAAAAAAAAAAAAAGACTGCAACACATTTAGCATCATTTAAACAAATATTCCATAGCATAAGCAAATGTAATGCATCATAAAATAATATTCTACAACACTGTCTCTCTCTTTTTCTCTCCCTATTCTATCTCTTGCTGTCCCACTGTCTCCACTATTCTCTCCCATCCCCCACTTCCTATTCCTGGCCAGGTCCAGTCTGCTGGCCCTGCTCATTCTACTTTTTTCTCCCTCTGCTCTGGACTCTTCCAGACGCCTCTGGCTGTTCTCCCCCTCATATCTACAACAAAAATCCGTAACCATATCATGGAGTGATTGTCAGCAATTTTTTTACCACACCCCCTCACATACATTTGGTGCTGAAAATACCAGGAAAGGGCGCAATAGACCCCTTTCCAAACAAACCCAGCTGTTACAGGGAGCCCACAAAGGTGACCACTCAGACACAGTTTATAGGCAAGTGAACATCTTTATTGTATGAGTTACAGCTCAGATGGAAAGGTCTCCTGGCAGTCAGGAGCCAAGGAACACCACAAAGTCACACTGCACAACAAACCTTACGTAGGAGATTTATTGGGAGGGAGAAAACCAGGAGGGTGGCTGCCTCTGCTTGGGTGAGAAACAGCAGAGCTGAACAGAAGGCAGGGCTTATATAGGGTTTCTCATGGGGGGAGTGGAACTCTTCATGGTGAAGCTTTCCTGGGTGGCGATTGGTGGGATTTCAAGTCCAGGGCTTGGGCTTTTTACTCTGTAGGGTGGGGGCAGGGTCCAGCTGTTAGGACAGTGAGTGTTCTGTGGATGGAACCCGGCAGTTGGAGGTCCTGGGGGGCCTTCTACTTGTGTGCCTAGAGGAGCTAACAATTATTCTAGCAAGCTGGGACTACACCCAAGTATTTGGGGACCACATATATTCCCAAGTACTCAGAGGGCAGGGATTTTGAAGCCAGAATCCATATCCTGGCATCTCAGCTGCTATAGGTGGATGTTTCAGGCAGAAACCATGCTGGGAACGGTGCATAAATATTTTGCAAATGGAGCTTTTTAGACAGCAAGGCCCTCTGGAGAAACCCTTCCATTTGGCAAGGCCCATGGAAACAGTACTGCAAACCCTTGCACTAATCCCAGAGAACTCACGGACTTCAGGCCTTTCTTTGTACTTTCCCATGCTTATTCTTATGGTAATTCTTAGTTTTGCTTTTTTGGTCACGATTGTGCCTGTGTTTATTGGGAACAAAATCCCCTACAGAAAAATTAAATTTCTCTGGACTTTTACAGAAACCAGTTTCTCAGGTCACCCCTGGCTACCTTTGCGGCCATCCTGAGTAAGCAGGAGGAACTCGGTAAGGTTAATGATTATTGCTTATTAAATTCCAAAAGGAGATAATATGCCACAAAGAACTTAAGAACTTGGAAAATGGCTTCTTAAAAGATGACATTAAAAACTTATAGGCACACATAAGGAAAAGATATAGGACATGAAAGGTCAGACATTTCCCTGGCGCCAGGACATGCGCACTCAGATATTTTTCTAATCCATCAATAAAGGCATCTAAAAATCCCAGTTCCCTTAAAAGAAAAGTACACACAGAAGCTGCCAGGAAGAATAAAGGAATTTAGTCCCAACTGTTGATTCTACGGCCACGAGAGGTAAGCTGCAGAGCTCAGTAAACCCACCTAGGAGTTTACTAGGGAGGGCAGGGATAAGGGAAGGAAATGCGAGGCAGCCCTCCTCAGTGCGCGCAGATCCGGGGTGGCACAGTTCACCGCAGGCAGCTCCGGGGACTGTGCACAGAGTCTGGGGTGGGTGGCCGGGGCCGCCAAACTGGGCTGCCAGTGTGTGTCCTGCTACTGTGCCACTGGTGGCCGTCAGCAGCCGGCGCCTGTTGGAAAATGCCAGAGACAGAATCATAGCACCAACAACTAAAGAGTTAGGTGTTAATCGTTGCTATTTTGAGAACGTATGAAGAAGAGGGTTACAACTGTAGCCCATATGACAAAAAGGTCATGCAGATCTCTTAGAAACTGGTATACAACCGAGAAGGATATCCAAGGCACCATGACAATACTCTCATCTGGTTTTATATTGTTAAGAACTAATCACAGGGTTTAAATCTCTTACTTTGTAACCGCATGTTTGCGGCCAGCTAGGGCACAGTTTGCATAAGATGCACCTAGCTAGATATAAACATTTGGCTTGCATTATAATGATATGGGGTAAAGGTCCATGATGTCAAGGGTGTGAAAGAAAAAGGGAAACCAAAATGTTAATGATTTTTGGAAATGGTTAAAGAGAAATTATTTGAGCTAGGTGGTGGTGGCACAGGCCTTTAACCCCAGCACTCGGGAGGCAGAGACAGGTGGATCTCTGTGAGTTCGAGGCCAGCCTGGTCTACAAGAGCTAGTTCTAGGACAGGTTCCAAAGCCACAGAGAAACCCTGTCTTGAAAAACCAAAAAAAAAAAAAAAGATTTGAAACTGCTCATGCTTGAATGCATTAGAACTTGTATAAATAGAGACAGCCTGAGCCGGTTGGGGCCATCAATTTGAAAGACAACTGAGGTCAGACTCTTCATTCTTCGCCGCCCACTTTACACAACCGTCCTGGCACAAGAACAGCACTGGAGCTGGACTCCAGCAGATTTCTTTCCCACCTGCCAATTCCCAAATAACCAACATGGAAACTTAATATAAATTATAAAAGCTCAGCCAATAGCGCAGGCTTGTTACTAGCTAACTCTTGCATTTAAATTAACCCATATTTCTTGTCTATGCTTTGCCATGTGACTCATGCTTGTTACCTCATTTGCTACACACTCTGCATCCTCGGTGGCTGGCTGGCATCACTCCCCGACTTCTCCCTTCTTCCTCCCAGCATTCTTCTTGTTTGGTTGTCTCACCTATAACTCCTGCCTGGCTACTGGCCAATCAACTTTTTATTAAAATAATTTGAGTACCAGATCTTCACACAGTGTTATTCCACAGCAAGCTGCTGCAGAAGCAAGCAGTTTAACAGAAGCTAAGATAAGCAGGTTAGCTGGAGGGGGCTCCCCAAAACAGGCAGTTAAACAGAAGCTAGAATAAGTTAGCTAGGCCATCCTGACCTTGGGTTCCTAGGATGGAGTTGGGTAATTTTCCATGGGAGTATCTGTCAAGAAGATCAAATTCTAATTAAATCTGAAATGGCCTCAGCAAGAATACAAGGGGGATGGACGAACCTTTGAACTGTCTTAGCCAGTCACACAGCCTCTCCTAACTGAACAAGGCTGCTGATCTGACCCACCTAAGGCACAGATCCTTTGTTTCTGCTGGCTTCTGCCACCTACCATATCCAGCTCCAAACTCGAGCGTCCACCTCCTCAGCCGCTTCTGCCTTCCACCTCCCTGATCTATTCAGGTAGCGCCTCGGTGTGGCTGGCTCTGTCTCCTTGAGTTCCTGAAGCCTACTACTGCTACAAAAGCCATGTGGCGAGTCAGGCAGCTTCTCATCCTTCTGGACACCCACCTCATGGGAGGGGAACCTCTTCTTTGTGATTCGGGACATTTTACTCTGACGAGTCTCCTCATCCACTTGGTTTGGGGGACACCCTGAACTGAAATTCTTGCCACCGGACACTTGCTCTTTTCTTTCCCCACTTTCCTGAAGTCTGTCCCACCTCCGTGCCTTGCCCTGGCTCCCTCCCCACATATCTCTCAGCTCTCTCCTGGAGCTTGCCCTGTCCCCCCTGCTTGCCTGCGGGAGCCTGAGCTCCATAGGCTCTTAATCTCTTTCCCGCCTCGGACTGAGATTTCTCGAAAGCTTGACTGTCTCACTGCAAAAGGCTTGGCCTCAGTAACAAGTTTTCTGGATCCTATGACACAGTTCTCCACCGGTGCAGTCAGACCAAGCTGAATTGGAAAAGTATAACAACAGATTTACTTTAGCAAAGCAACTCCCAGGAGGCCTCTTCAGTCCCAGAAATCAAGGCTGGAGAAGCCACATGCCCGAACTAAAGCAGAGGGATTATATAGCTTGCCGGTGGGGATTTGGGCTGCTGGTACCTTCAGGGGAGAAGCTGTGGAACTGTTTTTTTTTTTTTTTTTTTTGTTCCTTTCCTTTGTTCAGAGATTCTCTGAGCAGGCAGGGTTTGGAGAGACAGGAATGGGGCTTCCTAGGCTGTGCAGGAGCTACAGGAGCAAGTCAGAAGTTCCAACCAAACACTCAGTACAGCTCAGTGGTCAAAGATGGCACACTGGCTTCCAGACTTGCAGATTATAACAATTTCTGTGGTTGTGCAATAAAATAATCCCAACACAACACTTCTTACCTTGAAACTTTCTGTGCTCTCCACTCTCAAAAATTTCTTTCTTCTTTCCTTCCATCCTTCCTTCCTTTCCTTTTTCTTTTTTTTCTTTCTTTGAGTCAGGCTGTCTCTACATAGTTCAGACTGTCCTAAAGCTCACTACGTAGATCAAGCTGGCTCCATCTCACAGAGATCCACCTCCCTCTGTCCTCCAGAGTGCTGGCATTAAAGGTGTGTGCCACCATGCCTAGCCAGAAAATCTCTTATATTTAAGCCTTCGCTCCCTTTCAGTTCCAGGCATTTTCAAGGGAGCATCATAAAGAAACTGAACATTGAGGGTAGTAGTGGCACACGCCTTTAATCCCAGCACTTGTGAAAGGTATTTCCAGGGCCAGCCTAGTCTACAAAATGAGTTCCAGGACAGCAAGGCTTCACAGAGAAACCTGGTCTCCAAAAACAAACAAATAAACAAAAAGGAAATTGATGGCATGACCTCTTCATGATAGGGGTAAGGATTTTTATTGTAGATATGAGAGAGAGAGAACAGTCAGGGGCATCTGGAAGAGTCCAGAGCAGAAGGAGAAAGTAGACTGAACATGGCCAGAAGGCTGGATGTGGCCAGGATTAGGGAAGTGGGGGAATGGGAGGAAATAGTGGAGATAGTGGGACAGCATGAGTTAGAGAATAGAGCGTAGTGTGCGAAAGAGAGAGTGTGTAAGTGGGAGGTATGGCTAGAGAGAGATAGCGAGGATAGTGGGGGACCCTGCCATCGAAAAGAGAACAAACAGGTGTCTGGGAGGAGGGAATCCTGGGGAGCTGAGAAGGGCTAGGAAGCTGTCTTGCACTTTGAAATGTATACTAGGTACCTGTGCTGTGGAGAGAGCCTGGAGCCCAGCATGTGCTTTGATGTGCAAACGCAGGCAGCCATTGGCTCCTTCTGCCCAGGATGGGGGTAGGGGGATGGGGGGAATAACTCTTTTTGGCAGGTGGGGACTGGTTTCACAAATTTCTGAGGAATGTCGCCTTATCTAACTCCAGAAATCCTATAATCCAGCTGGAGCTCATTTCTTTCTTTCTTTTTTTTTTTTTTTTTTGGTTTTTCGAGACAGGGTTTCTCTGTAGCTACGTAGCCTGTCCTGGAACTAGCTCTTAAAGATTAAAGGTGTGCGCCACCATCGCCCAGCTTCGAGCTCATTTCTAGGTAAATGAGCTGCCTGTGAGACCTAAAAACTAGTAGCTGCAGCCCCCAGAACTGCCTATGGAAACAAAGAGCAGCTGAGCTACCCGGGAAGGACGCCCTCCAACCTGTCCAGACACCTGACTGCCGCGCTATGTGTGACTGTTGCAGCTTGGATGGAAAGAGGTCCTGGCCGAGCCAGGGAATGCCACAAGGTCACTGTAAGCATAGCAATTCACAGCCCTGCTCCAGGGAATTCCCCCCCCCCCCCATGTAAGTGTAACAGCAACACTCAGGCAGGGGAGTTTCCCCAGGAAAGTTACAGCTCTGCTCAGGTCCCCTGGAGTGTAACAGGTCTGCTCTGCTAGGGGAAAGTCTCCCAAGTGAAAGTGTTAACAGTTCAGCTCCGCCCTGCTCCAGCCCTGCCAAAGATGCTCTGCTCAGGATATCACTCCACACAACAAACCTCACTGAAGAGATTTATTGGGAAGGAAGAATGCAGGAGGGTGGCTGCCTCTGGGATGAGAAGCAGCAGCAAACTAAACATACATACATATATACATACATACATATATGCATCTATACAGAGCTTATATATAGGGTTTCTTGGGGGAGGGGGTGAAGCTTTCCAGGGTGGCTTGGAATTGGTGGGGTTTTGTGGCCTGATTCTGGGATAAAACCAGGAATTGATGGGATTTCCTGGTCAGGAACCTCATGGATTTTGGGGATTCTGCAATCTGACTCTGGACAATCTCAGAGATAGGTGGGATTTCAAGCCCTGGTCCTGGGGTCTAGGGGTGGGGTGCTTTTTCCTTGGCACTTTTTACCCCACGCATCTCATCCCATTCTCACACAGACCTCCCGTTTCCTCCTCTTAAACATCACTCCTGCAAGGTGGAGCAGGCCCACCGTCCTGAGTACTGCCGCTGGTTTGCTACCACCCATGAGTGGCACAGTGTATATATGTTATTTTTAATTAAAAATTCTACTCATGTGTGTGTGTCGGGGGAGCATGCACATGGTGCTGCCTGCGGAGTGGCAGAGATCAACCGTAGAAGCCGGCTCTCCCCTTCTCTGTTACATAGGTTCTGGGATTGAGCTTGGGTTGTCAGGCCTGCAGCAAGTGCCTTTGCCTTTCACTGGCCCCAAATAATCTAAATAAACTTTCGTTTTGTTTTAACACAGGGTTTTTTCTTTTTTTTTCTTTCTTTCTTTTTGGTTTGTTGTTGTTGTTGTTTTGTTTGTTTGTTTTTGTTTTTCGAGACAGGGTTTCTCTGTAGCTTTGGTGCCTGTCCTGGAACTAGCTCTTGTAGACCAGGCTGACCTCAAACTCACAGAGATCTACCTGCCTCTGCCTCCTGAGTGCTGGAATTAAAGGCATGCACCACCACCCGGCTGAGACAGAGTTTTTCCTGTATAACAGACCTGGCTGTTCTGCAACTCACTTTGTATTGTAGACCATACTGGCCTCGAACTCACAGAGATCTGGCCTGCTTTTGCTGGAATTAAAGGCATATATCACCATGCCCGGCTTTAAATAAACTTTTAACACACTAAACCTAGCACTATGTAAAAAAGAAAGGAAGGAAGGAAGGAAGGAAGGAAGGAAGGAAGGAAGGAAGGAAGGAAGGAAGGAAGATTGTGGAGTAATCCTTTTGTCACTTGAAATAGTTTAATTAAAAGGTGATTGGCCAATAACCAGGCAAGAAGAATAGGCAGGGCCACCAAACTAAGGATGAAGAAGGGCGAAGTCAGGAGGGATTGTGAGTAGTTGCAGGGAGAAACAAGATGAATGTGTCTTACTGAGAAAAGGTACCAAACTATGTGGCAAAACATAGACAAGAAATATGGGTTAATTTAAAGGTAAGTTACTTAGTAGCAAGCTTGGGCTATTGGCCAAGTATTTATAAATAATATTAAGTCTCTGTGTTGGTTATTTGGAAACAGGAAATCAGGAAGGAATACTCTGCTTACAAAGAAAGAAAGAAAAACAGTTCAAGTTGAACTTATTACAGGAATATAAGCTTTCTTTAATTGCAAAAGCCGGGCAGTGGTGGCACATGTCTTCAGTCCCAGCACTGGGGAGGCAAGGGCAGGTGGATCTCTATGAGTTTAAGACCAACCTAGTCTACAGAGTTAGTTCCAGGACAGTCCAGCTACATAGTGAGACCCTGTCTCAAAAAACAAAAACAAACAAACACACAAACAAATAGCAACAATCTTACCCAAGTCTAGATGCTGGTATCTGGGTTACTTACAGAAGCATCAGTAACTCTCTCCTTCCTTTTTTTTTTTTTTTTTTTTTTTTTTTTTAGACAAGGCCTCACTATGTAGCTCTGGATGTCCTGGAATCCACTATGTAGGCTAGGCTAGCTTCCAGCTCACAGAGATCCACATGCCTCTGCCTCCCGGAAGCTGGGATTAAAGTTCTGTCCCACCACACTTGGCAAGTATGAACAATTTGAAGCACCAGGAAAGTCCACTCTGTGACAGGTGTCAACTAGCAAAGGTGACATCCCTGAGATTCACAACTCCCTGCATAGGCAACATGCAGAACAGTCTTTTCCCTGCCAGTAACTGTGTATATGACACTAGGTGACCTCGGGAAGTGGCCTGGTTAGTTTTACACCTTTTGGAGCTTCCTCAGCCTTATACACACTAAGTCTTTTAAGAACAAGTTCTCCTCTCTACACGAAATAATGTCTCAATTAGGAGAAAACAGGTAAACACCTCTTTATAGTCTCATTTTGTGGCCCCAAATGGATAATAACTTGTGCTCCCATTTCACCTTCTCCAATCCCAGCATCATAGGCATGATCTCCTGTTGTAGAATGCCATTTTAAGATGTGTTACATTTGTTTACGCTGTGGAACATTTGTTTAAAGATGCAAAGATTACTGGGTGGTATTGGCGCGTGCCTTTAATCCCAGCACTCAGGAGGCAAAGGCAGGTGAATCTCTTTGAGTTCGAGGCCAGCCCAGTCTATGGAGCTAGTTACAGGACAGCCAACGCTACACAGAGCAACCCTGTCTCAAAAACCAAAATAAACACATAAATAAAAAATAAAGATGCAAAGATGGGCTGCATTCTTTTATGTTACATTTGTTTAATTCTGTAAAGCTGCCTGATTTGTCCAGGAAAGAGCTGAACAGCCAATAGCCAGGAGAAAGGACAGGAGGGCTGGCAGGTAGAGAATAAATAGAAGGAGCAATTTGGGAGGAGAGATTGAGGATGGAGAAAAGGAGGAGAGGAGGATGCCAGGGGCCGGCCATCCAGTCAGCCAGGGAAGAGTGAAAGTAAGATATGCAGAAGTAAGAAAAGGAAAAGCCCAGAGGCAAAAGGTAGATGGGATAATTTAAGAAAATGTGGCTAGAAAGAAGCCAAGTTCAATCCCCCTCCAGACAGGTTTCTCTGTAGCTTTGGTGCCTGTCCTGGAACTAGCTCTTGTAGATCAGGCTGGTCCTGAACTCACAGAGATCTGCCTGCCTCTGCCTCCTGAGTGCTGGGATTAAAGGTGTGCGCCACCACCGCCCAACTGTAATACCACTTTTGGATATATATCCAAAGGATGCTCAATCGTGCCACAAGGACATGTGCTCAATTATGTTCATAGCAGCTTTGTTTGTCATAGCCAGAATCTGGAAACAACCTAAATGCCCTTCAACTGAAGAATAAATAAGGAAAATGTGGTCCATTTACACAATGGAGTACTACACAGCAGAAAAAATAACAACATTTTGAATTTTGAAGGCAAATGAATGGAGCTAGAAAACATTATTTTGAGTGAGGTAAACCAGACCTGGAAAGACAATTATCACATGTACTCACTCATAAGTGACTTTTAAACATAAAGCAAAGAAAACCAGCCTACAAACCACAATCCCAGAGAACTTAGACAACGAGGACCCTAAGAGAGACTTACATAGATCTAATCTACGTGGGTTTAAAAAGACAAGATCTCCTGAGTAAATTGGGAGCATGGGGACCTTGGGAGGGGAGGGGAAGGCAGGGACAGGAGCAGAGAAAAATGTAGAGCTCAATAAAAATATATTTAAAAAATGAATAATCAAAACTAAACAAATCCAGAAAAGAAAGGAAGAAAGAAAGAAAGAAAGAAAGAAAGAAAGAAAGAAAGAAAGAAAGAAAGAAAGAAAGAAGCCAAGTTAAGGCCAGGCATTTATAAGAGGGTGTTTGTGTGTGATTATTTGGAGTGTTGGGTCTGAGGTCACGCAGTGATGGGGACAGACCATCAACGTCTATAAAATCAAAAGCAAACTTAATTCCAGGAAAAAAAAATCACCACGGAGCACAAAAAGCTTATCAGCTAGCTGAGACCACAGCCAGAGTTCAGGCTTCTAAAACTGTGGCAATGGGGCACTGACCTCTTTTTTATAGTAATAAGTAAACATTAAACATGGACAAAGGAATTTCAAGATAAAACTTTAAGATTTACAGTTTTCGATAACAAGGTTTCAGGTAAGACGGTGTCTGCAGAGGCCTGCGGATCTCCTTCCCAGCTGATAGTGTCTGTAAAGAACTTTACAACCTTCCGGGCACAACTGGTTTTCCATAGCAAGGAAGGATATACGAAACAATGTAAAGCCAAAGTCACAGAGGAACAACTTAAAAGTTAACTTCGGTCCAGGCAGTTGTCGGTGTAAGGGGCAGAGGGTCATCCCCTGGCTGTTGACAGAGGTAAACTGTAAGGCAAAAGCCATTGTTAAAAGTTAATCCCTTGCTTCTGACAGTGCTGATGACTGTTAGCTCCCATTTCTTTAAGGCTTACAAATTTATAGTTTTTATTTCTATTCCTGGACCCTTTGGGAGCTGGGATGTGGGGCCCCCAAAAGAAGCAAAGAGTAAACAACAGACCACCACCCCCAGAATACCTATTTTTTTTACGATTTACTTATTATGTATACAGTATGCTGCCTGCATTTTTTCCGTGCAGGCCAGTAGAGGGAACCATATTTCATTATGATACACCTCTTATGATTATGAGCCACCATGTGGTTGCTGGGAATTGAGCTCAGGACCTCTGGAAGAGCAGCCACTGCTCTTAACCTCTGAGTCATCTCTCCAGCACCAATACCTAATTTTTTGAGAGATAGGGTTTCACTGCTTTGCCCGGGTGGGTTCTACGTCCTAGGCTCAACCTGTTCTCAATCTCAAGGGTAGTTGTGAACAGAGCGACGTGTTACTTCCACTTCCGCTGCACTTCCTTTAAAAAGGAAAGAGAAAGCCTTTAATCCCAGCACTCGGGAGGCAGAGGCAGGCAGATCTCTGTGAGTCTGAGGCCAGCCTGGTCTAGAAGAGCTAGTTCCAGAACAGGAACCAAAAAGCTACGGAGAAACCCTGTCTCGAAAAAAATCAAAAAAAAAAAAAAAAAAA
>NW_026067920.1:4497258-4564630 GCF_014885135.2 Alexandromys fortis
TCTTAACCACTGAGCCATCTCTCCAGCCCCTATTATTATTATTATTATTATTATTATTATTATTATTATTATTGATTTTCGAGACAGGGTTTCTCTGTAGTTTTTTGGTGCCTGTCCTGGAACTAGCTCTTGTAGACCAGGCTGGCCTCGAACTCACAAAGATCCTCCTGCCTCTGCCTCCCGAGTGCTGGGATTAAAGGCGTGCGCCACCACTGGCCAGCATTTGCTGTTTATTATTGAAGGAAGTCAGGATAGGAACTCAAACAAGGCAGGATCCTGGAGGCAGGAGCTGATGCAGAGGCTATAGCGGGGTGCTGCTTACTGGCTTGCTCAGCCAGCTTTCCTATAGAACCCAGGGATTGCCCCACCCACAAGGGGGCTGGGTCCTCCCCCATTGATCATTAATTGAGAAAATGCCTTACAAAGCTGAATCTCAAGGAGGCATTTCCTCAACGGAGGCTCCTTCTTCTGGTATGTCTAGTTTATGTCAAGTGGACACACAACACCAGCAGTCCCCGACCCCTAGTCAATTCACAAACACATCACTCTTAAGCCACAGCCCTTCCTTTCTCATTCATCCCCAAGATCCAATTTTATATAAAAATATAAATAACTTTAAAAGTCCCATCGCAGCACTGCCTGCAGGATGGGCAAGGGGAAGAGGCTGCGAAGCGAGGCTGTGAGAAACGAGGCCAGCAGCCTTTGCAGACCTGCGCCCATTAAGCAGCGGACGTGAAACAGAACGCTAACCCTCGTCTCTGGAGCACCTCGACCGCGCACGGATGCTACCGACTACGTCATTGCCCGGCTCCCGCCTGGGCGCCGCCATGATGCTGTACGGAAACTCACAAGTCTCCTTCCCGAGCCTAATCGCTCATTCTCTCGCGCCTCCGCTAGAAGCCTCGGGAGGGCGCGGCCGTCCGCCACTGCGCTTGTCCGGTGCTCGAGGCCCCGCCCCGCGCCCATGGGCGCCGCCATGTTGGGGGTCCTCGCTGGGGACACGTAGTCGTCCGCGTAAGATGCCGGCTCGCGCGCGCCTCTGCCGCCAAGATGGCGTCCATGCGGGAGAGCGACACGGGCCTGTGGCTGCACAACAAGCTGGGCGCCACGGACGAGCTGTGGGCGCCGCCCAGCATCGCGTCCCTGCTCACCGCCGCGGTCATCGATAACATACGCCTCTGCTTCCACCGCCTCTCCTCGGCTGTGAAACTCAAGCTGCTCCTCGGGACGCTGCATCTTCCGCGCCGCACGGTGGACGAGGTGAGGGCGCGGGCCGGAGCGCAGCTCCCGCCTCCAGCCGGCACCGGCGCCTTGCCTTTCCTTGTTCCCGCTGGCCGCGCGCATCTCCGGGTGGGCGCCGCCGGGCCTCCCCACCCGGCCCGACGCCGTAGTGCCTTCCCCCGCTGGACGCTGTCTGCGGGCGGGGTTCGTGGACCCAAGGTCCGAACCGCCCTCAGCCGAGTCGGCCCGGAGCGGAGCTCTGGACGCCGCAGTTCCGAAGCTACCCCTTGGTTTGGGGCTCTTAGTGTAACTTTTCAAGGGACTGCTGACCTTAATTTTGTTGCTTTTGCTTCACGGAGTGTCAGTCTGCTTAGCTTCTTCTAGTCTGTCGTCTCTTTCAGTGCATTCTTACTCCACGTTGCATCTCTGTGCAAAATATACGATGCCTTGCAAACATATACACAAATGATATGTGTCCAGGGTGGCCTCGTACTTGGTATCCTCCTGCATCACTATTTGGAGGGCTGGGATTGTAGAGCTGGGCCACCACATCGAAGCACCCTAGTTTTTAAACATTTCTGGTTACTGTTCTATCATTAAGGTTGGTTTTGGTCTTTGTTGCGCCATAAACCAAAGCTACGTGTTTTTTCAGTTTATCAAATACTAATCGCTAAACGACCCACTCGTTATCCCTCCATACAAGAGAACAAGGGTGGATTCTCTATAGCCCGTCCATGCTTCCTTCTCTCTTCCCCACAAGAGCAATCCCCACATCTGTCTATCTATGCAGGATTGTCGATTGTGTGTACATTCCTAGCACGAGTATTTAGTTTTGCATCATTTGAACTTAGAATGGCAACATGTTGCCATGTTCCATACAAAATTTCGGGCTTGTGTGGGTGTGTCTTCTGCCGTGAGACACCTGGACAGATCCATCCAAGTCGCTGCAGTTTGATTTCCGTGCATTATGGTCGTCCGTTTTCCGAGCACACCGCGTATGGATGATTAGGTTGTGTCTAGTGTTTTCGTTGGTGTTTTTGTTTCATGTTAACTTGTTCTGTTGTGACTGGCACCAGCTTTACATGTTCAGGTGATTGAGAGCGCGCAGTTTTCTAGACGTGGAATTGTAGGTGTAAGCAGGATTATGGCAAGCGGGCTTTTCCAAGTGATATTGTCAAATAATGCTAAAATACGTAGGACAAGTAAATGTAGATATTCCTTGATGTTTGGTTGAATATTGCCATCGCTTATTTTTCTGTTTGGCTTTCTTTTTTGTGAGTTGTTCAGGTTTTTTTTTTTTTTCATGATTGTCTATTTTTCTTGACTTGTCGCTTTGGAGGAATATTCTTTTTAATAAATGCTGGCTACTGTCTTTGTTTGGTGACATGCTACAGCTGTTTCCCAGCTGTGGCTTAGCTTTTGGGATGAAGCTCTTGGTTCTTAGCCAATTGGTGATTGTCTCTCCTTCCCTGTGGTCTTGTTAGCAATGTGCTGTGAACCTCCTCCTCTCATGGACCAGGACGGGTGCTTTGTGGAGCTGAGAGTTCTGCAGTGTGGTTATGGAAAGGTTCAGCACCACCTGCAGACTGTCTCTGCTGTATTGTTGCTTCTGCTGTGGGTGTTTGAGCTTTTTTTTTTTTTTAAAGTCATTTCTATGTTGTGCTAATAATGTGTTAGCTACTTACTGTCACTTTATTGTTAGTGTGTCTTGATGTGTGACATGTTTTTAACAAAATCTCAATTGTTCAATTTTATCAATAAAGAGTCTGGAGCCAGATGCTGGGGTGAAAGCCTCCTAGCCCAGAGAGGCGGAGAAAGCTGACCTTCCTCCTCATCTGACATCCCAGAAGCCTTTCTCCAAGCCCTCTCAAAATCTCTCTTCCAACTGAATGCCCCTCCCTCCTATTTCCTGTGCCTCTCTGTCTGTCCTCCTGACTCTTTCTTACTCTCTATGGTTTCTTTTTCTTTTTTTTCGATTTTTTTTTAATTTATTGATTTTGATTGAGCTCTACATTTTTCTCTGCTTCCCTCCCCACTTCAAACCTCCCCCAAGGTCCACATGCTCCCAGTTTACTCAGGAGATCTTGCCTTTTTCTACTTTCTACTTCCCATGTAGATTATATCTATTTAAGTCTCTCTTAGTGTCCTCATTGTTGTCTAAGTTCTCTGGGATTATGGTTTGTAGGCTGGCTTTCTTTGCCTTATGTTTAAAAACCACTTATGAGTGAGTATATGTGATAATTGTCTTTCTGTGTCTGGGTCCTCACTCAAAATAATGTTCTCTAGCTCCATCCATTTTCCTGCAAAATTCAAGATGTCGTTATTTTTTTCTGCTGTGTAGTACTCCATTGTATAAATTTACCACATTTTCCTAATCCAGATTCTTCAACAGAGGGGCATTTAGGTTGTTTCCAGGTTTTGGCTATGACAAACAAAGCTGCATTGAACATAACTGAGCACATGTCCTTGTGGCACGATTGAGCATCCTTTGGATATATACCCCAAAGTGGTATTACTGGGTCTTGAGGAAGGCTGTTTCCTAATTTTCTGAGAAATCGCCACACTGACATGCAAAGGGATTGTACCAGCTTGCATTCCCACCAGTAATGCAGAAGTGTTCCCTTTTCCCCACAACCTCTCCAGCATAAGTTGTCATCAGTATTTTTTTTTTAGTATAATAAATGGTTATTTATTTAGGGGTAGATTCACAGATCACCATCCGCTGCACGAATTGGGAAACAGCAGCCGGAAGAGTGCAAACACTCTACATCAGCGTTTAAAGTATAAGAGGCCACCCCCCCAGTACATTTGTAACTGAAAGGCCTCTGGCTGAAGGCTGGCTGAAGGAGTTCCTGCAGCAGTTGGTTTTGTTTCGGTGGGTGCAACTAATTTGCTTGGGTTGGAGTTTTCCTTCTAGTACTTTCTGTAGGGCTGGATTTGTGGATAGGTAAATTTAGTTATGTCATGGAATAACTCGTTTTCTCTATCTATGGTGGTCATCAGTATTTTTGATCTTCGCCATTCTTAGAGATGTAAGATGGAATCTCAGCGTTGTTTTGATTTGCATTTCTCTGATGACTAAGGATGTTGAACATTTCCTTAAGTGTCTTTCAGCCATTTTAGATTCCTTTGTTGGGAGTTCTCTATTTTGGTCTGTATTCCATTTTCTTATTGGATTATTTGTTCTTTTGATGACCAATTTCTTGAGTTTTTTGTATATTTTAGAGATCAGACCTCTGTCTGATGTGGGGCTAGTGAAGATCTTTTCCCATTCTGTAGGCTGTTGTTTTGTCTTGTTGACCATGTCCTTTGCTTTACAGAAGCCTTTTAGTTTCAGGAGGTCCAATTTATTAATTGTTTTTCTCAGTGTCTGTGCTTATGAGGTTATATTTAGGAAGTGGTCTCCTCTGCCAAAGTGTTCAAGTATACTTCCCATTTTCTCTTCTATAAGGTTCAATTTTTCTGACTTTATGTTGAGGTCTTTGATCCATTTGAACTTGAGTTTTGTGCATGATGATAGATATGGGTCTATTTTCATTCTTCTACATGTTGATATCCAGTATGCCAGCACCATTTGCTAAATAAGCTATCTTGTTTTTCCATTTGATATTTTTTTGCTTCTTTGTCAATAATCAGGAGTTTGAAGTTGTATGGATTAATATCCGGGTCTNATATTTTTTGCTTCTTTGTCAAAAATCAGGTGTTCAAAGATGTGTGGGTTGATACCCGGGTCTTCTATTCGGTTCCATTGGTCCTCCTATCTGTTCTTATGCCAGTACCAGGCTGTTTTCAGTACTGTAGCTCTGTAGTAGAGTTTGAAGTCAGGGGTTGTGATGCCTCCAGAACATATGTACAGGATTGTTTTGGCTATCTTGGGGTTTTTGCTTTTCCATAGGAAGTTGAGTACCGTTCTTTCGAGGTCTGTGAAGACTCTCTGTGGTGTCTTAATAATTCTATGTTCCCTTCCTGTCAACTGGTTGCTTGCTCTACCTCTTGACCTGTGGTTGACTTTATTTAATCCTATTTACAATATTCAAGCAGAAAGCTTGAATTAAAGGTGTGTGCTAGGGCTTAGCCGCACCACAACTAGCAACAGGTTTTTCCAGTAAATAACGCAAACTCAGGGCTCAGAGTGTGATCAAATATCCTGCAGCAGTGACTACAGGGTGAAGCCTCACCTCACCTCAGGAGTGGCTTCAGCTCTTCTTAACCCCTAGCACTTGGATCAGTCTGTCTCTTTGTGTTTACATGTTCGTTCATGTGAGCACATCTGTGAAAGTATAAGTGCATATGTGCATTTGGAGGCCAGAGTCCAGATTAGGTGTCTGCATCAGTTGCCCCACAGCATACTCCTGGGCTCTTCCTGTCTCCCTCCACCTCTTTAGTGCTGGATTATAGCTGTGTACCCACTGAGCCAGGCTCTTCTGTGGGCATGGGGATCTGAACGCAGACTCAGACTTGGCTTCGCAAGTACTCTACCAGCTGAGCCAGGCTCTCAGCTCACAGGGTAAATAGTCTTAATAGCTTAGAACTTTGCTGGGTGGTGGTGGCACAAGACTTTAATCCCAGCACTTGGGAGGCAGAGGCAGGCAGAGCTCTGAGTTTGAGACCAGCCTGGTCTATAGAGCAAGATTCAGGACAGCCAGGACTGCAAAGAGAAGCTGTATTGAAAAACACACATACACACAAACACACACACACACACATATATTAGTCTTGTAACTTAGATAGAGGTTTGGGCAGTTATTTAGAACCATCATTAAGTTCTATGATTTGCCTGTATTCATATATTTCATAATTTATGTGCTGATGATATATAGAAATACGTTAGGTAAGAAGTCTGAATAGCACCTGGGCTGAGATCGTCTTCTTTTTGTTGATGGTGGTTTTGTCTTTTGAGACAGGATCTCTCTACATAGTCATGACTATCCTGGAACTCACTCTGTAGACCAGGCCAGCCTGGAACTCCCAGAGATCCGCCTGCCTCTGCCTCCTGAGTGCTGGGATTAAAGGCAAACACCTGGCTCTGGGCGGAGATCTTATTGTGACTGTTCTCTGTGTAACTGG
This sequence comes from Alexandromys fortis, assembly GCF_014885135.2. NCBI lineage: Eukaryota > Metazoa > Chordata > Mammalia > Rodentia > Cricetidae > Alexandromys > Alexandromys fortis. Next base: position 4,503,547 of record NW_026067920.1, read on the forward strand.
CATTTGTTTTTTCTTCTTATCCTACTGTTATCATTATCTACTGTACTGTTGATCTCCCCATTGTAGCTCCTGAATTTGCCTCTTCTTCCATATCAGCTGTTGCATTGTATATTTTAGGTTCATGTTAATAGGTGTGCATAATTTGGTAGTTGTTGCCGTTACCTTGTGAACTGAGGAGAAGGTGGAGATCTGAGTATTTGCCAATGTTTTTCCTTAGGTCTTTTAAAAATAAGTGTTCATAAAGATTATCTCCCCTTATTTTTTAATTTTTATTACATTTATTTATTATGTTGCACACTTTATATGTGGAGGTCACAGAATACCTTGTGGGAGTAGGTTTTTTTCCAAAGATTGAACTCTGCTTAGTGGGAAGTGTCTTTACTTACTGCTACGCTGTCTCGCTGGCCCTTAGGTCCTTTATGTTTGTTTGTTTTTAATAACAGAGACTCACTGTGCAGCCATGATGGGCCTGGAACTCACAAAGCTCCATCTGTCTCTGTCTCCTGTGTGCTAGAATTAAAGAAATGAACCACCATGTCTGGCCTTTGTCACAGTTTTTATCTGGCATTAATACTAGCTTAGTTATCTTTTTTTCTTGGTGTGAGTGTTGGGGTGATTTGAATGAGGATGTCCCTCATAGGCTCTGGGATTTGAATACTTGGCTCCCAGTTAGTAGCACAGTTTTGGGAAGCTTAGGAGGGGTGGCCTTCCTAGAAGAAGTATGCCACTGCGGGTGGGGTGAGCTTTAAGATTTTAAAGACTTTGACCATTTCAGGTTCGTTCTTTGTCATTGTGGTTGAGGATGTGAACACAACACTTAGCTGTGCTCCAGCCACGTGTTTTCTGTTTGCTGCCGCTCCTCCCTGCCATGGTGGACTTTAATACTGGAATCCTAAAGCCAAGTAAATTCTTCTGTAAATTGCCTCGGTCATGATGTTCATCACAACAATAGAAAAGTAACTAATATATTGTTTTCATAGTTTGATTTCTATCACTGTAATAAGATACCATAACCAGGGCTGGAGAGATGGCTCACTGGTAAGGGTACTGGCTGCTCTTCCAGAGGTCCTGAGTTCAACTCCCAGCACCCACATGGTGGTTCACAACCATCTGTAATGAGATCTGGGGTCCTCTTCTGGCCTGCAGTGATACATGCAGTCAGAACACTCTACAATAATAAATGAATGAATGAATGATTCTTTAAAAAGATACCATAACTAAAAACTACTTAGGGGGTCACTTATTTCAGCTAGAGTTTATAAAGTCTATCATGGAGGGAACTCTTCAGGAACTCCTGAGGGTCTCGTCTTTAGAGCAGATGCAAACACAGGAAAACAAGTTGTTTTGCTCAGAGCAGCTGCAAGCATAACAAGTTGTTTACAGGAAATTCAGGGTCTGGGGTTTTCAACCAGTTTTATCAAAGAGAAAGGCATTTCAGTGAATCAGTGAGGGATGCAGAATTAGTTGGAGTTGCTAACACCTTAATCTGTGGCTGGGAAGTAAGGACACCTTGTGTAAGCCTGCAGATGATTGCAGAGACAACAGAAACTGACTTGATGGTGCTGGAGTGAATTTAAAGGCCTCGAGGAATGGGAAGTGCCTGGATAGGAAGGTACTCTGTAGCAGGCTTTCTTGAATTGCCAACCAGCTCCCAAATCAGAGACTTCTCATCAGTTATGAATGCTCAGCCTTATCTTATGCTTGTCCCTCTTATAACTACCATTTCTCTTCATCTACATTTTGCCTTGGGGCTTTTTACCTCTCTTCCTCTTCCCCTCCCTCTCTCCCTCTGTCCCCTCCCTCCCTCCCTTCCTCCCTCCCTCCCTCTTGTCTGTCTGTTCTACTTTTCTTGCTTCTTTCTTGTCTGGGGGCTGGCTGGCTGACTGGCCTGTGTGTCTCTCTCTCCCTCATTCTCTCCAAGCCTAGATTTTTCCTATTTTTCTCTCTGCTCTCCAGCCCTTCTTATCCTTCTCCTGCTTAGCTGTTGGCCATTTAGGTTTTTATTAGACCAATCAGGTGGCTTAGGCAGGCAAGGTGAAAAAAGTGCAACACATCTTTACATAGTTAAACAAATACAGCATAAACAAATGTAACACATCTTTACATAGTTAAACAAATACAGCATAAATGAATGTAACACATCTTTTCATTGTTAACAAAGGCAGTGTAAACAAGTGTAACACACCTTTTCACAGTTAAAATATTCCTCAGCATAAACAAACGCAACACATCTTTATATAGTTAAAATAATCCACAACAGCAAGGCACTTATTTCTAAGACTATAGAAATGACAAACATCTGGCTGCCTGGATTCCTCTGCAGTGTTGGGGAGTTCATCCTCGGTCAATAGGCTTAGAATATCTGACAGACTTTTCTGTGCAACAAGAAATTTGAAGGACTGACCTACCTTGTCTTGGCAAAGTTTAGCAGTCATTTCCTGTATGTCCTACTTGTCCAGTTTTTACAGCATACTGTCAGCAGTTGAGGCAAGCCAGTTTCTTGCCTAGAGGCTAACTTTGCCACAATGAAAGCGAACTCCATATGGAGGTTCTTTGTTGCCCATCATCCTTTTCTGAAGTAAAGTGGGGCTGCTAGAACAGATGTATTTTGCTGTCATGAAAAGCCTTAGGCTATAAACGTCTTAGATGCCATATTCCATAAATCTCTGAAATGTTTGAACATCACTTATCTAAAAATATATATTTGACCTTGAAACATGCCTAACATGACTACAAGTTTGATTCTTATAAATGACTAACTGCTAACCTGCCTTTTTTAACTGTACATCACATATTCACATCAGTGGCATAAACACAATACCCTAAACAAAAGTAGTAACATGCATACAGCATAACAAAATATTTTAAAATTTGTATTACTATACCAAAATTCATACCAATGTAAAATATTTGAGGTTAATAGTTGTCTTTTTACCCTGTATTCCTCTAACCCCCCTACACAATGACAAACATCCATAACCCACTAAACGACCAAAGATCACCCACCCTACCTATTGGGAATGTGGGTGTTGTGTTCTCTTGACTGCTTCCTTTTGTCTGAGGATGGTGAGATCTACAGGGGACCCTGAGGAAATTGAGGTAAAGGTCAACTCCTGGGGAATGTAGCTGTAACTTTTGTTGTCCAGTCTTAGAACTGTTCAGCATATATGTCACCTGTCATGTGTTTTTTCTTGATTTACTTCTTTATGTCTGTAGCCAAAATTTTCAGGAGGCCTACCCAGACCAAACCTGATCTCTATTAATCTTGAAGGAATCCACAGCCTTTTATTTCTCATGAAAACAAAAGCATAATGTCTTCCCCAACACAATACATTTTCTGAATTCCATTTTAAAGTTAAGGTATCCCTAAAGTATCTTGTAAACATGCTTTTCTGTCCTGCCTGGTCCTGCAGCTACTTTTAAGAGTCACTCAGAGGTATATTACAAACCTTTTTGCATATTTTCACACTTACTGCTTACTAACTCTTGCATGTTGTTAACCCATTCCTGTTAATCTTTATTTTGTCATGTGGCTTCATCATTACCTGTTCTCTAGTACACCTGTCGGACTCCGTACTTCTCCCTGTATCTCTGATTGGATTTCCCACCTGGCTCTGTTCTGCTTTGCTGTAGGCCAAAGGCTCTTTATTAGCTAATGGTATTAAACATCCTCACAGCACAGAGGGGATCCTACAGCATATCTAGGCCGTTTTAATTCAGCAGTCCCTTTCACAATCCCTTGACTCAGCATCTGTGGTTCACTCAGCAGCATTCAAAAAAGTCAGTCAACATCATAGGAACCAGACTCTATTTCCCACTTTTATGTGCCTGTTAGTTACTTTACTCTCTGTTTAAAGACTTTATTATTATTTTAAAGATTTAGTTATTATGTATACAGTGTCCTGGCTGCAGGTCAGAAGAGGGCACCAGACCTCATTACAGATGGTTGTGAGCCACCATGTGGGTGTTGGGAATTGAACTCGGACCTCTAGTAGAACAACAGTCAGTGCTCTTAACTTCTGATCCATTTTGCACACTTAAACACACTGTAACCGATTTAGAGGTTTTTCTTCCATCTGACTGTATACCAAACCTTAAGCTACTGCTGTGTTGCCCTGGTGACTGGCTCTGCTCCTTCCTCAGGTCCATTACAGCCAGCCACCCCAACCCTGGGGTGTTGGTTCCTGGGACTGTGGCATGTGATTTTACTTAGCTTGTTGGTTCTGCAGAGCCTCTTAAAGGAGCCGTATCCTCTTTTTCTTCTCTCCTCCCCCCCCCCCTCTCTCTTCAGCTTTCTCAGGCCCTGTGTGGAAATTTGGGCCCCATGTTGGAACACTAAGTGTAACAGGCTTTGGGGCCACCAACCAGCTCCTAAATCATGACCCAGAGACTTATTATGAATACTCAGCCTTATCTTATGCTTGTCCCACTAGCTCTTACAACTTCAGTTAACCTGTTTCTCTTCATCTATGTCTTGCCTTAGGGTTTTTTACCTTTTTTTTTCTTTTTTTGCCAAAAAGAACAAAACTTTTATTCAAAAAACGGTGAACATTAGGGTTAAAATTCTCAGCACCCAACCAGGAAACTGGCCCCCTCAGAGGCCTGGAGGCTCCCACTGCAGACTTCAGGAAGGGGGGGGGGCTGAAGGGTGCTCAAAGGGGTTTTTGCCTTTCTTGTGCATGTCCTACTTCCCTGGTTATCCCATGTCTGGCTAGCTGATGCATCCTTCTCTTTCTCCCTTGTTCTCTTCTCTCTTCTCCTTTTCTCCTGAGCCTAGATTCCTCCTCTTATTCTCTCTGCTTGCCAGTCCCACCTATCCCTCTTCTGCCTAGCTATTGGCTGCTCAGCTTTTCAGATCAATCAGGTGCCTTAGCCGAAGTGAAATAGCAACACATCTTTACATCATTAAACAAATGCAGCATATACAGAAGTAACACAGTTACACAGTTAAAGTCATATTCCACAACAGGTTGTCACAGTGATTACTGTCACAGGCCACCCAGAGGCCACAGTGTGAAAGTGGGTAGATTCGTGGCAGGAGGCATTTGAAGCTGTTGCTGTTCCAGGAGGGTAAGCGGGGCTGGTAACTTTTATAGAATGTAATTGGCATCTTCTGTCTTGGCAGATGAAGGGCGCTCTGATGGATATTATCCAACTGGCCACCCTGGACTCAGACCCCTGGGTCCTTATGGTTGCTGACATTCTGAAATCCTTTCCTGACACGGGCTCACTGAATCTAGACCTTGAGGAGCAGAACCCCAATGTTCAAGACATCCTAGGAGAACTTAGAGAAAAAGGCAAGTAGTCTGGCTTTATTTTACAATGGGAAGAAGTGGGTCTCACTTTAGAAATTGGGTTGTCCATATCACACTGTAGGTGTGGCGTGCAGTGGCTCCTCAGACAGGGGCTCTCCTTCCTCATGCTGCAGTCTGACTTCACAGCCCTGTTTCCACTGCATGCTACGGCTGCCTTCAGATGACTCATCCCTGGTGTACTTGCTGTCTCTCCGTAAGCTCCATGAGGGTTGAACGCTGCAAGTTAATGTCTTCAGAACCTAAAACATTCTCTGTCCTACATAACAAATATGGAATCATAAATAAAAATCAACAAATAAGCTGCTAGAATCTGAGGTGTTTTTAGAGAAGCGACAGTAGGAGTCTCCACACCTCTGGTGCATTCTCCTTCTTGGGAAAATAAAGGCTTGAGTCTACACACGCTTGTGAGGCCCTCGTACGTTTTGGGGTTTTGATTTTTATTTGCAGTCTAGGAACACTGGCCTGCACAGGTCACACATCCCCGTTGCTGGGGTAGCTGACTCTCCTGGGAGCAGAAGGATGAAGCAACTTCTGAATCTGCTTCTCTTGTGATGTAACTGACTGGGGCAACTCTTTGGGGTTTTTCAGGCTCTGACCTCTTGGTGAGCACACTGAATCAGGGGCACACATGGGTAGTTTTTAAGACGGTAGTTGAGCAGTGTCTAGGGTGACCAACCACTGGTGCTCTGTAGTCAAAGGAGGGGGGCTTTCCTGGTGTTGAGGCTGCCCTGTCGTTAGGACAGGGCACTGCTCTCCATGCCGCTATACACAGTGTGCTGTGGCTCCTGCAGCCCTGCAGTCCCAGGCTTGTAGTTGACATAACTGAGGAACCCTTGTCGGCTAGCATTTCTTGTTTTTAAAACGTCCCTGGAGAGTCTGATGAGCCTCCCTCTAGGGTGGCAGGCCTATCATTTGTTCCTGACCCACTTGGATGATCTTGGGTTCTAGAAATGGTGGGACTGGAATGGTGGGAACCACAGGGGGTTGAAACCAAAGCAGAAAGCTGCCATGCCTATAAAATGAAACCTACATGGAGCCGTTGGCATGTGAGCTGTGAGGGTCACAAACAGCCTGAGCTCCCTGGTGCAAGGGCTCTGACTTCCTGTGACACTCTGGCTTTCCACAGTGGGTGAGTGTGAGGCGTCTGCCATGCTACCACTGGAGTGCCAGTACCTGAACAAGAATGCCCTGACCACCCTTGCCGGGCCTCTCACCCCACCAGTGAAACATTTCCAGTTGAAGCGGAAGCCCAAGAGTGCCACTCTGCGGGCAGAGCTGCTACAGAAGTGTGAGTACCTGGGTTACAGTCCTGCTCTTTCTCTGTGCTATCCTGAAAGAGCGTAGCTTGTCTTTTCTGTGTTAGATCACTGTTGTTTAGAAACACGCATTCAAGACCTCAGGGTTTTTAAGTGTGGTGCCTGTAATCTCACAAAGTAGAATCTGCTGGCCAAGACGGGATGCGAGACTGCTGCTTGTGTCCTGACCTGGTGTCTATTATAGAAGAGGTTGAAGGATTTCATTAAGTGCTTTCCTAAATCATGTCTTACAACGGTTTGTGTAGAAGGCACTTACTTGCTGGAGAAAGTGTCCTTTAGCTAAATAACATTAAAGTATGGGTTTTAAGCCAGGTGTATTGAGTACCTGGGTCACAGCTTTTTGAGATACTGAGGCAGAAAGATCACTTGAGCTCAGACTGTGACAGGGTTTCTCTTTTATAGCTCTGGCTGTCCTGGAACTAGCTCTATAGACCAGCCTGGCCTTGAACTCAAGAGATCTGCTTCTGCCTCCTGAGTGCTGGAATTAAAGGTGTAGGCCACCATACCCAGCTCAAAACCTCATTTTAGCAAAACAATACAAACAAAAGCCAAACGAAAAGGATTAAAAATAAAAAACATAAATTTCCATAAACTGTAGCCTTGGCTGTCCTGAAACTTACTTTGTAGGCCAGGCTGGCCTCAGATTCACTGATATCTACCTGCCTCTGCCTCCTGAGTGCTGGGATTCAAGGTGTGTGCCACCACCGCCCGGGTCATAAATGTGCAGTTAACATTTACTAAGGTTTGTAAATAGCTCTGTTTTTTTGTTTTGTTTTGGGAATACAGTCTCACTGGGTAGCCTAAGCTGGCTTGAGTTCTACCTTCTCCTGCCTCAGCCTCCTAGAGTGTTGGGATCACAGAGCTACACCAAGCCCAGCAAATATGGTTTGGAGAAATCTGAGAAGAGCCTGGAGCCGGCTGTGTCAGTTGGCTCCGGTCTGTGCTGCCTGGTAGCTGTGGGGCAGGCCAACTGAGCTGCTCTGAAAGGTCTCTGCTGTCGACAGTCAGCAGCACGGCCACTGCCTTTGGTCTAACCCTGCAGCTTTCCCGAGCCACTGGAGGATAATCTGTTTCTTTCTCAGACTTATGTAGAACTCTGTGAGGCCTGGGCCTGCTGTAAAGATGGCTGCGGGACCTGTGAGAGATACCAGCCTCTCTCAGGCTCCAGGTTTCTTGGGGTGCAACAGGTGGCTGTGATGTTTCTGCAGCCACTTAAATGCAAATTTCCGAACACAGTCTCAGCTGCATTTAAGCTTGTGTCAAGCTACTCCATGAACTGGGGAGGTTTAGACACATATGCTTACAACTGACGGGTTTATTGTTTGATATTGTTTTATTACGGCTCTGATCAATTCCTTTTCTTTAACATTCAGCTCTTTCACAGTTGGCTTCACTCTGTATTAATGGAAGAATCTATCTTGCTGCGATCTCAAGTGCCCCGTCAGTGGTATTTTCTTGGCTTAGGTCATCACTTTAGAAAGCCAGTGCAGTTAAGAGGGAAATTTAATATTTTCTGTTAAGGGACACAAGAAGAGAAAACACGCCTGCTATACTAGCCCTGGTGTTAGTCCTTCCATGACCACAAGAGTCCCTGGTGAATGGAGCAGAGTTGGGCAGGGGTCTGAGAGTCCACAGATGAAGACAGGCAGCCAAGTCAGGGCCATCCCAGGGGAAAGACTTTTCTGTTTTCTGTCCATCTGTTGCTGCCAGGATCTGTCCCAAAACAAGCTTTGTTTACCAGAGCAAAGGGAAGGCCTCAGCGAGTGCGGTGCTCTCCCTTTTGGAGGAGATGTAGTGGAAATTAAGTTGGTCTTAACTAACTGTTGCCCCATCAGTGTATCCTCAGAAACACCTAGAAACAGGCACCCAGGGTGAGACTTGGCACCCCAGAAGCCATGCGGTGAGCAGTTGGCCACTTCCTTCTTTCCCGCCAAGGAAACCAAAGCCCACACATGCTGTAGCCCACGTCTCCTGTCACCAATCTCCATTCTGTTTCATCTTGCTACCCTGGGAACGGTGATGAAAATAAAAGAAAAATAATTTTGTTGTTGTTGTTGTATTTTTGAGCCAGGGTTTCTCTGAATAGGTAGCCTTGACTGCCCAGAACTTGTTCTGTAGACCAGGCTGGTCTCAAACTCAGATCCGCCTGCCTCTGCCTCCTGAGTGCTGGGATTAAAGGTGTGTGCCACCATGCCCAGTGAAAAATAGACTTCTTAGAAGCTCTTAGTAGCAAAAAATTTCCACTAATTCTTCACTTAATGTTAGATTATCTGAGTAGGTAGGTAATGATTTGTGTTACAAATCACCAGGAAATATCCTTCCTTCCTTCCTTCCTCCCTTCCTCCTTTTTTACAAATCACCAGGAAATATCCTTTCTTCCTTCCTTCTTTTTTACAAATCACCAGGAAATATCCTTCCTTCCTTCCTCCTTTTTTTTTTTTAAAGGAATAATCACTGTAAGGTCAGTGGCATTACTGACTGCATTCCTGCTGGGTTATACAAAGAAGTTACCTTGGGTATTTTTATGAATCACTTTTGTTGAGGTTACTTTATGGGCTGAGAGGCCCTATGATCTAAGAGACCCTTGACCCTGTGGCTTTTTGTACACAGCCACTGAGACAGCCCAGCAGCTGAAGAGAAGTGCCGGGGTGCCGTTCCACGCTAAGGGCCGGGGGCTGCTCCGCAAGATGGACACGACAAGTAAGGCTTCGTGTGTGTTCTGAGGCCAGTGCTGTGGTTGCCTGCCAGGCAGGGTGACTTGATGGGAAAGGTATGAGTCAGACATGAGTCCTGAGGGAGGTGGCCGTGTGTGGTGAGCCAGCAGCAGCCCAGCTGGAGGAACATTTGCTGCTGCTCTGTCACTTGTAGCTGCCTTCCTGGGTGTAACAGGTGTAACAGCTGGCTGGCTAGGCTAAGCGCTCAGGGCAAGTTTCCAAGATGGAGGGTCACACAGCAGTTTGGCTCTTCATGCATGTGCCTGTATGAATGTCTGCTTTGCAGACTCCTCGAACCATGTCCAGCGCCCAGCAGTCAGGACAGCTGTAGAATGAGGTTCATCTGGTGTCTTGGCATACCAAGTTCCCATAACCCAAAGCAGACATAGAGCTAGTAATGGAGAGTCTATAGTATGGGTCACCATTCTGCCATTATTACTGCAGGGCAGGGCTCTTCCCTTGCTGCCGTTTGTTGCCACAGCATAGGCTCCACCTTGCTTTCCTTGTCCCTGAGGACAGGCACTGCAGAAACTTTTCTTTAAAGGGGAAGTCTGACGATCACTATATGTCCATTTTTGACAACCAGCTTGTAGCACAAGGCTTCCTAGGTGATGACAAATGTATATAGGTATACATAGGTGTCGTCACTTTTCTGGGCAGAGATGATAGCTGGATAGTTCTTGTCCTAGAAGGTCTGGAGGTCTCTGGTGTCATAGACAGCTGTTATCTTCCATTACTCCAGCCTTCCCAGAAAGGATATGTATGAGTCATGAACTTCCAGAGTTTCAAGCCTGGGTCTTCCCAGCAGACCTTCAGAGATGTCGTTAGGTTTGTAGGGTCTGAACCAGTGACCATGGCAAAAACAGTCTGAGTGGGTTGTTTAATTGGTTTTCTAAAAATTATTTTATTGTATTTGTATGGGTGCTTTGTCTGGATATGTCTGCACCTGTATGCAGTGCTGTTGGAGACCAGAAGGGTGCACCAGATACCCTGGGACTGGAGCTGGCAGTGGGGCTGGGAGTTGAACCTCTAGGAGAATGCTTTTAACCACTGAGCCATTGCTCCAGCCCCAAGTTTGGTTTGTTTGTTTTGTTTTTTCGAGACAGGGTTTTTCTGTGTAGCTTGAGCTGTTCTGAAACTCACTCTGTGGACCAGGCTGGCCTTGAACTCAGAAATATGCCTGCCTCTGCCTCTTGAGTGCTAGGAATTAAAGGCATGTGCCACCACCCTTGGCCCAGCCTCAAGTTCTGTTTAGCCTGGGATGAAATATACAAAACACAAAATGTGATAGGCGAGACTAATTTGTATGCTTTCCCCAAGGCAGAAGCAGCCTTGTTTAACCACCTGTGCTCAAAAGTTGCTCTTTCCGTTGACATCAGTCTTTTCTGTAGCCCCTCTCAAAGGCATCCCAAAGCAAGCCCCCTTCAGAAGTCCCACCACACCCAGCGTCTTCAGTCCCTCTGGGAACCGGACCCCAATACCACCTTCGAGGACACCACTGCAGAAAGAAAGGGGTGTGAAGGTGGGACATCCCTTTTCATCACTGGCAAGGCCAAATCCTGATTCTTCGCTCTATAATTAAGTATGGAATGTACTTGTTTTGGCAGCTACTGGATATTTCTGAGTTGAATACGGTCGGTGCTGGCCGAGAGGCAAAGAGGAGGAGGAAGACTTTAGGTGTGTACGGGGGCATTTCAAGTCTGGAGGGAGGTTAGAGCACTGTAGCCTAGTGCGCTATGCTTGGTTCTGCCTGAGTAGTATCTTGGTGCTTTGGGGTTTCCTTCTGGGTCCAATATGCCTGAGTGCTTTATCTTACCACAGTGGTAATGGGACTTTTCCCAGGAGTCCTTTTTCTTTGTGGGGGTGGGGGGTGGGGGTGGAGAGAGGGAATGGCTTTTGAGACAAGGTCTTACACTGTAGTCCAGGCTGGCCTCAAGCTTGTAATTTTCCAAGTGTTAGGATTACATTTATTCTCTGCAGAGACCAGGGGACACTTGTGACCTCTGAACTGGAGCTGGGTCACTAACCAACTCTCTTTATTATTGGTAGACACAGAAGTGGTGGAAAAGCCCACCAAGGAAGAGACAGTTGTTGAAAATGCCACTCCTGACTATGCTGCTGGCCTGGTGTCCACACAGGTAGGGCTTCCATGCAGTGCAGCCATGGACACTTTCAACTGTCAAAATAATATACTCCACCTTGTCCTGATTGCTAGCCGCTAAGCTGTGTTCTGTAAAAGTGTACATGGATGCAGGTATGTATGTATGTGTATGTGAGTGGCAAAGGGAGCCAGAGCCTAACTTGGGCATCAGCCACGTGTTTGGAATGAATACCTGCTTTATACTGAAATTACTGCCTGGGCTGTCTTCATACCTCTGTGCCTCATTTTCCTCTCTGTCCTGTGGGTATAGTCCCCAGTGCCCTGGACACCAGGTCTTGTATGTAGGTGAGTCAGCCAGCACAGCTCTTCCCCCGAGGCTGTCTGTGGAAATAGAAATAGGTTTTCAGAGCCATAGGTACAGAGGTTGCATGTGTAGAGGCAGTGTGGCCCTGTTGCATGGTATGGTCTCTGCCTCTGAGGTCACTGCATTGCTGAACTTATTTCTCCAGGTATCAGTTTGGGACCATGGGGTAGTAGCCATGGCTTAAGTTTGGAGTCCAGCATCATTAAAACCAGGGACCTATGGCCTGGAGAAGCCACTGTCCCTGTCCTGGGGATATGAGTCGTCCTGCTCCATTGATGGGCAAGGGCTGATGGAGGCTGTCTGGGAGGTAAATTAAAACCCTGAGATCTGCCTGAAGGGATCATGGCCTCTGTCTTCCAGAAACTTGGGTCTTTGAATAGTGAGCCAGCACTTCCCTCCACAAGTTATCTGCCCTCTACCCCCAGTGTGGTACCTGCCTCATCATACATCCCCAGCTCTGAGACTCCCCCAGGTGAGTAGCCTGCAGTATGCTAAGCCCACACAAGGGCTTGCCCTAGCATGCACACCTAGGAAGTAGCCTTGCACACGTGGTGCTGCTCAGCATTAAGGCACCTGTCTCATTGGCTCTTGCTCTCAGGCAGCGTGGAGGGAACTCCTCCTGGCCAAGAAATACGCCCTAAGTCCTGTTTTGAGTGCATGAGTGGCTGCCAAAACTGCCACTTTTGGCACCTTGATCTCTGGATGGGTGGGGTCATGAGGATTGTTTCTTCCCTGATGAAGGATACTGCAGAGGGGATAATTCCTTCAGGGTCAGACACAAGCTTTGGTTAGTCAGCTGTTCACGGGAGAGGGAGGCTGGTTCCATTGGGCTCAGCTTAGTCTATTCATTAGTAGGTTGAGGGTCATCTAAGAAACCCTGCTGAGCAAAAAGAGTGCTAGGCTTGGGGGAATTGCTTTCCGGTGCCTTGTAACCAGCACCCAGTTTATAGGGAACTCGTCATAGGTCAGGAGCTAACCAGAGTCCTGGATAACTTTATCTCTGGATCTATAAATGCCTGAGGACGTAGGTTCTGCCCTGCTGGGTAGTAGTGCACAAGGCACATGTCCCTAGCTGCGATGACCAGCAAGGGTTTCTGGTCAGCAGTGATTGGAGCAAGACAGAGCAGGCCGGTATGGGACACAGTTGCTGTCAGAACCTGGAAGATTTGAGTTGAGCCTATTGTCTCCAGAATATGATGTCTGGAGCAGACAGCCTGGAGACTGGGATGAGGTATACTCCTTTTCCTGAATAACTCTCCTTAGTAAATCTGCTCTGCCTGCAGCCCCTCCATCCCGGGAAGCCAGCCGACCCCCTGAGGAGCCCAATGCTCCAAGTCCTACACTGCCAGCTCAATTTAAACAAAGAGCACCTATGTATAACAGTGGCCTGAGCCCAGCTACGCCAACACCTGCAACACCTACCTCGCCTCTGACACCTACTACCCCCCCAGCTGCCACCCCCACTTCTCAGACACCCCCAGTGGCCATGGTGGCCCCACAGACCCAGGCACCTGCCCCTGCCCCTGCCCCTGTTCAGCAGCAACCTAAGAAGAACCTGTCTCTCACGGTAAGTACCCTGTCAGGTTTCATAGCCATTACGTGGATGGCTGTGTAGCTTTGCCTGTTTGCAGCAGGGGGTGGGGACTGTTGTTATGGGATGAGCCTGGCAGGGCCAGTGGGTGGGCCCAGCAGCCCCCACACCCACATCCTTTCTTTACAGAGAGAACAGATGTTTGCTGCCCAGGAGATGTTCAAGACAGCAAACAAGGTCACTCGGCCAGAGAAGGCCCTCATCCTGGGCTTCATGGCTGGCTCTCGAGGTGCGTCTGTGCTACTAGCCTGGGGAGGTGCCCCCCATGGGGTGGGGGATGGGTTCCTTGGCCCCAGGCACCAGTCCAGCAGCTCCTGCTCCCTACAGAGAACCCATGCCCGGAGCAGGGGGATGTGATCCAGATCAAGCTCAGCGAGCACACAGAGGATCTGCCCAAGGCAGACGGCCAGGGCAGTACCACCATGCTAGTGGACACAGTGTTCGAGATGAACTACGCCACAGGCCAGTGGACACGCTTCAAGAAGTACAAGCCCATGACCAATGTGTCCTAAGTGCCATTTCTGCTGCTGACCTGCATCAGGCCAGAAGACAAGCTTTGCTGGCTATGCTAAGTGACCTGAGCAGATACCGAAGGATGTGTTCCACCCCAATACCTGCCATCCACAGTCTACTGGGCCCCAAGCTGTTTTAAGTTTTAGGTCATTTCTCTGGGGAGTTTAGGCTTTTTTTTTTTTTAATAATGGGTTTTTTGTGTGCTTAAGATACATTTTTTTTGATTCAATATTACACTTTAAATGCTAAACCAAAAAAGTTACAACTTCATTTTAGTGCCTGCTAGACTTTTACCTTTTTTATTTTTTCTTTAAAAACTTGCACTGGCTGAGAGGACTTTCTCTGCTTGTGCATGCCTTCCCTCACAAGGCTGAGGGGACCAAAGGTGACACCCGACAGGCTATGGTGTGAGGGGGGCTATAACCAGCCTCAATGCCACTGCCTGCCAGGGATTTGTATATGTCTTTTGTACAGTTGTAAACATTTCAAACCTGTCTCGTACCTATTTTCATTGTAAAATTATATGAGTATTAAAGTTTAGTTTTTCTAAAGAAAGCCCACAGAGCTATGTTTCAAGCTAGCTTGACTCCCTGCTCTGAAACCAAACCCCTTCCTATACAACTGTCAGAATCCCAGGGGAGAAGAAGCAGGGCTGGGAGATAACAAGACTACCTGGGAAAAAACAAACAAACAAACAAACAAGAAAAACAACAACAACAAAAAAACCAGGTAGGTAATGGGCAAGGCAGCCTTGGGGGTAGAGTGAGGCAGCAACAGCACTGAGAAATGGGCCAAAACCTACTGCCTTGAATTCATAGCACACAGGAAGCTGGAGGAGTCAAACACAGTCCCGTATAAAAGAAGTATGAGAAAAAGGCCTTTAAAGTTTTTTAATAAAAAAATACTTAATACAGTTTTCCAAACACAACTTTCCACTTTAAATGCTATTTTCCCCCAACTGGTAATTCTTGTCTATATTTCAATATTACTTCCCCCCTCCCTCCCAAACTTCAAGTTTTTAAGCCTTCACTATCAGATCTGGTGACAGTACCCAGCATTCCTAAAAGGAACCTGACTTTATATTGTATGAAGTTTAGACACCAATAGGCACATTTAAACTTAAATTTAATTTCTGATAGGTCATTTCACATCTCAACAGGATATGGGGGCACCATGATACATATGGACACAGCGTTTATTCTACTGACTAACAGTCATCAGCTACACTCTTTTGTAGACAAGAGATATTTGGCAACTGACAGTTGTTTGCATTAACTTTAATCAAAACATTTTTATCTTTAATTCTTGAAAATAAGGTAGCTCTGGAAGATGGGCACTTCACACATCGTGCTACAGGTATCACTTGGAAATCATCAGAAATGCCAACCTGAGTGTGCCTGCCTGGGACCCAGGAGTCCTAGGTGCTAGTGCCAGGAAATTCCTCAGGAGCTAGCACTGGAATCCTTGTCACTCTGAGATACACTGCCTTACAGGTGCTTAGGTTTAAATGCTATAGTTCCACATTCTCTTAGACCAATGCTGGTGTGGACACTGGCTTTGCACCCCTGGGCTGCTGCCACCCTGCAGAGGCACACACACACATAGGTGTGTACTGGTTAGGGAACAGCTAGCTGGTTTTTGGATACTGAAGGTGCCTGAGGAACATGGAATCTGGGCAGGTTTCATTTGGTTTGCTTCACATTAAAGAAAACAACTGGAACTGATGGTCAGAAAGTCACACATCTTTCAGGCTCATCAGAGCACCTGGCACATCCTGAGTCACAGCTGGCCCTGTGGCTGGTCCTTCTGTGGGAAAGGCTATCACCCCAGGGGGTTACTTTACTCAGCTTTGTATATTGGTCTTCGGTTGGTTTTCAGAGTTAGTGTTATTTACTCATTAATACTTTTTGGGAAGATAAGTTGTTTAAAAAGTTCACAATATTTCCTTCAGAAAGATGATAAATAGTTACTTGGAACCAAAATTCCCAAGATTTACTTAACATTAAAAAAGAAAGTTAATCTGATCCCCCACAATGTGCTGCAAAACCAATTCTGATGCTCTTTTGTAGAAGCTGGTGGACAACTAACAAGATGGGCCCCCAGGGGGTCCCTGGAGCCTAGGGGCTGTGTGCATGTGAAGAGGCTGTCTGGCCTATCACACCAGCCTTCTAAACGTAGGGCACAGATGACAAATTTATGAGCCAATCTAATATTTTTAGGACAGTCTGAGCCAGGTTAAGTTCTAAACTGAAAAATGTTCCTTGTCTCATCTGCTCAAACAGATGTCACCAGAGGTTACTAGGCTTGTGCCTGTGGAAGCCAAGCCATAGGCTGCCTGCAAAGCTGCTTTAACTTTTGGGGGACTACTACTAGAGAAGGGCAAAGGGGTGGTCATGACATGCTAGGCTTGCAAGTGTCATGGCTGACACACAACCCTGACTATTAAGAATGGTCAATCCTGTTCTAAATGGCGATTGCAGTTCTCCAAGGAAGGCAGCAGGACAACAGTAGCAAACCCTGCTAGGGACTTAATGGATAGGAGTTTAAGCTTTTTTGCTTTGTGGCTTTTCTAAAACCAATTTCTGCTGCATTGCTTACACCTTCCCTCCCAATGGAATGCATGAGGTCTCCTTTCTCAGTGTCCAAGTTCTCCAGGGCCAAGATATACTCCTGAGAAGACAGAAGGAAGCCTGCCAAAGAATCTAATAGCCCTTGGGCTGGGCTTTTAGAGAAATTTAAATATCATTAGGGAAACAGGTACCATCAGACCTGTCTACCATGAGACCATGTGGTGCCCTGGTGGAAAGAGAGAGCAAGGAAGCTTGGGCCCAGCGAACAGACATACAGAGGAGAGCACATCAGCAAGCATTAGCCTAGGCTCCAGGCTGTGTGCCTTGTGTCCTCCGTGCTCGCTCAATACTTCACATCTGTCTGACAAATACATTTTAGCTGGTAATAATATGAAACAATTTTAGCAAAAGTATATTGGGA
The DNA here is from genome assembly GCF_014885135.2 of Alexandromys fortis. NCBI lineage: Eukaryota > Metazoa > Chordata > Mammalia > Rodentia > Cricetidae > Alexandromys > Alexandromys fortis. The sequence goes on from NW_026067920.1 coordinate 4,520,452, forward strand.
ATAAATGCCAGAAACAGAAAAACCAATTGAAGAAAATATACAAGGTTTTCCCCCAAATGTTGGTCCAAGAATGTGGGTTCAGAAGACATTAGAGAAAACAGCCACAACGAAGGCAACTGCACTGCTCCACAGGACACACTGCCATCACTAGTTGTCAAGTCCACACAAAGAAAAGTCATGAGAGGAATCTTGCAACACCACAACCACTCAAAGTGCAAACAGCACTTTGAGGGAAAAATTCACATTAGTATGAAGAACATAGGCTGTTTCAAAAGAGTAAAATAATGATCAATCCTGATTAGGAAGTAGCACAGGGCCTGAGTCCTAGTCTGTCCTGAGTGGGGTATGTGAGTAGAAGCCTGAACCGTCAGGATAGAGCTAATAGTGACCTTTAGAAAATTCTATTCTATATGTTTTGGGTAAGATAAAAGCATTTCACATGCCAGTTAATCTTCAATCATAACTTTAATCTAAAATAAAAATGGGAGGGCACCTTGACGTTGGGTCTCAGATTCAAGTGTAGCGGTGATGCTGCGTAGTAAGGCTTGTTTGTCCTGGACCGCTGAGTGTGCAGCTGACAAGCATCAGTGCAGACGCAGCACAGCTGCTGAGGATGGCTCAGTGGTAGAAGGTGCTCCTTCCCACCCAAGGAGGCCTATATATGTCATAGCATTATGAGCTGGGTCCTTGGGGCAAGTGCCGTGCTTGCCTTCCCATTACAAGCAGGGTTGGCTATCCCATGCCTCCCCTGGATCTGACCAAGCGCTATTTGCCTTCTGTGACTCTTCGCCAACACCGTCTTCTCTTCCTCTTCCCCTTTGACTTCAGTGATTCTGGAAACGGTTTCTCAGTCTTGGTACTTCTTGCAGATTCTGCCCTCAAGTCATGCTCAGAGCAGTAGGATTGCCCATCCTGGGTGGAACGGAAGGCAGTCCCGTCTTGGTGTTCCTTACAGAATGAGTTGGGGCACAGGTGGCAAAATGAGGTAGAAGGTTTGCCACATACATCACAGTGATGCCAAGGACATTCCCACTTCCCTGCAAAACAAAATACACCATTAGCAAACAAGCTTTAACATTTTCAGGGCTTGAAAAGTGTTGGGTGGGATTGGGCCCAGAAGGAACTCAAGCATGTGGTCTTGTACTAAGTTAATATCCACAAAGTATGTTTCCCTTGACTTAGTCATCTTCTGCTTGAGTTGCTTGTACCAACATACCTAACTAGAATTACTTTTAAAACTGGCTAGTCAGCCAGGCAATGGTGGTGCATGCCTTTAATCTAAGCACGTAGGAAGCAGAAGCAGGCAGATGTCTGTGAGTTCAAGGCCAGCCTGGTCTATAAGAGCTTTCCAGGATAGGGTCCAAAAGTACACGGAAACCCTGCCTCGAATAAGTAAGACGGGCTAGTCACATAAATGCAAATTAACACAAGAGACTGCATTTCAGTTGCCAGAGAGAAGCTAGTAGTTGATGCTCAAAGGCCAGGTAGGTACCAAGTGTTGCAGACTACAGTATACTTACAGGCCAGCTGGACATTACATAAGACACCAAGGGCAGCTCGCTGCTGTTGGTCCCTAGCAGAGTCTACTGATAGCAACAGCTGCCCTCTGACTTGCCCTTTTGTATTACTGTTTTGTTTTCTGAGACAGGGTTTTTCTATGTAACCCTAGCTGTCCTGGAACGTATTCCGTACACCAGGCTGGCCTCAAACTCAAGAAGTCCACCCGCCAATGCCTGAGTGCTGGGATTAAAGGTGTGCATCATCATACCCAGCTTGGGACTTGCCTATTTATAAGGAAATGGTTTTATGCTTAGATGTGAATCTCTGAAGATTAGGGTTAGGGATAACTGTCAAATTTAAATACATATGTAAAACTATTATTAGGTTTCTTGTCCCTGGGTCAAGTGTTTACAGTTTTTCTTTTGAAATTCTAACTTTTTGTTCTGATGCTATGACCACTCTTAAGTATGTAAGAGGAAAAGCCTATTGTCTTCCAGTTCTGTGTCATCTCTAGGGACAGAGCCTTCAAGTCCTGAGAAGAGAGAGAGGTCACATGTCCTACAACCAGGCCGCCTAGTGACAAAACCAGTCATGGTGAGGCTGCTGCAGTAGAACTTATATTCTTCAGTAGAACCTCGTGCATGTCATTTTAGATCTTGGCACTAATGAGATGACCAGTCAACACTGGGCTTTGGAAGCTACTGCCTGCTCCCACCCTGTGCTCCAGTTGGTTTCCTGGACTGGGGACATTTACCCACATTGACCTTCCAAGGAATATGCAGCTAGATAAGACCCAATGGATTAAGAGAGGCTGAATGGCAGGCAAGTGCACTGCAAGTTGTCAGAAGCTGCATGGGTACTGAGCACCTACCAAAGGGCCGCTTGCCCAAGCCCAGGCAGGACAGGTGGTAAGCCTTGGTGCAGAATTTTCGGTCACACAGCACCAGCTGTCCACCATCACCACAGCGGAAGCACTCATCCTCTGACTGCCGCTTCCCTTCTCCCTTGGCTCTGCGCCTTCTGGTTTTCTTCTTGGCCTTTTTACCCTTTTCCTCTGAAGAAAGGGATGTTGAGGTCTAGAATAAAGAATTAAGCATAGTTCAATTAAAAGAACATAGATGGAAGCAGTTAAAAGAAAAAAAAGGAAACTACAAAGATGCCCAAAAAGGAAGGTCCAAAGTGATACAGATTCCTGGGCTGTTCCAACATGGTGAGTGGTGCCTGAGCTGGAGGTGTAGCTAAAGACTGTAGATTCCATTCCTAGCATCACAAAATAAAAGGGCATGCCACCTACACAAAGCAGGTCATGGCCCACTATACCTTGGGCAACTCCTGCTAAGACAAAAAGAAAAACAAAAAAACACAATATAGAAGAACTCAATTATGAGCAGTGTAGGTGTGGTGGTTTGAGTAAAGGCCCATAAAGAGTGGCACTACTAGGAGGTGTGCCCTTGTTGGTTTTGTTAGAGAAGTGTAGTAGGGGCTGGCCTTGAGGTCTCAAATGCTCAAGCCACACCCAGTGTGGCTTTCTCTTCTTGTGGATTCAGAAGTGACTCTCAGCTACCTCTCCAGCACCATGTCTGCCTGCATGCAACCATGCTTCCTGACATGATAAAAATGGACTAAACCTCTGGACCCAGTCCCAATTAAATGTTTTCCCTTATAAGAGCTGCTATAGTCATGGTGTCTCTTCACAATAATAAAACCCTAACTAAAATATGTAAGGGCAAACTAGTGAAGCAGTCTTTCAGAAAACATCTATAGGGTGTGCCCAGATGCCAGCTCAGATTGGAGGTGCCTATGATTGTCCTAACCTTTGTTCCAACAAGGGGTGCCCCAAAATTCACGTCCTTCCAAGGACTTGGAACATGACTTTATTTTAAAATGCATGTAACTATGATACTGGCACATCAAGCAAGCATGACTTGTGACTAGACTGAAGGGACTGGTGGCCAAAGGTGTGACTCAGTGGGAGGGCACTTGCCTAGCAGATATGGGCCTTGAGAGATCTATACACAGCAATGTAAACAACAAGTAGTAGGACAATGGAGGGAAGTGGTCAAGACAAACACCACATGGCACCTCATGAGAAGCAGCAGAATGCTGGAGTAAGGATTCCACAACCTGAGGAACACCAACAGGAGCTGGAAAAGAGGCCTGAAAGACTCTCAAAGATACTTAGGAGCAAATGTGGACCTGCCTTCAAGATTGAATCCATGTTTCTGATGTTTAAGTCACACATCTCCACAGGAATTACATCAGTGAAGTCATGTTAACAAGCAGCCTATACTGAGAGAGGACCTCATTAACCTCAACCCACATGCTACATGGATCCTGACCTTGAACAGCAGCAGGTCTATGGCTCACTAGAATGCAATCTTCCTAAATGCCATGATGCCACCAGAGCTATGTGTTTCAGCTTCACAGAAAGCTGTGATGTCCTTACCTTTGGTCTGTCTCCAAGAAACCCACTACAATTGGAGGCTCCACACCGACAGACTGTTTTTTCATTGCCCAAACAATCAAGATTATAGTTGAATGTCAGCTCTGTCCCTAAAAGAGACACAATACAATGTTAGAGGCCATTGTTCTCCTGTGGCAGTGGATGTCAAAGAATCAGTTTCAAGAAAACGTACCCCCTTCATATACACCCTGGCATGGCTCATATACCTCATCAATTTGCTGGTTAAAATAGATATCCCAAACAAAGCTTCCAAATCACTATCCTAGAGCCTTTCCAAACCCAACCACACCAAATACCAGCGCCTCTCTGCCTGTTCATATGGCACCAGAAACTTGTAGGACCCAAGTGATATACCTGCAGGAATGTCACACACAGCAAACAGGCCAACCCGTGTATCCCCATTCACTGTCCATTTCAGGGTCTCACAATTGGGCTGGCAGCTGTGGTTCATGAATCGTGAATAATTCCCTTTAGGGCCAGCGTCAATTATGCGGTCCTGCAGGATAAAAAGTCAAGGACATCTTTAATTTTTTTTTTTAATTTTTTCCAAGACAAGATTTTTCTCTGTAACAGCCTTGGCTGTCCTGTAATTCACACTGTAGCAGACTAGGCTCAAACTCACAGAAATTTGCCTGCCTCTGCTGGGATTAAGGGCGTGCGCCATCATGCCCAGCTAACATCTTATCTCTAAAGGGCCTCTTAATGCCATAGGTTGTATCAGATGATACAATGTTGTCTGTCATACTGAAAACCTTAGTATCCTGTTGTCCACCTGGACCAGACAACCCTCAACCAGTCCAGATTCTTGCATGAGGGCAGAACACAGGGAGAGACTGAACCCAAGTGAGAGTGGTGAAGACTGTGAACTGGCACTTGTAACACCACCTCAGCAACAAATAAGCTAGGAGAAATACAAGTGTCACAGACCTGGGAAGGGCAGCAAGAGCCTATACAAAACCAGCACTGCCATACAACAGCAAACTCTATTAATAATAGACAAGCAGCATCCACTCCTAGAGAGCAAAGGAGGTACAAGCACACAAGCACAGCATGCTCGAGTTCCCGCTGGCTGCAAACAATGGACTTTGTCCAAGATGCCGATGCTATGCTGCCATAAGAGGGACAGGCACAGGCTGACAGTTCGGAGATAGCAGTCTGCAAAATCACAAATGCAAGCACACAGTGGCCCTGGGAACTGACTCACTGAAATTCAAAGGTCCAAGCACTATGGAGGAATAAGGACCACTTATTATGGCTCAGACCAGAAAGAAGATAGGCAGGTAGATACACAGCTGTAGCTTCTTCCCTGAAAACCTCTAGACCAAATATACAGCTCAGTAGGATCTCTGATCTTCAGTGTTTATTTCTGAGATCAAAGATAAATTAAAAAAATTACATGTCCGAGAAGGGATGAATCTGCCAAGAGCACCTCTAGCTGTGCCTTGTGGACCACAGAGCACTACAAAAGCAACCACACTGGAAGACTATGCTTGTGCCATCCAGTGGGTGCTAACTTTGGAGGTTTCTCTTGGTAGTAAATACATAGGTCCCTTGATAAAGCTCCAAAGTGAGCACCCATTGATTGGTTTTTTTTAATATTTATTTATTTATTATGTATGCAATATTCTGTCTGTATGCCTGAAGGCCAGAAGAGGGCGCCAAACCTCATTACAGATGGTTGTGAGCCACCATGTGGTTGCTGGGAATTGAACTCAGGACCTTTGGAAGAGCAGGCAATGCTCTTAACCACTGAGCCATCTCTCCAGCCCCACACCCATTGATTGTTGTAAGCAGAGAAGTCAAACTTAATGGGTAGATGCTTGCAGTCCTAGCCACTCAGAATGCTAACAAAGGATATCACTTCAACCCAGAACTCAGAATTCACCTCAGGAGAATAAAAGCAGAAATGATCTGCTTTCTACTATACTAGTTGTTTTAAACTCCAAGGTTTTCTAGACAGTAGATGAAAATCTATCGCTGAATCAACCTCAGCTGTATTTGTACATTTACCAGCTGGTGAAATGGCTTACAAGATAAGGTACTTGACATCAAGCCCATGACTTCAGTTTGAACCCCAACAATCCATACCATAGAAAGAAAAGAATTGACTTCCAAAAGTTGTCTCTGATCTCCACAAGTGTGCCATAGCATGCACAGTCACACATATGTACACACAAAGTAAATACATGCTTTAAAAAGTGCACAGTGTAGCCAGGCGGTGGTGGCGCACGCCTTTAATCCCAGCACTCAGGAAGCAGAGGCAGGCGGATCTCTGTGAGTTCGAGACCAGCCTGGTCTACAAGAGCTAGTTCCAGGACAGGCTCCAAAGCCACAGAGAAACCCTGTCTCGAAAAACCAAAAAAAAAAAAAAAAAAAAAAAAAAAAAAAAAAAGGGCACAGTGTGACTGCAGGCACATGTGTGTCAACTGTTTAGAAGTCAGTTCTCTGCTTCCAGCTCGTTTTGAGATAGGGTTTCTGGTTTCTAACAATGCATCATGTACTCCAGGCTAGCTGACTTGAGAGCTTTCCAACTGAATATTTTTTAAAAAGTTACTTTTATTTATGTGGTTTTTTTTTTCTCTGACTATATGTCATGTGAATGAGATTACGAATAGAGGCCAGAAGAAGGTGTCAGATCTGGAGCTGGGGTTACAGACAATTGGGAGCTGCCTGATGTGGGTGCTATGGACTGAATTTAGGTCCTCCAGAAAAACATTCCAGTGTTATGTATATATGTGTACATACACGTAGAGGCCAGGTCAACTTTGGATGCTATTTCTGTAAAACTTTTCCGCCTTTTTTTTTCTTTTAAATATCCATTTCCTTTCTTACTTATTTGTTGTGTGTGCCGTATGTGGAGGCTAGAGGAAAACTTCCTTGAGGTGGCTCTTCTTCCACCATGTAGTTCCTGGGGATCAAACTCAAAGTCATCAGGTTTTTGCCAAACCTTTATCCAATGAGTGATCTTACCTCACCACTAAACCTTGTTTGTGAGATAAATTCTTTCATTGGAATCTAGGATTCACCAATTAGCTTGGTCTTGCCACCAAGCCAAAGATCCTCCTGTCTCCCCCTCCCTAGCTTTGGGACTATATAAAGAGTGTGCTACCATGCTCAGCTTTTTATGTGAATGCTGGGGGTTGAACTTGGGTCCTCATGCTCTGTGCAGCAAGTATTTCACCAACTAAACCAGTCTCAAATTCTTTTATTATTTTAAAGTATACCTGACATAAAAGTTTACTGGGTTTTGTTTTGTTTTGGTGTGTGTGTGTATCTGGAGACTGAACCCAGAGCCTTGCACATGCTGGCAAGCACTCTACTACAGAGCCATATGCCCAACCACATCTTAACCATTTTTAGGTGTATAATTAATTGTAATAAATACATCTATAAGGGTACCCTCTTTAATCCTTCAATTCTTTACATACATGGGAAGGATCCTTATGCCTTACCTCTTAAATGTTGGGAATATAGGTATGGGCCACCATGCCCAGTCCTCTGAGGTCTTTAGTTAACTTAAAAGCCTTGGTTATATAGACCAGGCACAGTAGCCTGTGTCTGTAATTTCCACAGTAGGTTGGATTGAGACAGAAGGATTCCAAGTTCAAGGCCAGTGTGGGCTATAAAGCTAGTTCAAAATCAGGGCTAAGGATGTATCTCAGTGGTAAAGCACTTGCCTAGAATTTTATTGGGTTAGAGTTGGATTCTCCAACATTTAGAACAAAACAACAAAAGCTATTTCAAAGTTTTCTGCCTAGAGAGCTAAGATCTTCTTTAGAATTAATTCTTTTTTGCTCTTTTTAGATCTTAGTTTTTTTTTTTTTCCAGCTGAAAACTGGACATTTAAAACTAGTAATATAGTAACTCTGAAAATCGGATTACTTCATCTCTTCTGGCCTTGAGTTTTGTTCTTCATTAATTGTTAATGATTTTCCTTCTACTGATGTTCTAGGCTTTTTAAAAAACAGACCATCTCTGTGGCTTTTACTGAGCCTATACCTTCTCAAGGGCAGGCACAGTCATGAAAGGTAGAAAATGAAGTGGGGAAATGAGCAGCAGCCTCTTTAGCTATCCCGACACAGGGCACCAGAGCATCCCCGGGGCTCAGTTTATTTACTGCAGTGGTGAGTCTTGGTTTTTCTTCATTGCCCTCCAAAATCCTAGCCTGCCAGTTTTCCCAGAAAACCAGAATAACCTCCTATACAAGGTCCTCCGTGAGTCTGCTCACAGTTTATCTTATTAATTCTGTGTCCCGGCAGAGCCTGAAGGAAATGCTACTCACCTCTTAAGCTCTAGGGTCCATACCTTTTGCAAACACTTCTTTTAATTTTTTTTAATTCAAATCCACGAGTGGGGGGATGTAAATTGCAGATTAGTACATCCCACCTACCTGTTAATATTTTTCCACGTTCACGTTATCTTTTGTTTTACTATGTATGCACAGACATACATGTCATACATATACATGTAAAGAAACAGACACACATCAACACCACCACCAATCCTTTCAGGGCTAGCTGGGAACATCTTGCTCTATCCCTGCACATAGGCTTGCTTGCTCTCCCTCCTTCCCCTTCATCCCCTCAGCATTTTGAGGTAATTACTGACCTCAAACTCAGGATCCTACTGCCTTATTTCTCCAAAGAGCTAGAATTATAGGCATGCACCATCATCCCTGGCTTGGGTATCTCCTGTATCTTTTTAAAAATATTTTAATCTTGTCCTGACAACGACAAGGCCCAACCCCCACTGCCTATAGCAAATGACAGGAGCCCAATACTACTCCATAGACTGAGAATGGTCAAGCTTCCTGAGGGACTGTTGGCTGGGGACTTTGGAGCCATTCCAATTTCTACAGAGTCCCTATAGTCCCAGATACCAGAATCAAAATGCCCGGTCCATAGACATTTTCTATCTTGTTTTCAAGCATTATTTAAGTCGTGTCTTTTCTGCTGGGTTTTGAGCTTACTGGTAACAGAAGGCACAAGAGTACCATTCTGATGCACTTTTCTACCTAGGCCTAGTTACCTATTTACCTTCATTCCGAGAATAACAAAAACATCTAGCAACTAGGTTCCAGATGTTTAAAACTATGAATTACAAAGTCTTAGGGAATAGCACAAGCCTCTTATTCCACATATTTGGGAAGCTGAGGCAGACAAGTGCTTGCACTCAGAAGTTTGAAGTGAGTCTTGGAAACACACAGAGAGGGAAAGCACAGGATTCATAAGCAAATAGAGCACAGCACAGCCAAAAACACTCTACAGTGTAGCTCAGATAACATGCAATGGTCATGTCTATGCCTTTCCCCTTTCTTCCCCCCTTGATATTAAGAAGAATCTTGATATACTTTTTATGTTGTGGACACACATGGCTCTTAGGATGTTCAATGCCAAAAGCAGCTCTCCATTTAGAAAAAAATATGCAGATGTTTGGGGAAAGTTACTAAGGAGATGAAATGAGAATATCACTAAAATACAAGGGCCAATTATAGGAGTAATGAACCCTCCAGATCCATGTTCAAGACGTCACGAATGAATAGCAAAGACACACTTCCCATTACCTTGTCTATGGTGAGCATGTAAAAGTGAGTGATGTCATTCTCATGAGCATATTTGATTCTTGCCATACACTCCTCTTCATCAATCAACTCACCAACATACTCATTAACAAATTCTCCCTGGAAATCAGAAGAATGTAACAACTGAGTATATACCGGCCAATTCTTAGAATCAGGGTTCAAGATACCAAGACACCATCAATTATTCAAGGATAACATGTTAATACCTCAGGGGTGTGGTTTCTAGAGCTCCTTCATTAAGTTCAAATTCAAATAATCTCATCCTTATAAAGATTGCCAGTGGGAGATATAATCATGCATTCTCAGAGTAGCAACATCCCAGATTGTTTTCTACAATGTCTTGCCTTAAAGGAGCATCTTTGTTAACCCACTGTCCATTTAAGTAGTAAATTACATGCAGGTTTCTAATAGGAAAGAGGCTATGAAGAACTTGATAGGCAGGCTCCACAGCAAGTCTACATAAAGCAACAGCTGAGGCAACCAAGGAATAAGGCTGGGGAAGAGTGCATCTCAGCGATCTTTTTTAATTTTTGTTTTTGTTTTGTTTTTAGAGACAGGGTTTCTGTGAAGTCCTGGCTGTCCTACAACTTGTTCTGTAGACCAAGGCTGACCTTGAACTCACAGGCATCTGCCTGCCTCTACCTCTTGAGTGCTGGGATTAAAGGTGTGCCACCAAAATGGAAGAAGGGAGAGAATAAGGTGATCCATTAATTCTTACAAGTGGGGAAGAGACAGCTAGTGAGATGATGAAGTGGGTAAAAGTACTTTGCCACCAAGTCCGAGGACCTGAGTTCAGTCCCTGGGACCCACATGGAAGGAAAGACCTGACTCCCAAAACTTGTCATCTGGTCTCTACATACATGTCAGGGCACATGCATATCTACACACATTCCACTGAACACACAAACACACTTAAGAATCACTACACAGTATAAAAAGCTGGGGGACATATGGCATACCTTTCTGATGTCCCTTTTGGCAACCAGGCCCCACCCTTTGCCATCTGTCTTGATGATCTTGGTCTCAGGGTACTGGCGCTTAGTGAAACACTGGTTCTGGCAGTATTCACCTGCAGGACACACCTGCGGGTGGCACTCAAACATCAGCATCCTGTTTAGACATTCTGAATCAGAGCCACAGGGGTTCTCATCTGTGGGCTTACAGTTGCACTTTGGGATTTCAGAAATGTCAGCTGTATAGATCTGGACTTTACCATACGGTTTATTCACCTATAAGAAAAAAACAAGTTGTCTTGACTCTACCTTGTAAATAGAGTCCTGAATCCCTGCACACTCATACTGTGCCTTCAAGGGCTCACCTTGGAAACATGCATTCTGATAATCATGACTGGGCCCACAAAGATAGTTTCTGACAGACCTCTTAATGACCATAACCTGGGACTGAAAAATCTGTAGCCCAAGAGCCACATCAAAACCCCTTCGTTGAGAAGGAAGACACACACATGTACACATAATCCTGACATGCCCATCACCTTGATATGCTTGTATGGTGGAGGTTTTCTCTCACTCTCCTGTGTTTCTCGGGCTTCCCGCTGAAGTTTGATTTCATTAAAACGAGCTTCAGCTTCTTGCAGTGCTAAAAAAGCCAACAGAATATGAGAAATATATTTCAGTAAATAAATATATTGACCTTTTAAGGAGTTCCATATTCACTGCTAAGTACTGTGGTTGGTTTCCCTGAAACTAAGGGCTATGAAACACTGTAAAAGGCAGACAGATGCCTGCATCCCCAGTGACTAAACACTAGGAGCTGATTTATGTCAGCTCTGCACAGCCTAGCAGCTGAGTTTCTATCAAGCACTATCCACTCTCTGTACTGAATTCTAAGGATAAGGCAACAGTATCAGTGCTTTGAACATACTGTACTTAGGAAAAAAAAAAGTGAACTTTTATTCCTTTTAAAATAAAAGGTCTCTGAGAAGAAGCACCAGATCAGATCAACAGAGGCCATATCAATACCCAATCTTCAAATTGTCAATGTCACTGTGAGGCCAGGTCAGTGGCTGAGCTGAGCTGGCAGCTGCTAGTAAGGCATTAGCAGGCATGACTTAATAGCAGGTCAGTATCAGGAGTCAAGAGCCTAGGGTCCCACCTTCATCACTTGGTACCATATCAAACTCATTGGGTTCCCAATCTCTACCAGAATCTCTCCTTTCTGATGATTTTCAAGCTATCTTTTGATAGCTATCTGGTTGTGTGTGTGTGTGTGTATGTGTGTTTACACACAGATTTCTCTGTGTAACAGCCCTAGCTGTCCTGGAACTTGCTTTGTAGAACAGGCTGGCCTCAGACTCACAGAGATCTGCCTGCATCTGCCTCCCAAGTGCTGGAATTAAAGGTGTGCACCACCACTGCCTGGCTAATAGCTATCCATTCTTACTCAATCCTCTTGAAGCCCCCGAATGTTGAGGCATCAAGGAAAGAGGACAGGCTGCTGTTGCTTGATATCTGCTAAACTCTTAGCAGCAAGGAGCCAACAGCTCCTAAGGCATACATTTTCATCTACCATGGCAAATCCCATTGTGGTTGACTAAATCCATGTAAAACCTAAAAAATAATTTGAGACACACACACAGAAAAAACAGTTTAGCATGGCTTAACGCCATGGATCCTTTAAGAGAGGTTTTCCTGATTCAACAGTAGCAGAAAAAAAGCTAAGTGGTTTTGAAATGGCAGCTTTCTGGGTCATGCTGCCAGCATGAGAACTCTGGCTCTTTCTGGAGGCCGAGCATTTAAATGGGATTTCTGGGCAGCATGCTGCAAATTACTTGGTGGCAGCATGGGCCAAATGGTTATCAGAGTTGAGGTGGTGAGGACGGATCACACCCTGCAATCTCAGAGGCAGTGAACAGACTTCGGCCATATTGGACTGGTGGGGCAAGCAGGCAGGGCCCTATTTCCCCTAGCAATGCCGCTGCTTAAGTTCATAAGAAGGGCTTAGCATTTTAAGAAGCACTTCTGATCAGAAAAGGATTACAGATATGCAATAAAGACAAATCCAGATAAAAAAAGACCTCTAAATGGGTCACAGTGTTGGATAAATGTACATAGACTTGGGAGAGAGAAGAAAAGGAGTACAGAGGGTTGGGAAAGAAGTAAATCATTTAAAAAATAAACAAATAAAGCCTTTAAAGAGACACAATACAGATAGTCAAAGTAAAAAGAGTAAAAAAATAAGCTACATAAAGATGGAAAATTCACAGAGTCTGGATTATTTATACTACTGTGTTTGCTTTGAATATCTTGACTATGAATGAGCTAAGTAAAGAGAGACATTTCATTGTACAGACTGTTAAACTAAACCAGCATATATACTCTAAAGGTATGTTGACTTCAAAATTCAGGTCTAAGGATTTGTGGCTTTGGAAAATAGGTTCTTCTTTTGTTTCCACAGAGGACGACAACCTGTGGAATCCTTCCAAACTAATGTGGTTTGATGGACTAAGACCCTCCCAAAAGGTCGCCATGAACACCCCCAAAAATTACTTCACCTGACAAAAAGCAGGAAGCAGTTTGAAAAGAACTATGCCCAAATTCCCAAATATTGTTTGTAAATGTTTGTTTACATTTAAAGGGGGATATGATATAGAGATGAATACATTGCATTGGTATGGATCTTAATTTATTGATACAAACTTAAGATCAATTTTGTTGTATGTATATTTCTGTTCTTGATTAAGAAGGTATTGTGTTTGTGCAGCTCATTTAAAAATGTAACGCATAGCTGTGTGGTGGTGGCACTCGCCTTTAATCCCAGCACTCGAAAGGCAGTTGCAGGCGGATCTCTGTGAGTTCGAGGCCAGTCTGGTCTACAAAAGCTAGTTCCAGGACAGGCTCCAAAGCTACAGAGAAACTCTGTCTCGCAAATTTAAAAAAAAAAAAGTAATGTATAATTAAGAAATATAGGTTAATAATCATTTAAAATAGTCAAGCTTGTAGTCATGTTAGGTTTTCTATATATAGAGAGATATATTTAAGTTAGATAAATATAATTCAATTCTTTCAGAGACCTTCAGAATATGGCATTTAAATGTTTTAATAACTTAGGACTTTTCATGACAATGAGACACAACTGCTCCCGGTAGCACCAATTACTTCAAGAGTAAGATGGGCATCGAAGAGGCTCCTTATAGAGTTTGCTAGCCATTTGGGCAAAAAATTGCTCTTGCCCGGACTGTTTGATGCTAAGCTGTATGAACTGGACATGCAGGACCCACAGAAAAATGACTGCTGACCTTGTCTAAAGATGAGGCTATCCTTTGGGGTTCCTGCTTCATAAAAGAGTCTGCTAGACATTATGCAGAAAAATATGACTGACAAACTGCCAATATAGGTGGAACTATCTTCGGAATTTCCTGCTTCATGGGAAACTCTGCAGGATACTATGGGCCTGTAGGCTGAAGATGGATGCTTCAATGATACAGGAGAACTTTGGGTGACTGTCCAGGCAGCAAGAAGTCTCTGTCAATTCTAGAGTTTTGGCAATTGCTTACAATGCACTTCTTGTTTACTTAGGTAATATTATATCCTTCTGGAGTCTTTGATGGAGTTGAAGAATATATAGTTATAATTAAAGTTTTCCTTAGTTATGACAGAAGATAAAGGTAGGTATAAATATTGTAACCATAATTCTTACTTGATACCTATTTTGTTATATGTAATTTTACTATATTAAAGTTAAAACCTTCCCTTTTATTTAAACAGAAAAGGGGAAATGGTGTGGAGGTCCTTCCATCTATGTGTTGCTTTTACTAGTTAATGAATAAAGAAAATGGCTTGGCCTGATAGGGTAGAACAGTAAGGCAGGGAAAACTAAACTGAATACAGAAAGGAGGCGGAGACAGGGAGAAGCCAGGGAGTTGCTACTGGAGACAGAGTGCTGAAACTTTGCTGGTAGGGCATGACCTCGTGGTGATGCACAGATTAATGGAGATGGGTTAAATTGATATAAAAGCAATAAGAAGCTAGAGTTAACGGGACAAGCAGTGATTTAAATAATATGGTTTCTGTGTGATTATTTCTGGAGTCTGGGCAGCTGGGAAACAAACAAGCAGCCTCCTTACAACAAGCAGGGACAAAGCTTTAGTTCTCCCTGCATAAATCATGTAAGCACTTGAAGTTTTTCCTACTGTCCACACCACTATGCATCTAGAGAAAATGTTGAATCTTACTATGCAACATCACACTTCTCTCTCCTATCTCCTTCCTGCCCCAGTCATTATCTAATTTAACTACACTTTTGGCACTATCTCCCAGACTGTGGAATCAGACACAGCATTCCGGTTGGTCTGCTCACCCTACCACTGTGTAAGGTACCCAAGGTACAACTGTGTCTACTGAAGAATTAGAAACAGAGAGCTGGAACTTAAGGTTCCAATCATGGGAAATCATCTCCAGAGCTGCCATACAAAAGGCCAGTTATGGGAAGTATTTATAATTAGTTCTAAACATAGTATATCTTTTAAAAAGCTTTTATTTATTTATTTACTTACTTATTTATTTATGGTTTTTCAAGACACTGTTTTTCTGGGTAGCCCTGGCTGTCCTGGAACACACTCTTACAGACCAGGCTGGCCTCGATTTCACCTCCTGCCTCTGCCTCCCAAATTCTGGGATTAACACTAATGTCTGGCAAAAAAGCCTTATTTCATTTTAATGAAATTAATTATAAGCTAATATTGTGAAAGTTTTTAAATAGCATAAGCATACATCAAGAGACACATCAGACTGCACACTTCCTTTTTTCTAATATAGAAGTAGAGATAGAATGTTTAGTCTAGGAATTTTTAAAGAGATCAAATTTCAAAAGAACAGAAATTAGGATTAACAAGCGTATAAGAATGCCATCTACATGCCATTGGGAAATCTCCATACCATTCTTGAAGACTCTTCCAATCCCTCTGACTCCCTGGTAGCGGCTGCCCCGGTCCCCCTCCATGTATGGGAATACTCGTGCCTGATGCGTCCAGTAATAATCTTTAGACCCAAAGAAAAATACAGGGAATTCTCCAATCTCGTGCTTCATTTTCTGAATATTTGGGGGAACATTTTTGGGATGACAAACTTCTGCGGGCCACCACCTATTATAAACATTAAAAACAAGATTCACAGATTCTTCAGAGTGACAAAAAATTTTCAATACTTAGTAAAGTAAAACAAAAACATTTAAATAAATACAGACACAAAAGCAGAGAATTTTATTTCATACCTGTAGTTTCCAAGTTTGACCCAAATGATGTCTTGAAAGTGTAGCTTCTTCCCAGCCCGGCAGTCATTACAGAACCAGCTGCCATCAGGCATATCAATGTTCAGGCAATCAGGATGAAAGGCTGCTGGGCAGGCCTCACAACACAGAAGACTTCCCCCTACAATAGAACAGGCCAGCCTGAGCTTGTCTCACCAGTCAGTCTAGGCTCTCTCTCTCAGCCTGTAACTGGCACAAACCTGATGGAAGCAGGAGTGTCAGAACGTCAATCCATAAGTCAACACCCAAGAGCATTGCTTTACCAAAGTCGTCTCCTGTGTCTATGGGATCCACTTAGTTTAAAGGGCCAAGGTGATGCCTCTGGTACCAGCAGAGCTGTGTGTGCAGCAACACACACAGGAGAACCCATCCTTACCTTTGGAGCACACGAAGCACCAACTCACATTGACGTGGGTGTGGTGTCGCTTCCCCTTCCGAGCAGTAAAATGGGCTGTGCAGATGATGTTGTTAGAAGCAATCACTGAACATCCCGCTGCCAGACAGGCATCCCCTCCATGATAGGCAACAGGGCAGCGGATACATCGCATCATTTTACCTAAAGGAAATAAGCACCCTGAGGACTACAAATATTATTGACTCCCATGACTCAGAAAGTTATGATGGAAGAGCCTGGAGATATGTAATAACACTATCTTCCATCAAAGCAAAGGTGTTTCAAAGCAGTGTTTGAGAAACACCATTTAAACGACACATTCTATAGCATTTCTTTTTCTTTTCTTTCTTTCTTTTTTTTTGAGACAAGGTTTCTCTTTGTAGTCCTGGCTGTCCTGGAACTCACTATGTTGACCAAGCTGGTCTCAAACTCACAGAGATCCACCTGCCTCTGCTTCTTAAATGCTGGGATTGGGATTAAAGCCATGCACCACCATAGCATGGCCAATCAACCAGCAATTCTTAACCAGAGCTGCTATCATTTGGGATTTGTGAGAGTCTCTTCTGGGTACCCTTCCTAGTAGATGTTGATAGCATAGTGTTCCTAAATGTTGCGAGTGCTCCCCCCTCCATATATATATATATATATATATATATATATATATATATATATCCTACCAGAGAAGCCCTGTAACAAAAAGGACACAGCACCTGCCCTCTCCAACCCCACACAGCTACCCTTATCTTCCACATATGTAATCTGATTTTAAAATATTTCCCAGTTGGGAATGAAGCTCAGAGGTAAAGCACTTGACTGGTATGTTAGGCCCACGGCTCTACCTCTTGTATTACAAATAGAAGTTTCCCTTATATATAAAAGTACCTTTAAAAAGGAGCAAAGAGAATCCAGAGACAACTCAGGTAGTATTCTTTGTTGAGAATCAAGAATCTGAAAGTTCTAACTGATATAGAAAGAATAGAATGGGGGCAAGTCTTATGTTACAAGAACAAAAGAAAACGTTTGACTCATAACAGGAGATAATGGAGACCATGAGTTCATAACCTCTGGTGACACTTGTCTAGCATCAATGGTCCCACCTTCAGAACACCTATACACTGCGAGTAAACCCAAGTTGTAAGGACCCATCACATCTATCTGTACCTTTTGATGGCCGTGGATTTGAAGGGTTTGAGGCGTGGCAGCTCACACAGCTGTGGAGAGGGCAGCGAAAGCCTCGGCTCTCAAACACAGTGAGAGGGTACTTTTTTACACAAGCTTCATGGTAAAATTTTCCACACTGAGTTACCACACAGCGCTTCACCTCCATCTTGCTTTCTTTACACACGAAGCATGAGTGAATCCCTAACAAGTGGTTAAAGAAAGGGGTAAGAGGAAGGTGCAGATAACAAGAGTTATATTGCAGTTCTGAGCGACTATAACTAAGCAACTTTTCTGGAGCAGCCTGTGTTGCTGACTAATCTAAGCCTTCTTCAGAAAAAAGCCTAGTCATTTGAGTTTGCTGTCGTCAAATGTCCAGCTTCCTGGCCCACTCACCAGTGCAGCAAAGGCTTGCTCTGGTTGGAGAAGACTGACATCTAAAGTGTTCTACTGCTGTTGGGCTATCTGGGCGGCTTGACCCTTCTTGGGTCTAGTTAGTAGGGAGCAGGGACCGCTATGATCTGAGACTGTCGGCCGAATCCTGAGGCACTAGAGTGGTGGTAGAGCAGAAACACTAGCCCCCCAGTTAAGTTCTCACTGTTGAAAATGAAGCTACGAATGACATCTAATCTTTGTAATGGACTGAGCTTTTTTTTTTTTTTTTTTTTTTTTGGTTTTTCGAGACAGGGTTTCTCTGTGGTTTTGGAGCCTGTCCTGGAACTAGCTCTTGTAGACCAGGCTGGTCTCGAACTCACAGAGATCCGCCTGCCTCTGCCTCCCGAGTGCTGGGATTAAAGGCGTGCACCACTACCGCCCGGCTGGACTGAGCATTCTAAGTACCAGTGTTCTATAGCTGAATAATAGTTAGGCAGAACTGTTTGTCTGGAAGTGCTAAGCTCCATAATTGTCGCCTATAGAGCAAGGTGTATGCTAGCACCACAGGAAGGGTTTGGAAAAGGACACAGCCTTTTATTCCCTCACTCTACCAGTTGCTGTATCCTGAGATAATTGCCCAGTGATACTGTCATTCAAATAGTAAAGTCCATAGTACAATGGAAGAACTTAGAAGCATACAACCTTTGAGTCAGTATGTGTGGAACTTGTTCTCTGCCAAATGTCTCATACACAACTTGAGGAAGCACATAAAAAAGGGACAAACAGAACCAACCTCCACACACAATCCCCAGCTTCAGAAACTGGAACTTACCTGAGGCACATTCAGTGCAGGTGAATCTTCCTTCTGGTCTTCGGGAAAGTCCAAGACAGGCTAGGTGGAATGCTCCACAACAGGGACCCTCACACAACAAGAGGCTGCCTGTCTTCTCACACAACTGTGGGGAACAGAGGGTGGCATGAACCTACACCTAGTCAGAGCCCTTTCAGGACTCTCCTCACCACGTGGGGCAATTTGACTCCATCTCTGGCATGCAAATGAACATAAGCATCTGTACACAGTGAAATACCTAGCAGGATTATAGACTACAGCCAGGTCAAGTTACACAAAGATGTTAGTCCCTCAGCAAGGGCTAAAGAAACGAAAGATCAAAACCCTGAAGTATGCAGTCAGGGTGTTTTAGATTAGACGTGAATGTCAAAAACCCAAAACCCATGGCATTTTCACCATAAACCAGCCATCCTTCCACAGATGACAGCAATGGAGCTGTCAGCCATTTTGCAACGGTGGACAAATCAGCAGTCTCACATGGATAGTAGCACTGACCAGAACTCAGAATGGCGCAGCGACTAAGGCACAGAAAGGTGAGCAGCTTTATTAAGATCACCAACCTAGCATCCAGCCCATGTAGGACACTGACCCAGGCAATATCACTGTTGGGGATATGGGTCTAGTCACACCGTAACCCCAGCCCATGACTGGTCTCCCAGTGAACTAAGAAAGCAGCAAGGGCACCACATCACCCTAGAACCTTATTTCTTACAACATACATTCCCAAGAACTATTCAAACTCCCATATGTATACTGGAGCTGTACATGAAACATCCCACCTGAGAACGAATAATGTTAACTTAGGCAACTTAATAGCAGAATTCTGCTAGTGGTCTAGCCCTTCCGAAAAAGTATCTACCTGTGAGTAGTAATGGGGCAGAAGAGAGGTCTGGAGGAAAAGAGGATGCTGGAAACTCACTCTCATCTTCTGTGACTTCAGGAGAAGCCCTCATCAACACATCAGACACCGCCTAGCCCTCACCTGACACACGTATTCCTTTTTGGCAGCTACTCCTTTTTCCGACTTTTTAGACGAGACGGATGCTTCGGTCTGTGTTTCATCTGCACTTTCATACGGAGACTCTGAAGGCTCATCTCCTGGGCTGTCTGAGACCTGGAGATGAAGGAGGTTGACGACAGTTCACTAGCCACAGAAAACAGGTGGCCACATCCTTTGGACACGGCCCACTTCCAGCCCTACTGCCCAGTGATGTGGTATAGATATCTCACTGGCTTAGAAGTAATAAAACTTGCAAAAGCTACAAAGTAAACTCAGAAGTGGACCTTATTCTACTCAATATTTAATGTACATATGTATATAAGACATATTCCTTTAAGTAAAGCAACTTATAAAAATCCAATTATCTTTGCTAAATAAACTGAGATGAGCTCTGGAATCAATATACTCAGTTTCCTACCCAATATACTTCAGTTTCCTACCCAATGTGTTCAGACCCAAATACAACATGAACTAAAAAAGAAAGAAAAAAAAAAGTGAAGTCACAAAAAGACTTCACAGAAGCTGCTTCTAACTCTGCTGAGGACACTGTGCTCTTCCAGAAGCATGGTGCTCCCCTGGAACTGATTCAAGACTCAGGAGAGTCACTGACTTGCACTGCAGCCTGAGTGCCTTGTCTATCCTCTCACTGCTAACTAGTCACAACTCATCTGTTCCTCTCCCACAGAAAGGCAAGAAACAACTTCTGCCTGCCTTGTTAACACTGGAGTCTAATGAAAAGACAGGGGAGAAATGCAGTGTACAGAGGAAAAGCACCTATTTTACTGGGTTTCCTCCACTGAACAGATTAGTATCCAGTTACAACGTCACTCTTGCTGCATGGAGCATCCTGTCCTTGCTTAGCAAGTACTAGCCATAAATGTTTGTAAATGGGTAAACAGAAAACCCTTTTGTCTATCAAATTCAAGTGCTTAAGTTGGGAGGGGGGTTAACTGATCTTAGTGTTGAACATTGAATTTTGGAGATAAAACAAAGCAAAAAACTATTAACTACATTTCTTGTTTACCTCAATAATCACAAGTAATTATGTTATAGGCTTGCTATTTGCCAGCTAACACAAAGCTAGAAATTGTATTTAGGCCACATTAAAAACTAAAAACAAGCCGGGCAGTGGTGGCACACACCTTTAATTCCAGCACTCAAGTCAGAGGCATGCAGATCTCTGTGAGTTTGAGGCCAGCCTGCTCTAAAAAGCAAGTTCCATGACAGCCAGGGCTACACAGAGAAACCCTGTTGAAAAACAAAACAAAAACAAAAACAAAGAAAAACCCAAGACAAAAAAAAAGATTAAAAAACCAAACCAAAACAACCAAACCAAAAAACAACCAAACCAAACAACGTCACCAGGGACTCTGACCCACATTATGCAGGCTTACTGATGAGCTTTTACCAGATTATATCATTGATATTATTGGGAGCAATGAGAGAGGGAAAAAAAAGGCATTTTCAGATTTGAACTCAATGTTAACTTGCAGTAAATTAACAATGACTCCTGTGGCTCTGATGGTTCACTGGGACAAGGGACAGGCTTTGTGTGATCACCTGTTCTAGTCTTACTAGACACATCTAGCAACAAGGATGTCATGGGGAAAAAGGCCTTTCAACTCAATTTTCTCACCTGTGCAGGAAGATGGAAATAGCATTAAGAACACCAGATTAGTGTCACATCATGAAGTCTGTCACCAGGAGGTTGACTAGCTGGAACTACAGGGCCCACTGCCAGTTCCTCTCCCATGAGCTCACCTCCCACTTCTTTAACATCAACATCCAGAAAGAGGTCATTTAAAATACTCTGAGCTTAAACTCCAAATTAGTATGTCCATCAGACATGGGGATCATAGGTGGGGATCTGAGCACTTCTGAGACTGAAGTGAGTACTAGGGAAGCCCAGGTTCTTAGGAATCAGTAGTCACATAGCTTGCCGTGGCTCAGAGAGCAGCTCCCATAGCCACACAAGGCTGACCCATCTGACTGATGAAGGAACTGAGACCCAAAGGATGTTTAGCATAGTATCCATGGAAGAGAGCCCATGCTCCATTCACCAACCCACTTCTTCCCTTAATGTGAATAAAACAAACTTAAAAACTATAAAGAGAAAGGAATGGAAAGAAAGACAGAAAACACAAACCAGTCCTTGGTCAGAGGAAGGAACAGCACCTTTTATTTAAGATTTACAGAAAGTTAGCACGTTTCCACTTGGAGATATTTCCTAAATTAACAAAGTCTGTTTGCGGAAATAAACACTGAATACATATTTTGAATGGAAATATAAATGTTAATGACACACATAAGGCTCGTTTCCTGATTGGGTCTGTTATCCACATACAGAATATAGACCTTACAATATCACAGTCCATGACAGATTGTAGAAGGTCCACCGTCACCCACCACATCCTCCCCCACAAATGGACGAAACCCCTACCCAGTCAAGAGGGTCCCTCAGCTCTCTGCTCAGCAAACCACCTGAAAGTAGAGCCAAGTGTGCTCCTCACTCCAGCTGCAGGCTCCACCTCCATGTGTACCAGGTGACAGCTTACTTGGAGATGCCATTTGTGGAAGTAACATATCACCTGAATGGTCCCAACACAGTCCCAGATCTCAGTCTACGACATCTATGATCTATCCAGTATCCAACAGAACGTATTTGAAAAAAGAAAAATGAGGTGACTGATGGGACACAGACTGTCAAGAATTTTCTTTCCTGTGGCTTCCTGTGTCCACCAAGGTCATGCTTGTGGCACATATTTCCAAGTAGCTTAGTTCCTGACTTTCCAAAGTTTTCTTGAGTTTGAAAATACTTTCTCCACTCTCTACTCAGTAAGTGACAGTACTGAGTTGCCTACCTTCCTTAGACACACACTCCTTCACAAACAGGAAATGTCGTCTCCTTCATCTATTACAGGGACTTTCAAGATGGCATTACCAAACATCATGTGACCCAGTAGACATCTTCCAACCCACTGCCAGGAGCTATGTGGCCACCAGAAAAGCTCAATGAGTGCAACTGGGGTTTATCCACTATGGCCACAAAGTAGACCCCTGCCCTTCGGTGGGCTGATGTACATTGAGTTTTTAATTTTTTTGACAAAACAATTCCCTTCACAAGTTGAATACTACATCATTTTAAAACACAATTACAGACCTTGAACAATAAATATTTCTATAACCAACATTATTTTCATGTTTAAGTTATGATTTCATAAAGGAAGAAGCGTAGAAGTGCGTTCACAGACTTTTAGATTTACAAATGGTAAGAATCCTGTGCTCAGCAGATATAACGACCTAAAATTAAAAGACTGATCTCAAGCAGGGCTTCCAGTTAACATCACAGTGAAATATTAAGAGTGGAATTAAGACAATTTTAAATTAAGTCAACCATTCTAAAATCCTAGAATCCAAAATATTTTTTTATTCAAGTTAATTAATACAGACTAGAATTTTCCTAGTTGCTCCTTAATTTAAAGTCAGGTATGAGTTACTGAGAACATGAAAGAGAGAAAAAAAAAAGAAAAAAGAAATTCAAAACCAAAAAACTCTTTAGTCCACAGAAAGTCATTGTGCTTCATATTCATCTATTCTATGCCAGTTTCTATATAGTTAGCCTAAGAGGGCAGCAAAGACTACATGAGAGTAGTGGCCAGTCAGCTGCACAGCTACTGCTCCCATAAAGGCCAGTCCTTACATGATCTCTAAATGTTCTATTGACTGTACAGGTGCCTGGTCCAGTCAGCTGCAGCAACAAGCCATGTGTCCTCACCTGGAAGGCTTGAGAACAAGAACCAGTAGTCTATCTGCTTTCTTAGCTCACATGACTGGCAAAATGTCTCTGTATCAAGACTAGGACTTCACCTGATCCCAGTTGTTTTTAAAAGCAGAATACCCCTGGAAAGCTAGCAAGTTAAAACTACTGCCAAAGTTATATGTTAAAAGCTGAACAACTACATGGAATAGAAAGAAATTATAAATATGGATGTACACACAGGTCTGACAAAATGTCAGGTTCCTGGAAAGGACACCAGGACACCCTTGCTAGTAAGCCCAAGAGAGCATGTCTCTTACCCTTCTTGTACAAGGACAAATGCAAACATACTTTTCTGTGTATTAGGATAACCATTTTTCATCACTGACAAGAAAATTAGTGAAAAAAATTCTAGTAATCTAACAATAAACAGCACCTAAAAGGAACAAAGTCAATTTCAATCACCAAAAATGCTAAGATATACAGAAATTGATGTTTCTTAAAACAAAAGCGAAACCCAAAAAGCTTTCTAAAATATCAGTAAGAAGCAATAAAAGCTCTGAAAGCATGTTAGAAAAGCCCTTCTACTTTTCTCTAGCAAAAGATAATTTGGATTTTATTAACTCAAAGATAAAAAGCAGTCCTTGGTAATTAATTTTTCCAAAACTGGGATAATGGATTTACTGATAATAAGGTGCTGCACATTTAGCAATCCAAAGGGTCCTTGGGGTCCCTAACAGAAGTCCACCTGGACAGTAGGGATCAAGGTAGATCAGCAACCTACATGTTTGAATGTATATAAGACATATGGTACTTTAGAATCAGTGACAGAGAAACAAAGCAAACTTACTAAGTATTAATGACCCTATGGTTTACCTGCCACTGGATAAACATTTCCTAAAGAAGGGAGCCATGATCTCATGGGGCATCTCAGGCCCACATAAAGCAACAAAGAACCACTCACTTGGGGTTCCTCATTACATTCAAGTGGGCTGAGTGAGCTAGGAGCTTATATAGAATACACACCAATGCTGAAGGATATAGACAGAACAAAATTGAGTTCTGGCCATCACTCCAGGCTAAGAGACCTCTTCTCAGGAGCATTCTTTAATCATTTAAATTTTACATAAACACAGGCACCAATTTTTGTTTGAGAAATGAGATGTTTACTTATGTTTTTATTTCCTTCTTTATATAGCATTTCTGTATTTGTGTTACAGACCCTTAATGGGAACTAGTAACCTATTTCATCTAGCCAGCCCACAGGCTCCAAACACAACCATGGCATGAGTGCATGTTGCCAGGTGAGGTTTTCTTGTTTTTTTCTTATTTTTCTTGTGACATGTCCTATCACTAATGAAAAGGCCCTGTCCCTCATCTGCCTTTCAGCACCAGAGAACACTATTTTAAGTTTTCTGGTGCTTTTGTGTGAACTATCTCAAGTAAACCCAGAATCAGATACATCTTGGCTGAGAGATCAACTTTAGAAGCTCCCCACCCCATGCCAGAATCAAGTTGTTCTATACCTCTTCAGAGGCAGTGGGTAGAATGAATGCTCTCATGCATGGAGCAGGAACCCTTTTCTCTTAGATCCTATGATATTTTACTTCCTTGTCATGCTTACATTTCTTGTTGGCTTTCAGGACATCTTAAAAAATATCAGAGTTGTTTTGTGTTGGGAAACACAGATGTAAATAGATATGAATAATAAAGTTTTGAGCTACAACTACACTTAAAGGCATCGTGACTAAAGGACAACATTCACTTTTCATTTGAGGAAAAGCTGCCAGGGAGGTAGAAGTCCATCTGGAGCAGAGGGGCTGATTTAGGAGCACCTGAAGGACCGGGCTGCTGGGCACAGGCCTCTATCCAGCACGTGTACTCCCTGGTGTGCTGTTCTGTGTAACAGTCAACTTGCACTGTTACAACAGCTACAGTCCAAACCTTTATACATTCACCCAAGTCTTCACCTCTTTCAAATCAGAGAGCTACCTCCCCTTGCCAGGCAAACATAGTATACAAACAATGGTTTGAAGAAAGCCAAATAGGATCAAATGGTAATAATTCTCTGTATGGCAGAAGCAAAACTCAACACTGGGCAGTTCAAAAAACCTAAGGCTAGAGAGGTAGCATTGCTTTTTTGACATTTTTAAAGAAAATGAAGGAATTCCATGTTAAATTTGTAGCATGATGAATTTGTTACACAATTTAGCTATTGCTTCTTGATAAACACTTGTTTAAGAGTCACCTCTTTCCTACTCATCTCTTCTAGGAAAGGTCAGTCAAGAGCTGACATGGAACTCTGCTTATTTACTGTAAGACTAATGCTGGTTGTTGGGGCAGGAAAATCCTACATGGAGGACAACTACTCTGCACTCACTACAGAATCCTGAGGATCCTGCTCCGACCCATCCCCACGTGGGCTGGCTATGTCTTCCCTAGTTGAAGAATACTCCGTGACCGCCACTCTTGTTCCCCTCATACTCTCTAAACTCAGAAGGTACTAACTGTGCCACGTTGCAGACATCACCATTAGTTGTGAAGTTCTCATTTCCCCACTACAGAGCAAAGTGACTGTCTTGTGGCTGATTCCTATTGTATCTAGCAGGAATACTAGAATACATGCATACTAGCATCCTGGGAACCCACCTGAAATTCAGCATGCTCTAATTTCAAATGAAATCCCTTCATTTCTGTCCAAGACCTTTCAGTATAGTGTCTTTTGAGAAATCATTTCTTGAACCAGGGCCATTTCTACATCATTATATTTCTTCACACTTTTGTGATTTATATTTTTTTAAAAAATTAATTTACCTGAGATCTTTCATGTCCTTTAAGAACAGTACAACTTAAAATGCTCACATTAGATATTCTCTGAGGTCATGTCTCTCATTACATTTGAGCAGAGCCAGCTGAGTGACCTAGTAGACCACAACCTCACAGTCCAACACCCTACTGTGTCACACAAATAGAGCTAGGGTTCTGCTACTTCTGGATTTATTTTATCCACACATGCATGATGCAGTCAAGAGGATCATTTTTCATGCCAAAGAAAAATTTATACTTTTGGGTAAAAATGGAATGGTGGTGAGTTTATTATTTTTATTGTAATAACCATTACTGTCACAATAGTGAACCACTGAGTCCTTGCAAGGTGCCAGGCACTCTATGTGTTTTACATGCGTTACATTATTTAATGGTTTGGAACAAAATTTCTTCTCAAAAACTTTCATCACAGGTCCAATACTGAGGTGTCTGTGTGGAACGGCCTGGTCACCGGACACACACCTGTGCACAGCACAAGCTCTGCTTCTTGAGCTGAGGACAACTGGAGCCTTTCTTCCCATGCAAACATGCGGACACTGAGTATGCCCCAGCTGGGCATCCAGGACCACAACATTTAAAACATGATGCTGAGGTTCTACAAAAGCAACTGATGATGTGGTTGTTGTAAATATCCTGATTATGGTGTCTTCTAGGTATCAGTGACTGGATCATTAGTTGAATGGTTCACAATGATACTGTAAATGGCATTTTCCCCTAAAAATCTACTGTGTCTAGTGTCATAGTAAAACTGTCAAGTAAAAAAGGACAGAATCAAAACTCCTCCTGCCTTTTATGTGGGAAACTGGTTTACTATCTACAATACTGAATACATCTCATTGGCAATGAAAATAGTTGACGAAGGACCCCTTAATGTGTCCTGTTTATTCTTTCTTATTGATGGTGAACAGATGCTGACATTTTTCCATAAAAATTCAGTAAGTTATGAATTAGAGAGAAAAAATGAGCATTAACTCTTCAATATGGTGCCATTGTCACAGTTCTGTCCTGCGACAGCCTCAACTGGGGGGCCTTCTCCTCAACTTGAACTTCAGATTAATCTTTAGGATATGAATGTGTTTCTATTATGAGATGAATGTGATTGATTAAATGGCCTTGATTGGGTATCTTACCTTGGTCTTAAAATTTGTTATCTGTTTTCTTCATTGTATGTGTTTATTAATACCAGTAAAAACAGATTATCACACATCTTCCATAAAATGATTGTGATAGAAATGTCACTTAGTGTATACGATGATGCACCACCTGCAGCAGACATCTTGGGGTATTACATCATTCTAAGTGCAGTACAGGGCGGCTGAATTCAAGTCCAACTTGACTGATGTGGGCTCCCATAAAAGCTGTTACCAGTGAAGGCGAAAAAAATAAGAATTTGCTCTACTAAGGGAACAAAAAATGAAGTTACAAAACACTTAAATCACATCAATTCCTTCACAGGTCTTTGTCATGCAAGTGTGCAATTTTAATCTCTTCATTGGGGTGATGTAATACCATGTAATTAATAATTATTCCAATATAAATTTATCATATACATTTTTCAAGAATTTAAAATACAACATGACCTAAAAATGTCTTGTAATACCAACCCTATATAATCCTCTTTCTTTCAATCAAGTGTGTAAAGGGAGGGAACTATAAACATGCAAAACATAAGTGTTCCAAAGCAAAGAGGTGGCCTGATTCCCCAAACAGTAATTTTCACATTAGAACTAGATTCAACAGTCTCCACAGCTTTTCATAACACTTTTGCTCATGTGTTTCAGGCACTCAGCACTGTACACCTGTAAACATTCACTGTCGGGGTCAGTAGTACTGACGCATACTGGATAAATCTACTTGTTCACCTAACATTTTTAAATTAACAGTGCAACTCTATAAAACAAGCTATAAAGAATAGTCACACAAGTCATACAAGTAGTCCAATAGAGAAGGCCTAAAAATTTATTTTATAATATAAAGAACGTAATGTATACTGTGAGATTTATGTTATTACCTTCAAAATGTAAGAAGGGATTTTAATTTAATGCATCGCCTACATAATATAAATGTACTTAAATCATCTACCAACTTTCTGGTGCTGCAACTAAGTCTTATTACAAAATGCTTTATCTTAGTCTTTCCAAGTTCAGACTATTAAGCCAGAGATGGCACCCGCTGCTATCTCTGATCCACCCTCCCTGTCGTCACCTTCAATACCCAATGCCGATGATCAAGAATGACAGACAAAAGTTCAGTAATTCAGTATTTTTCTCTCTCCCATTTCTGACAACATAAGTAAAATATCACTTGGACAACTAAACCAAAATATTAAGAAAAACTTGTTTATAATCTTTATAAGGCTGAACTATAACATAATGGTAGAACAGGATTCACAAGTCCCTGGGTTCCAACCCCAGCACTTAAAAAAAAATCATAAATGAAAATTCCAACTTAAATGTCTAAATGAAGAGGTTTCTAGAACAGAAACCTTCCATTTTTAACATGATTATCTGGAACTTTAGACTACTTTTATTAATTTTCTAGACTGCTAATCTAAATGTGGATAAGAGAGAAAAATGGAAAATAATTTGTATAAAACTAGTCTTTTTGTATTAGTAACATTTTAGATAAAAGCTCAGCAATGACTTGAATGTACACACTTAAACAAAATGCTTAGTTTTCTACATATAGCAACTATCAGCAAGTCCCAGACCTGTGAATATGAGCACTTGAGATTATGACTGAGTTGGTCTGTGACTGACATCAAAATAAGGGAACAGTTTGGATTTACACCACACTTTCAGGTTCAGAGCAGTGAACAACAAAGTTTCTCAAGGGTGTTCCATTGGCCAACCAGGTCCCTGATCATCATGCACTGGAAAGCCCAGTCCTCCATTAATGGGAAGAAACAACAAA
This sequence comes from Alexandromys fortis, assembly GCF_014885135.2. Classification (NCBI taxonomy): domain Eukaryota; kingdom Metazoa; phylum Chordata; class Mammalia; order Rodentia; family Cricetidae; genus Alexandromys; species Alexandromys fortis. Next base: position 4,549,534 of record NW_026067920.1, read on the forward strand.
GACACATCCAACCTTCTACTAGGGACCACAGTAGAGGCCAGGCCAGAAGTGCTGCCTTTGATCCAAAAAAAGAAAGGGAACTGTCTAGTTCCCACATCACTATCCTGTTCCATAAAGACCAAGATTATCAACTCCTTACAAATATTGTGAAAAATAAATCTCCAGTCTACAATAAAAAAACCCCACAGAATTATAGAGACCAACATAACAAGAAATTAAAAATGGAAAGTAAGATCCATAAAGGTAGTCACTAGAATCAAATCAAATTAAAACCACCTCTATACCAAAAAAAAAAAAAAAAAAAAACCAACAAACACCCTTCCTTCATCTGTAGCTGCTCCTTGTTTTGGCAATGGCAGACTTTAGAACATGCTACACTGCAGTGATGGCAGCAGCAGCTTGTTATAGTACCATCGACTTCTCTGCTATCATATATTCTGCAAGTTCAGAGAACATAGGACTCTTAGTATAGTGACAGTTCTAACTTGCCTCCACACTCACGTCTGAAATATGTCAGAACAAAGTATCAGAGACACGCAACGCATGAGGACCAAGAAACCTTTGGCTTCCCCACAGGTTTTTGAACCCCTCCGTTCTACCAGTGTGAGTGCACAGTGGCCAGTGTCAGTATGACCAACCGTGTTCAGTGGCCATTGTAGCATATCCTGGTAAAGCCAGTGTGAATTTCCTTTCATGTGAGAAAACAGAGTGAGGTTTACAGAACATACCATTTTAAAACAGATTGCAACAATTACTCTGCAACAAGACTGAAATATGACGCTTAAACATTCACCATGTGCATGTATGTATTTGTATTCAAAGTGCTCAGTGCACTATTTTTTTCAAGTTTGTGAATTTTAGATGGCTAAGTACACCTGAATCTCACCTATCCTATGGAGAACACCAACATAATTCTTTTAAAATAGATTTTCACTCACATTGCAACTTGAGTAACTAATGGCCTTCACATGAATGCCATGATATCACTATCATTATTTTACCTCATTCTCAGTTAAGGATGCAGAAGGAGATGAACTTTTGCTAAACCCCAGTGCTGAAGATGCAGTTGCAGAAGCCCGATTTCGCTTCTTCAGTGGTTTGCAAGCATCGGACAGATTTTTCGTTGCTGTAAAGTAAGTTTATTTTATCAAGTTTAAAATCTTAAATCTTCCACCTCCTTTTACAGCTTTAAATAAGTGAAGTAAGTGAAGCTGTAAAGATGACATCCTTAGTTGTCAGTAAGGGCTTAACTTTTTATCATAAAAAACTCTTGACTATATTTTTTTTTAAAAAAAAAAAAAAGCAAACTATACGAGTCCTACATACTACTGTCTACATCCCCCCAAAACCAACAACCCAAGGCCATTGCAGCTTCATCCACACTTGGACCCATGATTCCCCCCCTCTACAATTATATCTGATGCAAATTCCATATAGAATTTCATGTATAAAAAGTCTAGTGTGTACCTCTAAAGTAAAAACTTAAATTTAGTATCACTTTAATATTTAAAAATAGTTGTTCTATGTTCGAATTTCCAATCATCCACAAGGGTTTGCTTAAAAAAATAACTGGTTTTTAAAAACCTGATCATCTTGTACAGCACAAAGAAAACAGTCTTTCCAACCATACCTCCTCACCCCAAAGTTGGAGAAGGAGACCGCCTGTGCTAATCTATGAGACAGATGTCTCAACAGGATAATCCACCAACAGGTCAAAAAGTCTGATTTTGTCCTTTTTACTGCTTAGCTGGTTTTCATAGAAAATCCTTTAAGCTGCTTTCTTATTCATATGAAACAGAAACAACTAGTCATGACTTTTACTCTTGGTTGGTAAGTATGAACCATCAGGAGCCTAAATTAGAGTGAAAGAACTTATAGTAACTCATAAAGAAATCTGAGTACTTCTGGTTTAAATTTCTCTTCTAATAAAATTTTAAATTTAAAAAGTTAAGTGAAAAATCAGGAGAAAAGTAACTTCAATATGGCTATGACAATTTGCACACTAAATCAGTTATTTTTCAATTCCACAAGATCTTTCATACTTGTTTTTGATCCTAGCTTAATTGTTGACTCTTCTGAGGCATCCCTGGAGTTGCCCAACCCTGCTCTCATTTATCTCTATACCTCTCAGGTGCCCAAACTAGAGGCTCCCCAAGAGCAGGAGCAGGCTGCCCTGCTTACCCGCCCAGGCACCCAGAGGAGCCAGGAATAAAGGAGCCTGACCACATTACCTGCCTGGCTCTTGAGCGAGGAGGCTGCCTCTATGGTCTTGTAAGAGCTTGTCCTGGCCGTTTTGTCGGTGATTGTCTCTCTCTATTATTCAAAAAGGGCGGGGGGGGGGGGGACAGACAAAGAGAAAGAAAAAAAAGGAAAAAAATTCTCCTAATGTGAATGAACACACGTTGCTGAAAATTTACACAACAGAAACTTCTTCCTTTGAAAATGTGTTCCTCACACTCAAGAAGACCACAGTTTCCCAAACTGATTTTTTAAATACTATGAACTGATTCTTTTCTTACCTCCTATGCTAGAAGCTGTCAGACGGGTACTATAGCAGGGCTGTGCCAATACCTGCCATAGTTGTGTTAAGATATCTTACATAAGTTATATTTCATGTGCTGCCTAAACGTCCCACTGAATCCAAAGCAGAGGAAATCTAGTTTTCTATTCAAAAGGTCCAATCAAATAGTCATCCCTTCTATGTCAGTTCCAGCATTACTAGTGTACTACTACTGGGGATTTCAAAATTTTAGACAATATTTAGCTCTCAGAGATCAATAGTAAAACACCTTCCACAGCTAAAGATTGGGGGGACAGTTTCAACATGCTGAGTCAGTCACCATACATTTATAATTTTAGCTACTTGGGAGACTGAGGCAGGAGAATCATAAACTCAAAGCTGTCTGGGCTAATGAGTGAGTTCAAGACCAGGTTAGACAATTTAGTGATATCCTACTTTGAAAAGAAAAACTGAGGAGATGGCACTTGCTGATCTTGCAGAGGACCAAAGTTTGGGTCTCAGCATGCTTGTCTGGCAACTCACAAACATCTGGAATTCGACCTCCAAGGGATTATACACCCTTTTGTTGCCTCCATGGAATACAATTACACACATACACAAATAAAAGTAATTCATTAAAAATAAAGATTCAAAATAAAAAAGGGGGGCCATCTAGTTGTAGAACATGTGCCTGGCATAACCATGGATTCAATTCCTAGTACTATTAAAAAAAAACAAATAAATGAAAACTCTGGGCATAATGGTGAGAATCCTTTAAATTCAATTTACCAAAAAGTTATTTAGATATCTTAGACAGTTGAAACAAATGGTGCTAACAGGCTCACTCTCTCTGTGTGGGCTTCAAATAGCAGACAGAGAAATCCACTGCTGCCTTACATACATAGATCTTGGTCAGTTTCACTTCCTATCAGATACCAAGCAAGTTGTCCTAACAGATGCTGGCAATATTGAGGCTCAAGGCCCTGAGTTGCCTTTTCACCCATACTGTAGTTTCAATTTTGCTTCTATGATGCCCAGACTGGATTCCCAGTGAGTAAACAAGATCATGAATTACTGACAAAGTGAATAAATTCATGTAGTCCATTTCCAGTGTCTATCATAGATTCTTTAACTTCCTATTACTGTGCAAAGTATCTTTAATGTGTTTCATGCACCTCATCCACACACTGATTAAATAATAATCCCTACAGACAAAATGTTTTGACTAGTATTGGCAATGGAACTAAATATTGGGCTTATTCTACTTAAGTAATCTAGCACTGAACTAACCTCCTTCAACCTAAGAGTAATTTTTAACCCATAAAATCAAAATATTGTGTATTACTCAAAGCATCAGGATGTTCTTTTCTTGAACAGACTAGTATCAATAGTTCTGTGGTGATGTTCCTAATTGTTAATGAGCATGTCCTTTCTTCAGTGGTCTTTGCAATGGAGAAAAAGGGCGAGCCTTACTTCTGAATACCACTTTGGCAAGAGCCCAAAATACCTCACTGCCTATATCTTGGCTGAATCTCAAGAATTCTATAGCATATATTCTTATAGGCCAGGAAAGCCCAGAACATTACCTTCCGAAGACTGTGCTTATCTGTCCTAAGCCTTTTCCGGGGTGCATCTTCAACATCAACATCTTCTGGAGGATCATCTGTCCTCTTCGTGTGATTTCTTTTTTTTCCATTTATATTAGCTTGGAATGAAGAATGAGAATTGGGATAAATGCAGAGGAAAAGAGAGAGTTCACAACATGCTCTGGCATTCTTCATGCAAATAGTGACAGGTATTCAGCAACCAGGTACATGTCCAAGGTCAATGTTTTACAGATCAATTCTTTGCAAAACAGAACAAGGACCCACAAATATTTTAACTAATTATTATCTTACCATTGTACTTTAATATACATTAAAAATATAGCATTAAATTTAAATATAACAAAGTTAAAAGGGGAGTATTCCTATCCCAAATAACTAACACAGAGGCTTGTATTAATTACAAATGCTGGACCCATTGCTCAAGACTTATTACTAACTAGCTCTTACAACTTAAATTAACCCATTTTTATTAATTTACGTACTACCACATGGCTCGTGGCTTTATCTGTCCTCCATCATGTTTTGCTCTCTCTGTCTCTCCTGGAGGCTTCCCTGACTCTGCCCTTCTTCCTACCAGCATTCTTAGTCTTGCTGTCCCACCTATACTTCCTGCCTGGCTACCAGTCAATCAGATCTTTATTAACCAATGGGAGTAATACATCTTCACAGTGTATAGAAGGATCATTTAACAGCATCAGTCTTTTTTAAAAAATTGTTTACAGTTAAGACATGGTAATCCCAGCAAACAAGGAGAAAGGCATAGCATGAGAAGGTTTGAGTTCAATACCAGTGTTGGCTACACAGCAGGACACTGTCTCAAAGTGAGGAAAAGCATTTATTTAGTAACATGTAAAGACAAGTAGAATTTAAGTCAACTTTAAAAAAAAAAAAAAAACTACAATTTAAGGGCTGGAAAGATAGTTCGGTGGTTTAGCGTACTTGTTCTTATAGTGTACCTGGGTTTGATTCCCAGAATCCACATTGTAGCTGACAATCATCTGTAATTCCAACACCTTCTTTTGGCCTCTATGTAGATATACATACATGTAGGCAAAGCAATAAACCATATAAAATAAAACAGATCTAAAAAAGTTAAATAAGGTCAGGTGGTGGCAAATGCCTTTAATCCCAGCACTTGGGATGCAGAGGCAGGCAGATGCCAGCCTAGCTGTGGAATAATCCTTTTGTACACTGTGTAATTTAATAAACAAGCTGACTAGCCAATAGTTGAACAGGATAAAGATAGGTACAAAAGTCAAACTGAGAATGATAGGATGAGGAAGGACAGAATCTGAGGAGTCACCAGCCAGACGGAGCATGAGTTGGACATACAAAAAGTGTTAGAGGTAAAAGCCACAAGGCTCAGGGCAGCACACAAATTAATAGAAATGGGTTAAGTGTGAGAGTTAGTTAGTAACAAGCCTGAGCTACTGGCCGAGCATTTATAATTTATATTAAATTTCCAAGTCAATTATTTGGGAAGCAGCTGCCTGCCAGTTATTAGGGAGCAGGTGGTTCAGACGCGAAAATTTCCAACTATACAGCCTGGTGTCCATAGCAAGTTCCAGGACAGCCAAGGTTATAATACTGCACAGAGAAGCCCTGTCTCAAACAACAAAACAAAACAGATAAAAGTTGCTACTATTTGTTCTCTTAAATAAAAGTTTTTTAAGAAGCAAAATTACATCTGCATCTTAAAGTTATATGCTTTCTGCTATACATTTGACAGTGCCTTATTTTAGGTGTCTGGAAATATCATTAATCTATGATAAAGTATCCAAATGTCACTGATCTCAAAAGATATGAAGGAAGGCAAGAGAACAAATTTTAGAGAGAAAATCACTTTGAATGTGCTAAAGTTTAATTTTAATACAAATTATTTTCACTTGCATAACTTTGTTAGGGTTCGACTTATCAAACTTCTTCTTTTTTTTTTTTTTGTTTTGTTTTGTTTTTTCGAGACAGGGTTTATCTGTGGCTTTGGAGCCTGTCCTGGAAGTAGCTCTGTAGACCAGGCTGGTCTCGAACTCACAGAGATCCACCTGCCTCTGCCTCCCGAGTGCTGGGATTAAAGGCATGTGCCACCATTGCCCGGCTCAAACTTCTTCTTGTATGTATGTATGTATATATGTATGTATGTATGTATGTATGTATGTATGTATGTGTATGGTACTGAGAATAGAACCCAGGACTTAAATTATATCCCCAGCCATCTTTTTACATTTTATTTTGACCAAAAAAAAAAAAAAACTCACTACACTGGCTGGACATAGCTTGACTCCTCCTGTCACATCTTCTTGAGTAGCTGGGACTACAAGTTATGCCAGCAGGCTTCACTGTTTACAAAACTTAAGAACACTGTCATTCTCATACTCACTACCTTTTGGGACAGAACACACCACCACAGACATGTCCAGAAAGCCTCAGGAGGAGCCCAAAGTGCCATGCTTTAGGTGCCAGCAACTGCACAGGGCTGTTCCTCAGGTCTGGAATTTAAATTACTACTGAAGGAATCAAGCAGTCAGTTAACTCTCAGGTAGTATAAACAAGACCTAACAAAATCTTGACTAGGCTTTAAACCTAACAACACCACTGTAGGTCTGCCTGCAGAGTCTGAGACAGCAGGAGTAAGCTCACACTACAGGAGTCATAAACACCATGTGGCACACCCAATTAGACACTTCAACTGGTTTGTACTCACAACCTTAAACACTGAGTCCCAGGTTACTGACAAGCAGCAGGTTTTTCACTGGGAGGTGTGAGGTGATTCTTTTTCTTTCCCATGAACACCCAGAGCATTGCCTACTTTATCTAGGATAAGACACAGCCCTTCCTAAAGAAATCTGAGTTTGCAGGACAGTAATGGCACACACTTAAAAGGCAAAGGCAGGCAGATTTCAGTGAGTTCAAGGTCAACCTGATCTACAGAATGAGTTCCAGTATAGTCAGGGCTGTTACATAGAGAAACCCTGTCTCGAAAAACCAAAAAGAAAGAAATCGGAGTTCCCTAACACTAAGTCAGCAGAATAGCCACCAATAATCTTTCTTCTATAAGTTGCCTTGGTCATGGTGCTTTGTTATAGCAGCAGCAAAGTAACTCAGACACCTAGCAAGCCCTAAATTAAGATGAGTATCTCCAGGAGGTGCAAAGGGGCTACTAGTGTATGTACTGTCACAATCTAATACCTGGCAGTTATTCTAGGACAACCTAGGATGCCTTAGCTTTGATGTCTAGCATCTCCAAAACTCAATAATGAACCTTAAGGGTTACAGACTATTTATTTTTATTTAACACTCAAACACATTACACTTTATTTTTACATTAAAAGGTTTTTTTCCCCAGCTTGTGTGTCTAAGTGCTTACATGTAACAAACCTGTTACACGTTTTCTCCAGGTCTTCCTCTTCTTTCCATAGCCTAAACTGGTATTTGATGCAGTATATTTTAAATTTTAAACTGAAAACCTAGAAATGAGACACCTAAGTGAAGGTCAACCAGTCATCTCACTTGTAAGTTCTGCCAAGAACTAACTGTTCTCCACTGGGCCTGACCCATGCCACTCAACCCAAAGTGCTAGAACCACGCACCTTTCCTTTCTTCTTCTCTCCTATACCACCCCTTCAAATACTGCAACCAGAATCCCTACTCTGTGTAAACAATAAAGTGAGGTCCTGAACAGCATCAAGAACTGCACTGGTGATAAGGGAGGAAATGATAACGATATGCACTGATGGGATCATGAACACTGTTCATGTGGTGACATGCTACACATCACATCCAAGCAAAAGACATATATATTTATGTGTGTGTATGTGTGTGTGTGCGTGCATGTTTACCAGAGTCTTCTTCAGACTGGGCAGAGGTCATTAGGGAAAACTTTGTATTATATCGTGCTTTCTGCTTTTCGTTGAGCATGCTCCATTGGGATCCAAGTAATTCTTCAATCTCCTCCCCTGAGACATCTGGATGTTCAGCTACAACCTATGAACACAGAAAGGAGGACAATAAGAACTCTACACTCACAAAATTCATTGTGATTTACATAAAACCAAATACACAGTCCCATGAAATTGAGTATGTAACATTTTTATTCCCACAGCATAGAATTTTGTCCAGAAAATTTGGTTCAGAGAAAAATAGCACATAACCAATTCAGTGATTCACTAAAAATTTCTAAGTGAAAATAACTGAGAAATGATGAATAGAAAACATACTTTTAGCCATGCGGTAGCGGCACATGTCTTTAATTCCAGCACTCAGAAACTAGAGACAGGAGGTTCTCTGTGAGTTCAAGGCCAGCCTGGGCTACAGAGCAAGTTCAGGAACAGGTACCAAAGCTACACTGAGAAACCCTGTCTCGAAAAAACAAAATGAAACAAAATAAAAAGTACTTTTTAAAAAACAGAGTCATTTTTTAAATCATAATTTCCTAGACATCCTTGAAAAATTAGTAGTCCATAAAGTTGTGCAAAAATGCTTCTTTGAACATGGAGTGAGGTCTAATCCTCACCAACTACAGTAGCCACACTCCATCTTTCAATCCAAGTCATAGATAAGAAATACAGACGACAGTTAACAAGCAAGCCCTAATTTTTGTCTAAGCTAAACCAGCACCAAGATAACTAACTGGTCTACAAAGGCAACAGATTCTCCACTTACTGAGTATCAGTACCCTTGGAATATGCTGAAGACCCTCCCAACCTACTAGCAATCTGCATTTTCACAAGTCTTCTAGGTGGTTTGGGTACACAGTAATCACTGAGCAGCAACTCCCAGCTTTAACTACAGATGGCAATAACATAGGGTTAAAGCCAATGATGTTTAGATCCTACCTGAGATCAAGTCAATCTATATATGTCTGACATCTATACTTCAAAGGCTTCCCAAGGATTTCTAATATGCAGTTGAATTCAAGAGGTAGGAATAGAGAAAAGACACAATAACAAACGCATACTAAGCTCAGAAACATACTCTAGCCTACCACTTATTTCAAGATAGTTCACGAGCTTTTGTATTTGTAAAGGTTGAAGTCAGGATCTGAGTTCAATCACCAGACTCCAAAGTAAAAATGTAAGGAGAGAACCAACTCCATATAGTTGTTCTCTGACCACCACAGATAAACCAAAGCATGAGTACCCACCAAGACCTGTCATATACATATACACATGCTTTTAAAAATAAGAAGAAGAAGAAGAAGAAGATGGAGAAACAGTTGAAAAAGACACTCAACACTGACCTCTGGCTTCCACATGCAGGTGCATGCATACGTACTGATATCCATATGAACATATATATATACATATGCATACACACAAAGTCAAAAGGTAGCAACCAAATATCCTCAAGTCTTGGGTCTTCTATCCAATAACCCTAGCAAAAGAGGGTTCAGGTAGCCTAAGAGAGTTATATGCCTCAAAAGCTGGCCCTTGACTAATTCAAAACCATTTTTATAACAGCTTTAAGAGGCTAGAGAGATGGCTCAGCAGCTAAGAGTACTGGTTGCTCTTCTAGAGAACCCAAGTTCAATTCCCTGCACCCACAGGACAGTTTACAACTCTCTATAACTCCAAGGGATCTAATACCCTCACATAGACATACATGCAGGCAAAACACCAATGCACATAAAATAAGAATTAATAAATTATTTAAAATTTTTTTAAAAAACAGCTTTGAGGACTGGAGAAATAGCTAAGCAGTTAGAAACAACAATATATATTGTTCTTGTAGAGGACACAAGTTCAATTCTCAGCACCCACATGAGGCAGTTAATAACTGCCTGTAACTCCTGCTCCGCTGATCTCACACCTCTATAACCTCTGAAGGCACATGCACACATACTTTTTGTTTGTTTGTTTGTTTGTTTTGGTTTTTTCAAAACACAGTATCTCTGTCACTTTGGAGCCTGTCCTGGAACTAGCTCTTGTAGACCCCACCTGCCCAACGGTTGGCCCTACTAGGCTTAGTCCAGCCCTCAGTACACCCTAGCACTACATCTGAGCATCCATGCTTACCAAGCCTCAGAATTCCAGCAGAGCACAAAGCTGGCTTAGCCCCAGTATCTCACTACCTGTATCCCCGGGCCCTTCCTACATTTCCCCTGTGAGATCCCACTTTGGTATATTTATTTTGGATACAATTTGGGTATTGAAAAAGCACATTTTTTAGTTTTTCAAAACAAGGCTTCTCTGTGAAGCTATGGCTGTCCTGGAACTCACTCTGTAGACCAGGCTAGACTCCAACTCAGAGTTCTGCCTGTCTCTGCCTCCCGAGTGCTGGGATTAAAAATGTATGAAAGAAGCACATTTTATTTTGATTATTTCCTGAAGCTCTCAAAGAGAGTCAAGACTCAATTTACACTGGTCAAGACAAATCACATTCAAGACAGACTCAAAATCAGTAGCTGCCTTCAAATATTGGACTCATACCTGTTACTATTTTTGTGTAGTACTCCAAGATACTACTGAGTTGTGGGTCTCAATCTTCCTAATGCTGTGACCCTCTAATGCAGTTCCTCATGTTGTGGTAATCCCCAACAATAAAATTACTTTTGTTGTTATTGAAATAACTAATTTTGTTGTTATGAATCATAATATAAATGTTTTCTCAATGGTCTTAGGCGACCCCTGTGAAAGTCTCCTCCAACCCCTAACGGGGTCTTGACCCACAGGCTGAGAATTGCTGAATTAGAAGATCCTAGGGGTATACACCCTTTAAATGGTACCCACTACATAGGGCTATGCCAAGTTATTATTTATATAAACTACTTTGAAACTGTCTGACCTACAGTGACTGATATGTTACTACTAAAGGCTTAAAGAATCTTATCATCTTGCTATCAAGCCTGCTATCCATCCACATGGAAGGAGAGAACTGACTCCTGGAAGCTGTACTCTGACCCCATATACACTGCTGTACCCTCTCCCCATAAACATGTGATTTAAGAGGAAGGAAAAAGAAATGGTCAAGAGCTGGAGAGTTGGCTCACTGGTAAGAGCACTGGCTGCTCTTCCAGAGGTCCTGAGTTCAATTACCAGCAACCATATGGTGGCTCACGTGTTAAACATCTGTAATGAGATCTGGTGCCCTCTTCTGGCCTGCATGTCTACCTGCAGGCAGAACACTGTATACATAATAAATAAAATCCTAAAAAAAAAAATTAAAGAAAAAAACTAAACAGTGCTTATGCAGTGTGCTAAGAAATAAGAGGATTCTGCAATAAAGGAATGTTCCTCAAATTTGGAAATCTTGTGGCATGACAAAGAACTCAGAACCCACCAGCATATTTACCTCATCCCTGTGTTTTTGACAGAAGACTAAAAACTGGGATGCGGAGTCTCCCTTCCTGCTCCGTGGAGCAGAAGCTGTGGACCTTTTTCTACCAGGAGGAGATCCTACTCCTCTCTTAGGTTCAGCCTCTGCCATCTTTGGAGGGGTACTCTTTTCTGTGCCAGGGTCACTCTCTTGGTTCTCAGCAGAACCAGACCTTTTGGCTCTTCGCCTTCTCTTCATGGGAATATCCTCTTCTTTCATAGACCCACGGTCTGCAGCAGCTTCTTCACTGGCCCCTGAAGAGTGCACCTTTTCTCCCAAAGGTTCTGCAACAATGCCAGCCTCCTTAGCCACTTGAGGGTTGAGGTGTAGCTGGTCCCCCACATAGAGGAAGGTGAATTTGGCTTTCCGTTCCTCTACTGACATGCTAGCAGCTTCCTCTGCTTGAACAATGCCCATTTCCCACTGGGCTCTCAATCTCCCTGAAATAGGTTTTAACAACTGGAAAAAAAAAACAAATCATTATGAATTTTATTATATAGTATAAAAGGTAACTCAATTAAAAGCATTTTTATAATATCAGATAAGGAAAACCTATAAAAACCCAATTAAAATTTTAGATATAATTCAGCTAACAACTCGTTTCTTTAAACTATAAACTAACTATAATTAGTTTTACCTAATATAATTTATAAAAAAGAAAAAAATCAAAAATAAATTATTTCTGTGTCATCAAATAAATAAATGAAAAATAATATACTTGGGTAAAAGTAAATGAAAAATTTAGGCTGGGCATGGCGACTGACATCTTTTTTTCTTCTTTTTTCTTTTTCTGTGTACCCTTGGCTGCCTTGGAACTTTCTTTGTAGAGCAGGTTGGCCTCAAATACACAGAGATCCTCCTGCCTCTGCCTCTCAAGTGCTGGGATTAAATGTGCACCACTATCACCCTGCCGATAACACATCTTTAATCCCAAGACTACAGAGGCAGAAGCAGGAGAATTTCTATGAATTCCAGGCTAACCTACATAAGTTCAGGCCAGCCAGGGCTATATAGTAAGATTCTGCTGATGTGGGAAGTCCTTCTGTATATGTGTTGCATTAGTGGGTAATGAATAAAGCTGTTTTGGCCAATGGCTTAGCAGAATAAAGCCATGCGGGAAATCTGAACAGAGATATATAGAGTAGGCAGAGTCAAGGGGACATCACATGGCTGCTGAAGGAGACAGATGCTGGTAAACCACAGCCTTGTGGTGATACACAGATGAAAAGAAATGGGTTAATTTAAGATATAAGAGCTAGGTAGGAACACACCTAAGCTTTTGGCCATGCAGTGTTGTAATTAATATAGTTTCTATGTGATTATTCGGGTCTAGGCAGCTGAGAAACAAAGGAGTAGTCTGTCTACACTCTGCGTCAAAATAGACAGACAGACAGACAGACAGGCAGGCAGACAGACAGATAAAACAAGGTACATGACCAACATAAGAAACTACTTAAGCAACTATAAGGTCAAAATAAAATAAACTTGGTAAGAATTAAAGTTTTTTATTTAAAAACACATTAAAGGGACTTCTATCACCTTGATTTTCTCAGCTTTCGTGGGTGCCTGCTTCGCACTTTCTTGGCATAATTTTTCAAACTGTTCTTCTCCTTCAAAAGCAACAAGGCTCTTCTCAAATATCCAAGCTCTTTCTGGGGCATCACCAAAGAACTGTACATGATACTGGCGTGCACTTTTTTTCTGACCTAATTTTAAAAATAAAAACCATGAATATCAGAATTTGGGATGAAACTGAGCAAATCTACTAATGCTTTAAAATTATTTTACTCGGTGCAGCTTGTGCTTATTAATTTCAGCATAAATTTTACCTTTTTATCTTTAATATATTCCATGCCCAAGAGGAAAATTCACTAATCAGAGATATCAGAGAAAATACAAAAGTAGACTAGGAAGAAGCTTAAGAACATTCTTTTGTCTTCCCCTTTCAATATCTTCTTAGAGAGATTTTTAGACAGGACAAGACATCAGCAAAAGAGAACTTCCAAAAGAGCAAACAGCAGCATGAGGCAATAATACACTGGGCTGGATTCAGTAACCAATCTATCCCTACTCACTGATGACTAGCCTACCCACTTCCAGGGGATCTGATGCCCTCTTCTAGCCACCATGGACACAATGCTTAGAATAAGAGCAGAATGCCTCAAAGAACTGTTGCAATCACAGCAACCCCCCTCAAGTATTCCCTGATGTTACTCTTCAAGACAGGATTTCTCTGTGTAGCTCTGGAGCCTGTCCTGGATCTCACTCTGTAGACCAGACTGGCCTTGAACTCAGACATCTGCTGTTTCTGCTTCCCAAGTGCTGGGATTAAAGATGAGCTCCTCCTTATAACTCTTAGCCACAGGAAGAAACATTTCTCAATGCAGCCAGAGGGATGAGCAAAGAGACTACTATACCCTGATATTTCAAATTTTGCTGGAGTTGAAGGAAAGGTAGAACAAAGGTAAGCAAAGGTGAAAGGGCAGCTCTCAGTAATAATAGGAAAAAAGATCTTTACCCTATCCTAAAGGAAATAAAAATAGACTTCCTGGATAGCTAAAGTAACCAGAAGAAAAACATTCATTGAATCTTTCAAAGATGCCTCCAATTGCCAGGTGGTGGTGATACATGCCTTTAATCCTAGCACTTGGGAGGTAAAGGCCAACCTGGTCTACAAAACGAGCTCTAGGACAGTCAGGGCTGTTACACAGAGAAACCTTATCTGGGGGTAGCATGGGAGAACAAACCAAAGAAGATCCCTCCAGTAGTGGTTCAAGATGGCTGGGCAGTCCAATACTCAGGAGGCAGAAGCCGGTGGATCTCTGTGAGTTCGAGGCCAGTCTGATCTACAAGAGCTAGTGTCCAGGACAGGCTCCAAAGCTACAGAGAAACACTGTCTCAACCAGCCCCCCCCACCCCAAAAAAGAGTGGCTCAAGGTGAGTCCAACCTTCTAAAACAACCCTCTGCTTTGAGAGTACTGGAATGAAAGGAGTGTTCCACCGTGCCTAGCTAGTTTTTATTTTTATTATTTTATTTTTATTTTATGTGTATAGGTATTTTGCTTGCATGTATGTCTGGGTTTATTTTCTAGCACCTATATGGCAGCTCACAACCATCTTTAACTAGGGGACATAATGCCCTTTTTCTGGCCTTCAGAATATGCACTGCACATACATGGTGCATAAACATACATTCAGACAAACACATATAAAAAAATAAAGTATATTTTTAAAAAAATTTTAAGGGCTGGAGAAATTGATCACTGGCTGCTCTTCCAGAGGTCCTAAATTCAATTACCAGCAATCACAACCGTCTGTAATGAGATCTGGTGCCCTCTTCTGGCATGTAACCATACATGCAGGCAGAATATTGTATATATAATAATAAAATCCTTTTAAAAAAATCTTATGTCAGAGAGATGACTCAGTAGTTAACAAAAATTTGATGTTCTTACAGGGGACTCATGTCTGATCAGTCCTCAGAACCCAGGTAACTGATAACTGTCCAAAACTCCAGTTCCAGAAGATCCAGTGCCTTTCCTGGTCTCCTTCAACACTTACACACACACACACAATGTACATAAATACACACAGGCAAATACTCACACATTTAAAAAATGATGCCCACCTTTAATCCCAGAATTTGGGAGACAGAGGCAGGTGGATGTTTGAGACCAGT
>NW_026067920.1:4568376-4621988 GCF_014885135.2 Alexandromys fortis
AGGAAGTTGAGCATGACCTTAGGTGTCTTTTGGCCATTTGAACTTCTTCTGTTGAGAGATCTCTGTTCAGCTCGGTGCCCCATTTTATAATTGGGTTGATTAGCCTTTTACGGTCTAGTTTCTTGAGTTCTTTATATATTGTGGAGATCAGACCTTTGTTAGTTGCGGGATTGGTGAAGATTTTCTCCCAGTCAGTGGGTTGCCTTTCTGTCTTAGCGACAGTGTCCTTTGCTTTACAGAAGCTTCTCAGTCTCAGGAGGTTCCATTTATTCAATGAGGCCCTTACTGTCTGTGCTGCTGAGGTTATTCGTAGGAAGTGATCTCCTGTGCCCACTTGTTGTAGAGTACTTCCCACTTTCTCTTCTATCAGGTTCAGTGTGTTCAGACTGATATTGAGGTCTTTAATCCACTTGGACTTGACACACTTTTCTTTTTTATGAGTATCTTTAACCTGTAAGAATTTTATTTGGGCCAGGCGGTGGTGACACACACCTTTAATCTTGGCACCTGGGAGGCAGAGGCAGGAGGATCTCTGTTGAGTTCAAAGGCAGCCAGGGCCGTTACACAGAGTAACCCTGTCTTGAAAAAAAAATTATTTGGGAGCTGAAGAGATGGCTCAGCAGTTAAAGAGTGCTTGCTTTTCTTCTAGAGGACCCAAATTCAATTCCTAGCACCCACATAGTAGCTCACAACTGTCTGAAAGGGGATCCTAGGCCTCTGGCCTCCTAGAATCCTGCACTCATGTGCACATATTTTCACATACACACCCCCACACACAAAATGCACATAATTAAGATAATAAAAGTAGTTAGTGATGGCACATGGCATTCAGGGGACAGAGACAGGTAGATCTCTGATCTTGAGGTCAGATCTACAGAGCAAGTTCTAGGACAGCTAAATCTACACAGAGAAAACCTTTTTCCAAACAAAACAAAGAAACAGAAAAAGTAAATATTTAATTTTATCAAAGAAACTTACTTTAACATATGGTAAGTTGATGTTCTACTCTAAATATTTTTAAATTTTTATTGTGTGTGTGTGTGTGTGTGTGAGTGAGTGAGTGAGTGAGAGAGAGAGAGAACACATAACTTTCCAGGACAACATGGGTTGTTGTCCTTCTACCTTGAGTTCCAGGAGGGAGGGGAGAGGAAGAGGGAGATGGAGAGAGAGAGAACGAGAACATAACTTTCCAGGACAAAATGAGTTATTGTCCTTCTACCCTGAGTTCCAGAAAACAAACTCAGATCATCAAGATTACTAGGCAAAAAAAGAAAAGATTACTGGGAAAGTACTTTATCTGCTGAGCCATCTCACCAGCCCTAATATTCTATTTTACCACATAATTAGCCAGTTATTCAGCATCACTAATTAGTAATCTTTTCTTTTGAAAATCCAGTATTCATGAATCACAATTTGTATGAAGATGCTCATCACTGACCCCTGCCCATACATATACTTAAGAGAGCCTGTCCCCTTTAAACATCCAGGAGTCCAATTGTGGACCGTGCTTTCTTCTCTCATCACTGTTCATCAAGATAGTCCACAGTGTGACCCCTGGCCCTCTGAGCTAGAGAGAGTTATGCCCAGACACTCTCCAGATTCTGTGGAGCCTACTGAGCTCTTGAGTTGACAGTAGGCATTTATGGACTCACAGTCAATTCTACAAGACACAAGACTTCCTCAGAGCTAAATCTGAGAACAAAGAAAAGCTCTAAATGCAAGCAAGGCCAGCTATGTACAAAATAAGAATAAAGCATAGAGAAAGTCACATGAATAAAAGACCATAGAGGTTCAAAGGACAAAAGATAGGCATCAACATGCTTGAGGTTATGATTTAGACCTTGGTGGGGCATAGTACCACACATCCCAGCACCAGAAGCTGAAGCAGAAAGATCATAAGTACAAGGCCAGCTTGAGCTACACAGACCAAGTCTAAAACAAACAAAAACCAAACCCACTCAAACTGCAAAATCCTTTGTTACTTTTCCTCTCAAATCTGTTCTTATGCAATTAACATACTTATGTGCTAAATTATTTTTAAGTATTTGCTTTGTATCAATAACAATACAATTTAAATATATTACTTAACTATTTCATGAGCAAATTTATCTATTCAAGTTTTCTAAGTCAAAGATTATCATTTCTAACTTTTACCCCTTCCCAAGTCTAATGAAATAAATGGAGATTTTTGTAATTCAAACATGTCATAAAATAATAGTCTACAAATAACCAATCACTGTATATTTAAGTAGTAATTTTTGTCATAAAACTTGGAAGCTAATACAGCGGTAAAGACTGTTTCCCCAGCTAGAGATAGATGGCTCAGTAGTTTAGAGCACTCGTTCTTACAGAAGATGTGGATTCAGTTCTTAGTACCTATGTGGTACCATCCACAACTCCAGTTTCAGGACAGCCAATACCTTCTGACTTCTATGTGCATCAGTTATACATGTGGTTCATGTACATACAAGACAAAACACACCAGGCAATAGTGGTGTACACACCTTTAATCCCAGCACTCAGGAGGCAGAGGCAGGCAGATGTCAGTTTGAGGCCAGCCTGATCTACATAGCGAGTTCCAAGACAACCAGAACTGTTACACAGAGAAACTCTGTCTGGAAAAAACGAAAACAAACAAACAACAACAACAAATGAAAAGAAAAACAAGAAAAAAACTAAAAAAAAAAAAAAAAAGGCAAAACACTCATACATAAATAAATCTAAAAAATTTTTCTTCAACACTTGTTTCCCTGTTAGTACTAATTCAATCAGATAAAGACTATACATAGGAAATAAAAGTGTCACATCAGAACCAATCACCCACCTTTGGCAAAGATGCAAAAGTAGCCAGTAAGGTCACTTAGCAAAGAAGGAAAAACATGCAAATTAGAAAGGTTTGGTGTAGAAGAGGAATATGGAAAAAAAAGAGTCAATATTTAGTACCTTTAAGCTTAGTATGGCTGTGAAGGAGTGGATCAGCAGAAACCATGCAAGGCCACCAAGGGTAACCTGACACTTTGGACCACACCAAATCACCCACATTGTATTTCAACAAGAGGCTGTCTCTGCCAGTACTTGGACAGGACTCCTTCTTAACTGGAATCTGAAAAGTGAACAACAAAAGACAAATATTAACATTCAGTAACTTACCTTAAATTCAGTCTTCTATCTATAAAGAACAAGTATTAATCAGAGGTTTAAAATCAGAAGTAAATTAAAGGTTCAAAAAAATGTATGGAGAGGACTGGAAGAGCATCTGTCTTCATGCTTAAGGCCTCGAATTCAACCTTCAGAGAATGCCCCCCCCTTAATATATTTAAGGTTTCATCTTTAATATCAATCACTTCTCACAACTGCTTTCCCTCATTCTCATCTCAAGGATTATCACAAAGCTGGACACATGGCAGGTGTGCTTTATTAAAAAACTCTCAAAACATACTGCCCCTTACTCTGACCACGCATGTATCTGTTAGATGGTCTTTGAGAATATGTGTCTCAATCAACATATCAATCTCCTGTGCTAAAGCAGGGGTCCTAGCCCCACTAATTAAAGACAAGTGCTCTGGACCCATGTGTGAGCATGTGTTTTGAGTGCTCAAAGCTCAACTAAACTCAGTTTCTCAATCTCTGGAACATGGGTAAACTGAACATCCTTTTAGGGAAATTCTTCCAAGACACTGTAGGTCCTGCTCCTGCTGTATAATTACTCTCAAATCTCACCGCCTGTTACAGATTTGTAAGCATGGTACTGGAGACTACTGGAGAATCAGATTATTCTTCCATGAGATATTAGTACTCAAATGATTGTACAGCATCTCAGTATTACCTCACTGTGTAAGTAGACAGTAATTTTAACCAAATCAAGTGGCAGAACTAGGAATAAAAGCCTGGTCTGTGACAACATTCAGAGGCCTCTTCAAAGAACTGTGAAAGTATAAGGTTAAGCACATCTATAGGCATATCCAAAACACTCTAAATCAGCCCAGATTGTTATACTGGTCTTTTAAAACATTTACCTTTGGGATGGGCATGGTGGTACATACCCTTAATCCCAAATCCCAGCATTTAGGAAGCTGACATCTATGAGTTCCAGGCAAGGGCTACATAGTGAGATCATGTTCCCCGCCCCTCCAAAAAAAGGAAGAACACAGATCTGCCTTTGGAATTACATTAGCAAGAGTAGAATAGATGGTCAAAACCACTGTCTTTAAACCCTGAAAGTACTTCGTAGATTTAAGGATTTCAAGGAAATTTCAACTGTTCTTTATTTAACAAAATTTCACAACTACAATTTTTTTAAAATATTTATTTATTATGTATACAGTATTCTGTCTGTGTGTATGTCTGCAGGCCAGAAGAAGGCGCCAGATCTCATTACAGATGGTTGTGAGCCACCATGTGGTTGCCGGGAATTGAACTCAGGACCTTTGGAAGAGCAGGCAATGCTCTTAACCACTGAGCCATCTCTCCAGCCCTCACAACTACAATTTGAAACTAAATATTTCAACTGTCATGATGTCCACAATTATAAATTATGAACTTCAATTTACCTGCTCTGAGTTTTCCCAGTGTTACCACTGTTGTAACTGAACGTCAACAAATACCTAGTACCCTCCAGGCCAACAGCCTGGATGAGTTAAGAATCTGCTTTGGTGTCCCTATTTCTTTGCACCAAGGCCAATGTCACTTAGCTGTCTTATATGATCATCTATATTCACTCAAGCATTAGGATGACCCTGAAGGTCATTTTTAGGACACTGGTGACACAAACCATCTAACAGAATAAGAACCACATGTTTTTCCACTTGAAGTCAGGACTTATCCTCCTCAGTCTCTCATGGATTAACCAGCACATGCCCACTTATATACAAAGTATTGGGCTCTGCAGTAAAAACCAAGAATAGGATGTGCGACATAGTCCAATTGTCAAGGAGGCAGTCAACTGCTGAACCATTTGACTGAGGAGACCACTAAGTAGACAGTGTTGTATGCAGAAAACATGACACGAGCACCTCTGTATAACACAGCTCTGCTCTGTCATTCACTGTACAGCATCTACTTAAGTCTAATGTATCTCCGCTGACTAGCTGGTCTAGAACACCTGGGAGATAGAACCCATAGGAACAGTACTAGCAAGGTCATGAAAAGTGACAAACCTAGATTCAGAAATAATTGTTCTTGGTTTTTTAGACAAGGTCTTAATATGTAACCCTGACTGGTCTTGAACTCAGAGATCCACCTCTCTCTGTCTCCTAGGGGGTAGAATTAAAAGTTTGGACCACTACACCTGGCTTGCTTTCTTTCCTTTTTTTTTTTTTCCATTTTAATCCTGAATGGTAAACCCAACTAGGCCTCTCAAGCAGCAAAACTAGTGGCTATGGTATCTAAAGATGGTAATAATCTCCAGGTATTTGGAAGCCCAACAACCAACCAAGAGCCAAGCCTCAATCAGTACCTGCACAGGACCAAGGCAAAAGACAGTAACTGCCAGCGCCAGGGTTGTTACCCATCCCTTCCATTTTTCATCATACTTTTTAAGGTATGGCACATGGGTCTCAAGCTCACCATTTATTGTCACATAACCCAAAAGAATCCTTCACACATACCTTTTTATCTGCAGGACTTGGGATCTTGGACACTAAAGCTGCTTCCACAAGGCCCTGCTCCAATAAAGAGTCATATTTTATGTTCCTCTTCCTATTCCTCCTAGTCTTATCCGATTTTTGTCCATTTTCTTCTGACTGAGACATATCAGCAGCACTGTCACCACAAATTGAAGATTCAAAGAGAGGTTTTCCATTCATGTATGTTTTTGTGATTTTCAGTTTAATTTCTGGAGAGCCATTTTTAATAGGGGTAGTATTGGGTGGTGTCCCAATTCCTTTCACTTCCTGGGACTCGAAACACAATTTAGCATCATGAGCACCAGGTTCTCCATTAAACACACATGAAGTAAGATCTTTCAACTTCTCTGCTGGAAGAAAGGGAAGTGCATCATGACCATTAAATTTCTGCATGACCCCCTCCTGTAGGCTGTTAGAAAGTGGAGCTTTGCTGAGGAAAACAGAACATTCATGATTCACTTCACAGTTCTGAGTCTTCCCATTTGCACTGCCAAGGATTTCTGGTGCTTGCTTCATCTTCATGCACTTTACAACTTTCTGAACAGAAAGAGAGTTTTTTCTGATGCTAAATTCCATCCAGCCCAGATGCTTTGGTTCTTAGAACTCTACAGTGTTTAAAGAGAAAAAAAATAAAAGGGAAAAAAAAAGAAACATATTACATTTAAAGCTAAGATATATGTGCCAATATCTATATAGCTTTGTTGAAATTGGATTTTATTGTTTTATCTTTTGAGGTAATTTATGATGTTGTATATAATAATTTAGGCTACAGATGACAATTTAATATCACAAATAATATAACTGAAAAGACAAATCATTTGTAAAAGGGAAAATACAATTGAGTCAGGAGAACAAAGTTCAGGTATATCACTATCATCAACAACCAATATGGCAGGATGCCCAACTTAAGAATTTAATTTGTAGGCTAGAGAGCTGGCTCAGCAGTTTAAGAGCATTTAACAGCTCTTGAAGAGGACCCAGTTTCAGTTCCCGTAACTCCATGGTGGCTCACAACCACCTTCCACTCCAGTGGAAGGATCTGACACCCTTTCTGGCCTTCGCAGGGAATATTTGTGATACACAAATAAACAAGCAAAATAGCCATACACACTTAATTAATTTAAAATTAATTAAAAATTAAAACAGTGAAGCAGACATTATTTAAAAAGACCATATGTTGCCATATCAGAGTAGGATTATAATCTGAACTACACTGGGGGTTGAGTTAGGATGATGAGTTCAGGACCTTTCTGGGCTACAGAATACATTCGGTACCTGCCTAGTTAACTTAAGTGATACTCTGTTTCAAAATAAAAACACCCACATGCACAAGCATCATGAGCTTGCAGAGGCCAGATGGTGTCAGATCCCCTGGAGCTAGAGTTATCAGTTAGCTTATAGTTGCCTGACAAGAGTGCTGAACTCAATTCAGATTCTCAGGAAGAACAATGCTCACTTTTAACCACTGAGTGACCTCTTCAGCTCTATGGTCTATAGTTTCAAAGGTCAACCTGAACTACAAAGAGAAACCCTATCTCAAAAACAAAACAAAACAAAAAATTAAAGCACATGGGAGAAAACAGAAGTCAAAAACACTGAAAATAGGTTAAAATACTCAAACTTTAAAAGCAGAAAAAAAAAAAAATGCTGACCAGTGCTGGCGCATGTCTTTAATCCCAGCATCAGAGGCAGGTGAATCTCTGCGAGTTCAAGACCAGCCTGGTCTACAGAGTGAGTTCCAGGACAGTCAAGACTATTACACAAAGAATCCCTGTCTCAAAACACAAAAATAAATAAGCTAACAAACAACAACAAAACAGGAAAAAAATTAGGAGGGGAGAATACAATGTCACCAAGCTGTGGGAAAAAAGTAATGAATAGATATATCATTGACTGGGTGATATAGCTCACTAGTGGAGTGTTTGTCTAGCATGTATACAGCTCTATCTAGACTCAATCTACAGCAAGAAAAAATTCAAATATCCTTTCAAATACAAAACAGTTGTTGTGGGATAGTATTTTTGTATAGTATTTTTGTATAATATGAAGATGTGTCTTTGCCAAGGCACCTTCTGATTAGTTTAATAAAAAGCTGAATGACCAATAGGTAGACAGGAGAGAATAGGCTGGACCTCTCGGCAGAGAGATGAACCTAGGTGTCCAAGAGATGCCAAGGAGGCACTGAAAAGGTTGGACATACAGTACAGGAAAGGTAACTGAGCCATGTGACAAAAAGTAGATTAATAGAAACAGGTTAATTTATGTTATAAAAACTAGTTGGAGAAAAGCCTAAGCTAAAACCAAGCTTTCATTAATGTCCATGTAGTTATTTGTGACCTGGTGGTCCAAAAGAAAAGTACAACTACAAACAGTAACATAGATGATGACTTATCAGAAACCAAGGCCAGAAGCTGGAGAGATGATTAAGCACATTGACTGCTCCTCCAAAGGACCCAAGGTTCAATTCCTAACACCCACATGGAGTCTCACAACCTTCCGATATCCCCTACTGGACTTCTTGGGCACTGGGAATACGTTACAGAGACAGACATGCAGACAAAACACCTATACACATACTTATTTTCATTTTATTTTTTTATGTGCATTGGTATTCTGCCTCCATGTATGTCTGTGTGAGGGTGTAGGATCCCCTGGAACTGTAGTTACAGACAGTTGCGAGCTGCCATGTGGAACCTGGGTCCTTTGGAAGTGCAGCCAGTGCTCTTAACTACTGAACCATTTTTCCAGGCCCCACAAAAAATTTTAATTAAAAAAAAGAAAGGCCAGAAGGCAGTGTATAAGTATTGTAAGAAAAACTGTCAATTTTACATATAAAAAATATCCTTCAAGAATAATGACCAGCTGGGCGGTGGTGGCGCACGCCTTTAATCCCAGCACTCGGGAGGCAGAGGCAGGAAGATCTCTGTGAGTTCGAGGCCAACCTGGTCTACAAGAGCTAGTTCCAGGAAAGGAACCAAAAAGCTACGGAGAAACCCTGTCTCGAAAATCAAAAAAAAAAAAAAGAATAATGACCAAACGCACTGAGAGAAATACAAACTAAAAAGTTGTTAGCAGCAGGCATGCAAGAAATGCTTTGGGGAGGGTAGAAATAGCTCAGCCAGTCAAGTATTTGCAGGACTGAGAAGATGAATTCAATCCTCAAAATTCAAGAAAAGATGGAATGAGAGAACTAATTTCACAAAGTTATCCTTTGATCTTGACATAGGCCTACGGACACATCTTTGAATACAGAAGGAGGTATAATAAATCTTTTTTTTTTTTTTAAGTTCAAGTTGAGAGCCAGAAATAGTGGTACAGGCCTTTAATCCTGAAGCTGGCCTTTGGGAGGTGGAAGCAGACAGATTTACACCAAGAGTTAGATTCTAACTGAAATAATTTATAAAAATTAAAACAAAGTAATTATGATTATCACAAAAAAATACTTTTTTTTGGAGTCAGGATCTTCCTAACTAAGTATGTAGTCCAAGATGACTCTGTACTCACAGAGATCCCACCTGGCTTTTTAAGATTTGGGTTTTTTTTTTTTCTCTTTTTCTTTTTTTAAACATTGCTGAGGATTGAAGCCAGGACCTTATACATACTAAGTAAATAATGTTCTACCACTGCGCTGCATCCCCCAAACCCACATGTACACATTTAAATGGTCAAAATGCTATTTTTTAAAATTTTTTTGGGGGGTTTGAGACAGGATTTCTCTGTGTTGCTTTGGAGCCTGTCCTGGAACTAGCTCTTATAGACCAGGCTGGCCTCGAACTCACAGAGATCCACCTATCTCTGTCTCCCGAGTGCTGGGATTAAAGGCATGCACCACCACTGCCCGGCCCAAAATGCTAATTTTTATCATGTATATGTAACCCCACATATATACACCATTGGAAGTAGACAAAGACTGCTTTCAAGGAGCTTACATCCCAAAGAAAGTTCTAGGAAGCTAGGGAAGAATGAGAGAAAGGCAATTTTCAAAGGGGTGACCAATAAAGAAAATCTGGCATTCAGATTAAGAGCTTCCTATGCTCAGAGAAAGATAAATATAATAGCCCCCCAGATCAATGTTGAAACTTCAGAACTTGAAAGATGAAGTCTTTATCACTAAGAATCCAAAAGAATAAGTTAGGCTGGATCAGTGAGAGAACTCTTACCTAGTATGTCCTAGATCCCATGTTCCATAGATCTCTAAGAAGCAGGATTTCTTTTAAATCTCTTAAGATTTTAAAAGAAGAAATAAGAATTACTGGAGACTGAGACTCAGCAGATAAAGTGATTAACAATCAACAATGAAACAACCTGCCTCCTAAATTTAATACTTAGAATCCAGAAAAAAGGTGGAACAGAGTTACAGACAGTTGTGAGCTGCTATATGGGTGCTGGAAACCAAAACTGGGTCCTCACCAAGAGCATACATGCAGACAAAAACTCATATACATAAATTAAACAAAAAAATTTTTGAGTCACGTCATGTCTTTAGTCCCAGTACTTATGATGCAGAAGCAAGAGGATCTCTGTGAGTTCAAGGCCAGTTTGGTCTACATAGTGAATTCCAGAAGATAGATAGATAGATAGATAGATAGATAGATAGATAGATGGATGGATGGATGGATGGATGGATGGATGGATGGATGGATGGATGGACGGACGGACGGACGGACGGACGGACAGCAAGGCTGTCTCAAGGAAACCAAAAGATAAAAGTTTTGCCTACTTAAACCCCATTTCTCCATATTCTAGTTACAACACTAACCAATCATCATCACTATCTCTTACCAGGTCTAACATTGTAATCTAACTAGTTTATCAATCAACAAACTCCTAGGTGTCAGAACTATAGTAAGGACTTGCTAGATCACAGATGACAGGCAGGAGCCCATGATTCAGTGGGTCTAGGATGGAACCAAGGAATTTGAATTTCTAACGAATTATTGAGCAGATTAACACTGTCAGATTGGGGACAAGACTTTGAGAACCAGAGATATAGGTTATGGTATAGCAGCAGACCCAAAACCATTTTTTAAAAAGATTTGTTTGTTTATTTATTAAGCATACAGTGTTCTGCCTGCATGTATGCCTGCAGACGAGAAGAGGGCAACAGATTTCAAATGGATGGTTGTGAGCCACTCTATAAGTGCTGGGAGTTGAACCCAAGACCTTTGGAACAACTGCTGAGCCATCTCTCCAGCCCCAAAACCATTTGTTATGTGGCTCACACTAAAGGATTCTTTCTTGTTCATGGTACACACCATTATTTCAAGTAAGAAACAGAAAAAAATGGGAAAATGATAAAACATTTTTTTAAACTTTCACTCAAACAAGCATGTAAGATAAATTCATTTGGTAAAGTACTTGCTTTGCAAGCATGAGGACCTGAGATCAGATCCCCAACATTTACTTTAAAGGAGAGGTGTGATGGTGTGTGCCAATAAGTCTAACATCAGGGAGGGAAGATAGGAGGACCCTTTGAGGTTCACTGGCCAACCAAAAACAGTAAGAAACACTCAAAAATTAAGGTAAAGTCCAGGATAGGCCTTGGGAAGTAGAGGTAGGCATATCTCTGCAAGTTGGAGGGCAGCAAGTTCCAGGACAACCCAGATTACAAAGAGACTCTCTCTCAAAAAAGAGGCAGTGAGTCTAGAGAGATGCTACATAGTTAAGAAGAACACTTTGTTCCTACAAAAAAGCCAGGATTGGTTCCCAGAACCCACATGGTGTCGCACAACTCCAGTGGTGAGGGATTTAATTTCAGTTCTAAGAGATTCAATGCCTTCTTCTGGCCTCCATCGACACTGGATGAGTGTGATGCACAGTCAAACATGTAATCAAACACTCATACACAGAGAATAAATAAATGTAAAAACTGTTTTCAATTAATATAAAAACTGATCAAGAAAGACAATCAAAGTCAACCACACATACACACACACACACACACACACACACAACATGTACACATGCATGAACTCATGTGCACTTGTGAGACTGTGATTTTCCTCATGGGATCAAAGAAATGTTTAAAAATCAAACAAACAACCCTTTCACTTAGAAGTCATATGCAGGGCTGGCAAGATAAAACGTGTCTCACTAAATCTGATGACCTGAGTTCAATCCCCAGAACTCACATGGTAAAAGGAACTCACTCCTACAAGGTAACCTCTGGCTTCCATAGAGGGAACAATATACATTCAAAAAACTATAGATATAAATACAAACATACATATACACACACACTACTCTTCCTTTATTTAATTTATTTTTACATGTTTACATGTATGGGTATTTTCCCTGCATGTTTGTGCACCATACCCATGGAGTGCCCATAAAGTACAGAAGAGGACATCAGTTCCTCATGGAGTAGAGTTACAGTAAGCGTGTGGGTGCTAGGGATTAAACCTGGGTGCTCTGGAAGAGCAGCCAATACTCTTAACTGCTAATCAATCTCTCTAGCTCCTAATATGCCACTTTTCACTAACCAAACCAAATCACACAGCCACATCAAATTTCAAAGAGATGAGGTGTTCAAACAGACACACAAAGCAGAGAAAATTGGCAAGTGTCTAACCTGAACAGACATGGTTACTGTAAACTGATTATTTATAAGTACTCTTTTTATGGTGGCATCCAGCATGGTGGCATGTGTCTTTAATCCCAGCACTCGAGAGGCAGAAAACAGGAGGCTGTCTGTGAGTTTGAGGCTAGCCTAGTCTACACAGTAAGTTTCAAGATAGCAAGGGCTACACAGTAAGAGACCCTGTCTCTAAAACCCAAAAACCAAACAAAATATTCCTCCCATCACCTCCATCCAGAGCCCTCTAAATAGGCATTCCAAGCCAAGCATGGTGGTGCATGTCCTCAATACCCCCGCACTTGGGAGGCAGAGACAGGTGAATCTCTCGAGTTTGAGGACAGCCTTGTCTACAAAATGAATTCTAGAACAGCCTAAGGCTACACAGAGAAACCCTGTTTTGAAAACCATATATAAATTAAATAAATAAATAAATAAATAAAAATTTTGAGAGACAATTAAAGAAAAAAAAAAAAAACGGTTTTCTAACCTGGTAGTGGTTCACACCTTTAATTCCCAGCACTTAAGAAGTAGAGGCAGGGATCTCTGTAGGTTTGAGGCCAGCCTGGTCTACAGAGTCAATTCCAGGACAGCCAGGGCTACACAGAGAAACTGTTTCAAAACAAAAGACTTTCCAAAGCACATAAATTTATGTTGCACACATAACCTAACTCCCTTAAAACACCACTGGAACCTAACATTGTCTCAGGATAAAGATACCAACAGCTAAAAGATACTTCTTAACATTTCATACATCTGCCCAGATTCTCTCCTGCCTCACTATCTACTCTAGTCATACCATGCTTTTTTTCTCCCTCCTGAATATGCATACTTACCCTCTACTGAGCTGACACCCCAGACCACTTCTAGCTCTGCTCCAAATAAACCCATGAGGAAGTTTTTCCTGATACCAACAGTATAACCTCTCTAGATGTACCCAGCTCTTTCCTTCAAGAGTTACTTTTTTGTTCTGGGAATTCTGAATAATACATAAAATGGGCAGAGCAGGCAGAACCTGCATACTCATACTATCATTCACTTCTGATCTAACCACATACTCACCCTGTCTCCTGTTAAGAGTGTGAAATAAATCCCAGATTGCAAATCATTGTTAGTAAATGTTTGTGTGCATGTTTTAAAATTAGACATTCTTGTGTTGCTTATAACACTTAACAGAATTTTTTAACATTTTTTTCTTAGTAACAAATCTAGACATTGTTCCAAATTCTTTTTATTTGGGGTGATAAGAAACTGAACCCAGGGCCTTTAGCTCTATTACGGAGCTATATCCTCAGTACTCAGCACTCTAATGTCTAATTTCCTCAAATATAAATGGTATTTAGTCATATATTTGACCAGACACAGACGCAAATAAGCCCTACACATTGTCAGTGTAATTCTGACCCCTTGTCATCTACAGTCCTCTCCTGTCTTTCCCTGTAGAAGATAACAGGTTGCTAGTCTTGAGGTTTCCTGTGTCCTTAACTTCTGCCAATGGCAGTACTATGGCACAATTTAAAATGTTCCTCTCTTTCTTCAGTAGTTTTATCAGTTTTTAAAAGTGGATATTTCATCAAATTTGGGGTTGATATTTTTCCCCATGACTATCCCACAGGTTTTAAAAAACAAAATCTTTTGTCTTTTTTTCCCGCCTGTTTAGTTCTCTCATGGGCCATTAAACTTCATGGTCAAGGGTTCTGGCTTATTAGTCACAGGACTTATCTCAGTTCTGGCCAGGTGGTGGTGGCGCATGCCTTTAATCCCAGCACCTGGGAGGCAGAGGCAGGCGGACCTCTGTGAGTTCGAGGCTAGCCTGGTCTACAAAGCGAGTTACAGGACAGCCAGGACTACACAGAGAAACAAAAAAACAAAAAAATTCTAAAGCAGCAGAACAGTAATTTTCCAGGTCCTGCAAAATCTTTATCACATAAAGCATAGTTATTTGGGGCAAGTTATTTAACTAACATCTTTGAGATTTCCTGCTGTGATATTTTAGTTAAGGTGAGGTAAAGATTTTGCAGGGGTGGAGACTTGGTTCAGTGGTCAAGAGTCTTACAAATGACTCAGGTTCTATCCTAGCACCTACATTGTAGCTCACAACTAGGTTAAATTCCATCCCAGGGCATTCAATGCCCTATTCTGACAGTTTTGGACACCAGGCACACTTGGTTTATCTATATACATACAAGCAAAACACTCACAGACATAAAATACTAAAGTAAAGTTTAAAACAATATTAAAAAAAAAAAGCATCGTGGGAACATCACTGAGACAGGGACAGGCAGATCCCTGAGTTACAAACCAGCCTGGTGTAGAGTTCCAGGACAGCCAGAACTACACAGAGAAACCCTGTTTCAAAAAGAAGAAGGGGAAAAAAAAGATTTGCAACTCAAAAGCTGTGCAGAGGGGCCAAGATCCTTAAAATTGTACAACTGATCAAACCAAAAGCCTCTCTCTCTCTCTCTCTCTCTCTCTCTCTCTCTCTCTCTCTCTCTCTCTCACACACACACACACACACACACACACACACACACACACACAAATAAAAGGGGTTTTTTAAGCTGCATAGAACAAAGCTCCACATAGATGACATAAACTTCTAACTTCAAATCTTTAAAAGGAAGCAATACAACCTATTTCTTTTTCTTTCTTTCTTTCTCATTTTCTTTTTTACTTTTTTGTAACAAAATTTCTCCATGTAACAGTCCTGACTGTCATGGAACTCAATTTTTATAGATCAGGCTGACCTCGAACTCAGAGATCCATCCATCTGCTGCTGCATCCCATGTGCTGGGCCTAAAGGCATGTGCCGCCGCACCCAGCCAAACCTCTATTACTAATTGGGGGAAAAAACCCTAAACCTCTACAATCATATGAAATAAAAATCCTTAGGAAAATACCCCCAAACAGGCCTCCAATTGTTAACTGAGTCCCTTCTATATCCAGGTGCTACCAGATAGGATCCTTCCCTTGAAGAACTGTTTTAAAAGAATACGGAAACCTGGACAATATGCTGGAGGCCTAACACAACCATAACAAGTTTGGCACAAGTACATCTGGTATATCTGGGCTTCAGTTCCAAATATGAAACACCAGTGAAAGCAGGCTTTCCAGAGACAAGATCTGAGCCATTCAAAACTACTGCAGGGGGCTTGAAAGATGGCTCAGCAGTTAAGAGACTTGCTGCTCTTGCAGAGAATCTGGGTTATTTCCAGCACCAACATGGTAGCTTGCAAACAATAACTCTCTCTAGTCCCAGGGATCCAATGACTTCTTTTGATCTCTGTGGGTGCCAGACACATACATGACCCATGTACAAACATACAATGAAATAAACACCCATACACATAAATAAAATCTAATAAATAAGCCAGGTGGTGGTGGCACACACCTTTAACCCAGCACTCGAGAGGCAGAGGCAGGCGGATCTCTGTGAGTTCAAGGGCAGCCTGGTCTACAAGAGCTAGTTCCAGGACAGGCTCCAAAGCTACAGAAAAACCCTTTCTCGAAAAACAAACAAAAAAAATCTAATAAATAAAAAGTAAAAATACCACTGAAGTTCAAGAAATAAATCAAGCTTTTTTTAAAGAGAGATGGACAGCCCGACCCTGCAATCTTGAAACAACAAGGGACTAACTAGATGATGGTCCAGGAATAAAGGGAATCCCCTCCAGACCTAAAGATTCTTCTGATTACCCTGGGAACACTAGGAGGGATCTAGGGTACTTTCCAAAACAAAAAGATCAAAGCCTCCTTTCAGAAAGAACAAAGGTAGGCCACAAACTAGGCCCTTCTTCAGTCTGACTGGTTTACAGCAAGGTAAAAATGGGCCAATACTAACCAATTTTCATACTATAATTACCGTAATATCTGGCCACTTTTCCTTTTTACCTTTCCAGCCTTTCAAAAGTACATCAGGGATCCAAGATACAGCTCAAGAGGTAAAGGTGTTTGTCACCAAGCCTGACAACCCGAGTCTGGTTCCTGCATTCCACATAGTAGACAGAGACAACTGCTAGCCATCCTCTAACCTCTACATGCACACCATGGCATGGTGACATATGAATCGTGGCATGAGCACATAAGGGCACACACAAATAAGTAACTTAAAAACACATACACATCAGCTTGTACTCTTGCATCTGTGCTTTCTTCCTACTCCCATCTTATGTCTAGTGCTCTACTCTAGTCCTGGTCTACAGACCTCCTCACTGACCTCTGCTACCAGCCCTTGCTCTCCTTTCTTCTCACATACCAAGACAAGTAATTACATTCACACAACCCTTTCATCCACATCACTTTAAGATATCACACAAGGGCTAGGTAGAGGTGGCGCACACCTTTAATCCCAACACTTCGGAGGCAGAAGCAGGTGGATCTCTGTGAGTTAGAGGCCAGCCTGGTCTACAAAGCAAGTTCCATGACAGGCTCTAAAGCTACAGAGAAACCCTGTCTCAAAAAACCAGGGAGAGAGAGAGAAAAAAAAAATGCTAAGACTGAAGGGAATGCCAGACAAGTTAAGTCTGTTTGCTTTTTGAGACAGGGTCTCACTATGTAGTCCTGGCTGATCTAGAGCTCACTAAGTAGGCTAGGATGGTCTTGATCTCAGAGATTCTCCTACCTTTGCCTCCTGGGAGCTGGGATTAAAAGAATGAGCAACCACACCCAGCATCAAGGGAGTAAACTAGTAGTCAGCAATAGTGCCTAAGAAGTTTGAGCAAAAGCCTCTGAGGATAAAAATCAAGTGACACAGATGTTTGTAAAACACTACAGAGAGAACAAATAGTATTCTGAGGTACAGCAGGATTAGGGTTTAGGGCAGGCAAGAGGTATAGCTAGAACAGATGATAGTAAGAGACCAGATAATAAGATAAGGGAATA
This sequence comes from Alexandromys fortis, assembly GCF_014885135.2. Lineage (NCBI taxonomy): Eukaryota > Metazoa > Chordata > Mammalia > Rodentia > Cricetidae > Alexandromys > Alexandromys fortis. The sequence continues at coordinate 4,585,456 of NW_026067920.1, forward strand.
TACAAATACTAAAATCTTACCTACAAGAGCCTTTCCAAACAGGCTGCTTCTAAAACAGGCTTCCAGCATGAGGCTCAAGCTAAGATATAGTGAAGGAATTTAATAGAAAAAAACTCATGCACACATGGCAGAGTATGCATACAAGGTAGGAAACAGGAATAAAAATTAACCAAGAAGAAACATGGCAAAAAGAGATGGGATGGGGCTGACAAGATGTCTAAGCAAATAAAAAAAAAAAAAAAGTGCAAGCCTGGTGCCCTGAGTTCAAACCTAGAACCCACAGTGGAAGGAGAACTTCTGAAAACTGTTTTCTGACCTCTACTTGTGCGCGTGCGCGCGCGCGCACGCGCACACACACACACACACACACACACACACACACACGACAAATGGAAGCCAGAGAAATAGTGTTAAGAGCACTTGCAGTTCTTCCCAAACACCCAAGTTTGCTTCCCAAAATCCATGTTAGGAGGCTCACAACCACCTCTAACTCCAGTTCCAGAGCAGCAAACACACCCAGTCTACAGTCACACAAACACATACATAAATCTTTTTAATTAAAATTTTTTAAGATTTATTATTCTATGTGGATAAGCCTTTTGCCTCCAAGTATGTATATACATCATATGCATGTCTGGTGCCAGAGAAAACCAGAAGAGGTGTGTCAGATCTCCAGGGATTAATATTAAATCTCTTGTCTCCCACAATATTCACTATAAATAACAATTTCCAGAGAAACTAACAAACCATACTGATAGGCAAACTGAGCCTAATCTAGTTGCATAAGTGACTCCTTTTGCTTTTTATAGTTTTACATTTTATGTCCTTTTTTTCCTAACTCAGTGATACAGAGAAATCAACAAGAAAACAGAAACTCTTGCTTCTTGTTGTCATTTACTGCACTTACATACTTGCAATGTTTCAAAAACTTATCTCCATTTAGCATGATGAGCAAAAACTAGCAAACAGAGGCTGGCCTCGTTAGCTAAAATATTTATTTATTTATTTATTTGTTAATTATTTAGCTAGAAGAGAGACCAGATAAAAATAAGGGAAGCCCCAAGAAGTAGTCTACCTACAAGAGCCTTCCAAACAAAACAGGTAGGAACCGCAGGGCTTGGCTTCCAGGATGAAACTCAAGCTAAGATGTACTTGAAGGGGGACCTCAGCTCAATTCTTTCTCTTCCATATTCAGCTTTCTGGAACTTTTCTACTCCAATATGACTTAAAGAAAGGCAAAGAGGTTATATACTAACATTAAATGGGTTGCTTACCCTAAGCCATATGCCTACTTAGTAGTTTAACTGAATTTCTGACATGAAAAGTTGAAAGCAGAAACCAGGGAGTCCAAGACTAACAAGAGTCCCATATCCAAGAACTTATCCAAAAGGTGAGGTTATTAAAGGCTGTGTGTTGTACTACGAAAGTGACAACAATCAGTGGCCCATGCCAAACAACCTGCACGAAGACCCTGAGTGAGGACAGAACACCACAAATTTGGGAAGAGAGAGACTCTGATTTTACTGACTGTGGAGAAAGAGGAGAGTGCAGTCAGGGAACCAAGATACTTATCTCCTCAAAAAAAAATATTTATAAAAATGTAGCTCAGTGGTTGAGAGCTTGTCTAAGGGTCAAGGGCTCAGCCTACAACACATATACACAATACCTGGACATTTCATGCCTGTAATTTCAGTACACAAAGACTGTTCCAAGTTCAAGGCTATCCTAGTCTACATAGCAAGTTTTAGGCCAGCCATAACTACTTATCAAGACCATGTCTCTAATCTACTTTCAATTCTCACCACTTGTTACCAAGTTGTAATTCAGCAAAAAAGTTACTTGCTAAATTAAAAAGAATAATATATTCAAATTATATTCTTCAGATTATTTTAGCAGTTTTTTACACGTGCAATTACTTGGTAAGGAGACTCAATTTTACAGCTCATATAGGGCATATTTAACTATCTTCTCACCAGCACTTCTTAGTCTAATTCCACCTACATTCACGTTTTACACTGAATTGTCAAAACTGTAAAAAAGGAAGTAACTAATTAGTTCACATTCTGCCATGTGAGTAAACCTTTTTAAAGCCTGAGTACTTCTTGGAAAGGATGCCTGAATAGATGAAAAGCTAGACTCCTCCCTCAAGTAACCCACAGGGTCTCTAACGCCTGACTCATTCTGCAGTTCTGACTTAAGTCTTCTTTTGGTTCCTCACAGTTCTGCAGACAGTGGCTTAACAGCCCCATACAGCTTGGCTGTGTAAAACAACTTAGTAATCTCACTTGTAGTCCGACTGTTTTTCTCTGTATGTCTCCACAAACTTCAAGTTATGATAGTTTATAACATTAAAATGAACACATCCCATCTGTGGAGACATAAGAATTGTCCATTAATATTTCGAAATTAAGTTAATTATCTAAATACTCTTTAAAATGAAATGTTGACCCTTATAATCAGAGGCCAAAATGGGGGGATTTTTGTTCTAAATATGTTAAGAGTCATTCACAAAAACGTACACAAATTCACAAGCAAATATTAAGTCCACATACTACAAGCCATTAACCCAAAAATGAAGGCCGCTGGGCAGAAGAGAAAATGGAAGGAAAGAAAAGGAAATGACTCAAAGTAATAGTGTATACGGCATGGACCTTATTCGTCCCTGGCCAGCAGTTAAGATTTGAACTCTAGGTCTGGGGAATAGGAGAACACACAGAAAAACCAGTGTTTACAGGACTTTCTCCCTCCGTGCTACTTTTAGTAACTGTGCATATACATATATATATATATGCACGTGTGTATATATGTGTGTGTGCATACGTATATGTGTATACATATGTGTGTGTGTATATATATACATCGACTTAAATATGTAACCACAATTTAAAACATGGGAAAGGTAGGAGTTCAAAGTCTCAGCTTCCTGAAATGTTTCATAAACTTTTCTGTAGTGATGATCTTATTTCAAATACATGGAATAGGATATAATCCATGCACAATCTTGAAATTTAATGCCTTTAAAAGCCAAGGCCTTCAAAGTCTGTGAGTAGGCTGGCAGTACTCAGGCACTTCTCTCCCCTAGTTCTGAACTCGATCGGTATCGGACTGGTCTCCTTACGGGGTCCGTTATAACACACGCACACCCCAATTATCTACCTGGAAATGATTCCTGTCAGAACATCCGATTTCATACCGTTTCGTCGTCAATGTCAAACCTCGTCCTGAGCTGAGAAGGGAGAAAAGCTCAGTGTTGCAACGGGTCCTAAGCAATATCCTCATCCATTTTCTTCTCACCGAAAGTCAAACCCAAGCATCCTTTAAATGCCGAGATTTAGAGATTTAAACCAAGGCAGTCGGCAGCCGCTCGGTCGGCACGGTCCGGCTCGCCGCGCCCTGCGCCTTCTAGGCTGTGAGCTGCATCCCGAGCGAGGGAGCGCGCCCCATGAGGCGCGGCCACAGCCCCGGGCGGGTCCGCGGGTCCAGCCAGCCTCGTCTCCACCTGCGAGGCCACGCAAGGGCCGGCGACCGCGGCGCCGCACTGACCAACGGCCGGCGCCCCGAATGTCAACGTCGGACGCTTCCGCACACAAAAAGCGCCTCTTGGTCCACCCGGCCGCCCCTCCCACCGCGCCTCCCGGCCCCGCGCCCCGCGCCGCACAAAGGCCCGCTCGTCCCGCCCGGCGCCGCGGGAACAAAGGCGGCCGCCCGCCGGCCCGGCACAGGTGCAGCCCCGGCCAACGGGCCCAACATGGCCGCGCGCCCGCCGCCCCGTTAGCCGTCGCCGGTCGTGCGCGTCCGGCCGACGCTTCAGGCCGAGTCCTCCCAGCCTCCAGATCCTCCGCCCTCGCCTCAGGCCGTGCGTCCACCTCCGGCCTGCCCGCGCTGCCCGGCCCACAGCCCCTCAGGCCGCCCCCTCAGCCCTCGGGCCTCGACCGCCCGGCCTCCCTTCCCCGGCCAGCGGTTAGTTCCCGCGGCGGTTGGCCGGCGGCCCCAGTGACCTGCACTGCGTCGCATCCTCCGGCGGCTGTCCGGCAGTAGCTGTCCAGCGGCGGCGGCGGCGGCGGACGCGAGGCCGCGGAGGGCAGGGCGGCGGGAGGGGGCGGCGGCGGCGGCAGCGGCGGGCGCAGCGCGGCCAGGCCGAGGCTCTCCGCGCGCGGCGCCGACCCCGCCCCCGCGCCTCCCGCCCGCCGCCGCCGCCGCCGGGGCCGCCGCCGCCCCCAGAAGCCGCGGGAAAAGTGCGCTCCGCTGATTGGCTGCCGCCTCTAGGCGCCCGCGGACCGGGCTTTTCAAATCCGCGCCGGGGTCGCGCGCGGAGGGCGGAGAGCGGCGGGCGACGGACGGCGGGACGCGCGGGGCAGGCAGTGGTCCCGAGCGCGGGTGTTAAGGAGCCGGGCGCGCGCCCGCTCCGCTCGCCTCCCGCTCCCGCTCCTCGAGCGGCGCGAGGGCGGCGGCCAGCTCCGCAACCGCGGCGAGCCCCGGCGCGGTGACGTCACGCCCACCGCCCAATCGCCGCGCGCGGCCCCGGAGCCCGGCGTGGGCGCGGACGCGGGCACACGGCCTCGGGCAGATGGGGAGCGCGGGAGGCCGCGGCCCCGCCCAGTGCTCGGGCCTCGAGCTCCAGTGCCTGGCGGGAGCAGCGCGTGGCGCGCCGGAGCTCGCCCGCCTCCCGGCGTGGACAGCTGGACACGGCGGCGCGGAGTTGTCCGCGGGCGGGTAGCGCGTCCCTGAGCGTGCTCGCGGGGTGCTCCAGGTCCAGCGGTCAGAGCCTGGCCTCGTCCTGAGACTCCGGGCCGGACCGGCTGTCAGAAGCCCCGGAGAATCACTTGTCAAAGATGAATGACTTGCGTCCCGGCAGGGCGTCAGGAAGCAGCGTCTCCAGAGATTCGTTGCTACATCTGAGCGGGACGTAGCTCCGTGGTCGGGGTAGCTCGAGTGCTTTGCGCGGAGCGCGTGCGCGTGGCGCTGAGTCGGGGAAGTGGGATCGGAGACGCGAGAAGGGCGGTGGTCCTGGGAGGTCTGACTCTCAAGTTAAGTCTCTGGTTCCCTGGAGTCCAAGTCCCTGTCTCCGGGTGTTCCCTGGATCAAACCAGCCGCCGAATGTTCTCAGGCTCCTAAAGACAGCTCCCAGACGGCTCAGTTCGTGGGACTCAGGCAGGCCCCTCTCTGACCACTGGCAGCTTGTTGTCCATTGCTCCCTTGTGTCAACTCTCCTCTTGCCTCCACTTCCTATCAGGTTCAGCTGGTGTCCACACTCCAACTCTGGGTGCTGCTGTGGGTTGTGGCCCAGGACTAAGCCCCATCCCTTTGCTGTACCCCTGAGAATACTTACTTGCTATTTCCACAGCCTACAAATCTCCCCTAATCCTCAGGGATATTCCTGGTCTACTGCTTTGGACTGAAAGGGGTGTGGGAAAAAACCCTCAATTAAGCATTATCCAGGAAACTAAGCAAGACCTGAAACCATGAGGTTCTAAATCCAGGAAAGGCTGGGGGTGGGGTGGAGGGCAGGATTGCAGAGCCCAGCTGGAACAGACTTGTCTGCTTGATGCTATCAGGGTGGCCAAAGGCACACTAGCTCAAGGCCTTCCGTATTAGCTTTCCTCCCCTTTCATCAGGCAGGATGGGTGTTACAATGAGATGCTTAGCTTCACCATGTCCATGCCAGTGCTTACCATGGGCCATATCTATTTAGGTATGGTCAAACTCCTCTGTCCCTTAGGCCCACTCAAGGTGTTACTCCCTAGACCCTTTTAAGATTCCTGCAGCACATGTAGGATACCTTGTAGCTTACTTGATGTCAGATTTGGCTGTAGAAACATGTAAAAAACAACACACACACAGGAAAAGAAACCTGCATTTAGAGTACTACAGTAAGCACACAGATATACTCAAAACCTGCAAGTGTGTTTGAATTATCTTGGATGTTATTTGAGGCTGTTTTTTGCCTGCTCCATTTGAGCCTTCATAAGCCTTCAGTGAGTCTAGCCAGCCTCACCTAGGACTCCTGAGCAGTTATAGTACTTTATATATGTTATAATTCTCCCAGGCAGAAAAGGTGCCTACATAGGACTCCACGGGTAGAATCCTGAAAAAAAAAAAAAAAAAGGAATTCATCCACCAAGGTTTGCATCCTTCCCAAGAGGATACAAATCAATATTTTCTTTCTGTAGGGCGCCTGTTTAGATGCACCAGCAGCCTGGAAGTTCTGAGACCATCCGAGGAGCTATTCCTGGAGAGAAGCCTTAGGCAGACTGGTGGGACTCAGATCCCAGGTGGATCATGAGTGAAGCAGGACATGGGAACAACAGCACAGCTAACCTTTCTTTGGTCTCCAGGGCTTGTCTCTAAAGACTCCACATTCTAGCTGTTGCACTCTGTTTTCCTACCTGGAGCCTGCAGTCCTAAAAAGCTCAGTCTCTGCTCTGTGTGGCCCTGACTGAAGTCCACTTGTCTGCCTGCTCCTCCAGGCCTCATGGCTGGGACTTTGTAAAAAGCTGTTGCCAAAGATAGGGCCCAGGCCCATTAGCCAAAAACGGGGAAAAAAAATCCTAAGACCCCCTACTATGGTTAGGGTCCCCTAGGGGCCAGGCTCATTGCTGTTTCCATGGAGATGTGTGCACTCTGACCCCAGTCTTTCTCTGTCCCAGGCCAAATAAAGAGGGCTTCCAAGTGGAAATGCAGCTTGGGCTGCCCCTCCTCCCATGCCCTAGGTGGCCTCTGTCTCCAAAAAGGGGATTGGGGGAAGGCCCTGAGCCCAGGCAGAAGCAATGAAGGACTTCCTACCCCCCAACCTCCCCAGAACTGATCATTCTGCTTTCTAGACTGGAGAGTGACTTTCTCCAGACCAAGGCTCCATCTGAGATCCCACCAAGGCAAGGAACACTCTTGGATTCCTGGGCAGCTCTGCAAGGCTTTTCCACTTACCGAAGGTCCCTATCATACAGAAGATCACAGCACGTGACAGAACTCTGGCTGAGAGCCCCTTTTCACACATACAAGTCCTGGCTCAGAGGCCTGAGATATCTGCCACTGGGATTCAGTAGTTGCTTCCAGACACAAACCACAGCCCAGAACAACTGCAGGCCCATCTCTTACCAAGGATGCTTCCTAGGGTGATAACCCAACCCATCAGAGGCCCTGGGAGAGCAGTCTCCTACTAGGTGTCACTCAGAAAAAAACTAAACTGCTCTCCCGTTCGTCTAGGTCATAGGTGAGAGACTGCCTTTTTTTTTTTCCAAGATGTATTTTATTCTCTTAGTCATTGTGACACATGCACTCGGGAGGCAGAGGCAGGCAGATCTCTGTGAGTTCAAGACCAGCCTGGTCTACAGCTAGGGATGACATTCGCTGAAACTCAAGATTGCAGGTAACCATGAGATAGCTGGAAAGAGGCAGGAAGGCCCTACCCAGAGCCTCCTACACCAACATACCCAGGTGTGGAGCATTAGCCTCCACAACTGTAAACCAGAAAATTTCTGTCTAAGAAACAAGTAATGGGAAACCAGATTCCAAATCCAAAGATAATGCTGCCATCTGGGAAGACCTGGAGCTGGGATCCAGCTTACTCTGCAGAGCTAGTTCCAAGATGTCCAGGGCTGTCACACAGAGAAACCTTGTCTCACAGGCAACAGTGGCACACACCTTTAATCCCAGCACTCAGGGAGGCAAAGGCAGGTGGTTCTCTGTGAGTTCAAGTTCAGCCTGGTGTACAGAGTGAGTTTCAGGATAGTCAGAGATACACAGAGAAACCCTGCTTGAAAACCCGAAAAAGGAAAAACCTTTTAATTTTATTATTTTAATTATGTGTATGTCTGTAGGTATGTGCGTGTGAGTGCAGGCGCCAGAAGTGTCAGGGCACCAGTAAGTAAACGTTTCTTTGGGCCACCAGCTTGCAAATAATGACATGGAGACTTAATTATGAAAGCTCAGCCTTAGCTTAGGCTTGTCAAACTAGCTCTTATACCACCTTAACCCTTATTTTCATTAATCTCCATTCTACCGTGTGGTTTTTACCTCTCTCCCACTCTGTATCCAGCTCATTCCATGGCTCCATGGTGCCTCCTCCAGTGGGCCTCAATTGTCCTCTTCCTCTCTCTGCCCTAAGGACCACCTATCTCTCCTGCCTAGGAATTGGCCATTCAGCTTATTATTACACCAGTCAAAGAAATACCTCTTCACAGTGTACAAATATTCCACAACATTTTCCCTTTTATCTAAATAAAACAGTAAAGTTTGCTGGGTGGTGGTGGCACACGCCTTTCATCTCAGCTCTTGGGAGGCAGAGGCCGGAAGATCTCTGTAAATTCAAGGCCAGCCTGACCTACAGAATGACTTCCAGGACACAAGGCTACACAGAGAAACTGTCTCGAAAGAAAAGGAAAGGGGACAGTTTTAACTCTAACACAGTAAAACTATGCACAATAAGGACAATTGTCAAGTAAGAAATAGATCCACATTTGGCAAATTTGGAGAAAGTGTTGTATTATCTATCCTTTCTTGGTGAATCCAAAGTTTTATACCTAAATCATTTTCTATCATAATTTGTATTATCATCCTAAAAATATCTTTTTAGACCTAAAACATTAAAATAGGCAATGTAAGGTTTTATGTTTCTCAACATTACAAACTTAAAATCTCTTATGTAAGTTTCTTTTCTGAATTTGGTAACAAGGAAAACTAACTATAACTACCTAGTATTCAACCCCATCAAAGACCCAAGAAGGATATAATTGCTGTGGAATAATCCTCCTGTATACTGAAGACTAGATAGTTATGGTTTTCTTTGGTTATGATAAAAGATAAATTAGGTACAAAACTTTATCACAAAGATAAGATAGATAATAGAGTATTCTCTCTAATTTTGCCAAGTAGAAATAGACTGCATATTTTAACTGTAATTCTTACTTGATAACTGTTTTGTTGCATATAATCCTACTATGTTAAGGTAAAACCTTCCTTTTTAATTAGACAGAAAGGGGGGAAAGTTGTGGAATAATCCTCTCGTGCACTGTAAAGATATGTCACTTGAATTGGTTTAATAAAACGCTGATTGACCAGGCAGAAAGTATAGGCAGGGTGACCAAACAAATGATGATGGGAAGAAAGGGGTAGAGTCAGGAGGCATGCAGAGAAGCAAGATGAGAATGCTGTCCTGAGAAAAGGTTCCAAGCCATGTGGCTAAACATAGATAAGAATTATGTGTTAATTTAAAGTGTAAGAGCTAGTAATAGGCCTGAGCTATTGGCTGAGCATTTACAATTAATATAAGCCCCTGTGTGCTAATTTACGGAGCTGCTGCCAGGCACATGGGAACAGGTGGGCAGAAGAGAAACATCAAATTGCATATAATTTTACCTGAGTAAACAGAAAGTGCAGAACAAACCACTTCCAAAACTATAAATAACAGAAACAGCTGACTACCTTGATGGTCGCCCAAGGTTCCTCTACAACATTGGTGCATTCATCTTTGGCCTACAGGCCTAGAATATCTGATAGACTTTCATGTGAAGCAGGAAGTTTAAAGAACTGTTCTACTTTGTCTTGGCAAATTTCCGCAGTCACTTTCTTTTGTGTCCTGCTTGTCCAATTTGGACAGCATACAGTCAGCAGTCAAGGTAAGGGCAGCTTCTTTTCCCATGGCTAACTTTGCCACAATAAAAGCAAAGTCCATGTTAAGGTTATTCAATGCCCACTATCTTTTTTTTATATATTTATTTATTTATTATGTATACAATATTCTGCCTGTGTGTATGTCTACAGGCCAGAAGAGGGCACCAGGCCTCATTACAGATGGTTGTGAGCCACCATGTGGTTGCTGGGAATTGAACTCATGACCTTTGGAAGGGCAGGCAATGCTCTTAACTACTGAGCCATCTCTCCAGCCCTATTTTAAATGCCAACATTAGAAGTGTTGACCATCTGTCTATCTAAAGTACATCTCTGTTTAACCTTGAAAACATACCTAACATGACTACAAGATAATCATTATAGATGGCTAACCATTAACCTGTATTTCTTAATTGTACATTACATTTTTTAAATTTATTTTTATTTTATATGCATCGGTATTTTACCATACGTGTTGGGTCCCCTGGAACTGGAGTCACAGACAGTTGTGAATTGCCATGTGAGTACTGGTAATTGAACTCAGTGGCTCTGAAAGAGCAGTCAGTGCTCTTAACCACTGAGCCATCTCTTTAACCCCCAATTACATTTTTAAATGAGGACGATGGTGGCACACGCCTTTAATCTCAGCACTCGGGAGGCAGAGGCAGGCAGATCTCTGTGAGTTCGAGGCCAGCTTGGTCTAGAAGAGCTAGTTCCAGGACAGGAACCAAAAAAAGCTACGGAGAAACCCTGTCTCAGAAAACAAACAAACAAACAAACAAACAAAAAAAACATTTTTAAATGAGCTGCATAGGTACAATACCTTAAACAAAAGTAGTAACATATATACAGTATGACAAAAATAACCTTAAATTTGTATCAATATGCAAATATTCATATCATTGTAAAATATTTGAGAGTAATGATTGTAACACAAATAATAAAAACCCAAAGACAGATATTGGAGTTCAACCTGAAGATTAGAAAAGCAAGTCAGCCAAGCTACTAGAGAGTTCTTACCTCTGTGAAATCTTCAGACTGAAAGAGAATGAGTTCCTGTCTCATCCCGCCATATCCTCTCTAGTGCTAGGATTAAAGGCATGCACCACCATCACCACCTGACCTGTATGGTTAACTAGTGTGGCTGCTGGGATTAAAAATGTACAATGCTTGGCATGTACGATTGACTAGTCTGGCTGTTTTGTGTTCTGATCTTCAGGCAAGCCTTATTTATTAAAATACAAATTGAGCCAGGTGGTGGTGGCACACGTCTTTAATCCCAGGACTCGGGAGGTAGAGGCAAGTGGATCTCTGTGAGTTCGGGGCCAGCCTGGTCTACAAGAGCTAGTTCCAGGACAGGTACCAAAGCTACACAGAGAAACTTGGTCTTGAAAAACCAAAATAATAATAATTATTATTATTATACAAATGTTGTATATATGTATATGTAAAATGTTGTGTACAAATATCACAACATTTTTTTCTCTAAAATAAGAAGACTATAACTAATATATAAGAAAATGTATATGCAATAAGTACAATTACTATATGCAATATATACAGGCAATAGAACATCAACAATGTCTAGTCCATTTGCATTTGACAAATTCAGAGAAAATACTCCATATCTATCCTATCTTGGTGAGTTCAAAGTCTTGCACCTAATTTACTTTCTATCATAACTTGCTTTCTGCATCTGATAAACAAGGAAAACTTTATCTAGTCTTCAACTCCCTCGGAGACACAAGAAGGAGATAATATTAACTGAGTAAGCAGGAAGTTCAAGCAAGTGACTTCCAAAAACTGTGAGAAATGGCAGAAACAGCTGGCTGCATAGACAGTCACCAATGTTCCTCTGCAACACTGGGGCATCCACCCAGCCTACAGCCCTAGCATATCTGACAGACTTCTCTGTGAAGTAGGATATTCTGAAGGGCTCTCCAACCTTGTCTTAACAATTTGGTAGTCACTTTCTTTTGTGTCCTGCTTATCCAGACAGCACAATGTCAGCAATCGAGGTACAGGCATTTTCTTGCCCAGTGGCTTACTTTTGCCACAAAGAAAGTAGACTCCATGTGGAGTTTCTTCAATATCCATTATCTTCTCTGAAGTAGATTGGTGCTGCCAGGAGCAGACATGTCTCATTGTCATAAAAAAAAAACTTATGTTATTAAAACATTTTAAATGCCATATTCTTTAAATCTCTGAAGTGTTTGAAGATGATCTGTTTATCTAAAATATATCTTTGTTTGACTTTGAAAACGTGCCTAATGTGACACAAGTTGGATTGTTGTAGCTGATTAACTACTAACCTGCATTTCCTTTTTATCCTAAACAATTGGTAATAATAATTTTCAAGGACTAGAAATTTGCATTACATTGTTGAATGAGTTGTATGGGTACAATACTTTGAACAAGAATAGAAATGTTTGTATGGTATGTTCCAGAAAAATAATCTCAAATTTATATCAATATACAAAATTTGTATACAATATACAAAAATCCGATCCAGAGTAAACCATTTAAAACTAGTAGTTGCTTTTTAAAAGTAGATTCAATGATCTACCATTTTATCTTATCATATCTGTATCCTTCCTTTCTTCTTTTCAGAGTAGATTCAATAATCTACCCTTTTATCCTATCATATCTATACCCCCTTTTCTCTTTTCAAAACAAAAACTCTGTATCTAATCTTTGTTCAACTTTCCTCCTGGCTATAACCAATAACAACTTGTAACCAACCACCCTAAACAATGACAAATATTCATAACCCATTGAATGACCAAAAACCACCCACCCCACCTCTTGGGAATGTGGGCTTTATGTTCTTAAATTTAATTCCTTCTGTCTGAGGCAACAGTATCTTTAGGTATCCTGAAAAGAAAAATTTGGGTTAATTGTCAAGTCCTGGGAAAGTGCAGGACTTGAGTCCTAGCTAGAATAGTCTCTTAGACTGGATCATCTCAGCTAGCCACCTCAAAATCGTTCTGGGCAGTTTGTAGTCCAAAGTCGATCTTTAGGTGGTGTTTTTCAACTTAGTGGTATTATCATAGTCCTGGAGGATTCATCGTTTCTTTTGGAAACTTCAAAGGTCACTGTTAGGTGTGCTTATGGTTCAATAGAGAAAACTGATAGAGACTCAAACCCAAAATTATGTACAGAAATGTAGATAAAACCATTTTCTAGAATTAGTTAGTACTCTTTATGACCATAAATATCATCATAAAAACTTTATATATATATATATATATAAAATCTTATAAATCTTTTACCTTAAGAAAAGCTGTTAAAGAATCATTATAAACCAAAGGATTATAAGTGGCAATAAAGTGGTGATTAAGTATTTGTTTTTCTTCTGTCCCATATCAAGTGGCCCTTCTGACATGAGACATAGATTTTATATTTTACTTTAATAAGCATGCTTGGGTTTAGAGACAAGAGAGCCATGTTCCAACACCAAAGCCAGCCTTAATCTTTAATTGTACTGGAATTAAAAAAAGACCATTTGCATTATATGTCTGTAGAGAATAGCAGAAACAAACATTTGGGGAGATTTATAAAATTTTATTATGTTAGGAATATGATATACCAATAGGCTAATACTCTTTTTCTCGAGACTTTTTTTTCTGGATGATTTGTCCTTTTCTTCAGATGTCCCATTTGTCCAGTGGTCTTCAGATCCCTTAGCTGCATTCCTTTATTCTCCTGAAAAGACAGAAATAAAGCCCTTCCCCAACCCTAATTTTGGGGATATCCTCTTTTGACAAGTTATAACTGATCAAATGAAAAGCATTTGTTAGTTTTGTAGGTTAATTTAGATTAAACAACCATGCTGTTTAATAAAATATCATCTCTACTAATTAAGAGGTGTCTATTGTTCAAATTGATTCTTTATCAATTTTGATGGCATCCATTGCTTTTCTTCTCCTGTGCAAACAAAAGCAAAACCACTTGCCCAGTGTAACACATATCCTGGTTTCCATTCTGAGGTTCAGTACATCTATATATCAGCTGATTTAATTCCATAGTTTTTCTACTATACAATGTCTCTATGCTGCTGTCGTTTCTCATTCATTTAGAAAATTTAAAGTTAATAAAGCATTATGCAATCTATTTCTGGGATTATTTATTATCCCTTTTTGTTTATTTAACATATCCTTCAGGGTTCAATTTGATCTTTCTATAACTGCCTGGCCTCTAGGGTTGTGTGGTATACCTGCAATATGCTTTATTTTATAAAAAGCAATAAACTTTCATTTTCTTAGAGATATATGCAGGAGCATTATCTGTCTTTATTTGTACAGGCATTCCCATGATGGCCATAACTTCTAGCAAATTGTGATTACCAAATCAGCCTTTTCTAAACTCCGAGCAGTTGCCCTTTGAAAACATTTTAGTTTTCCAAATTCTACAAAATGGAACATATCCATCTGGCATATTTCATTGTTTTGAGTACCCCTTGGGTTACTTCTTGGAGGTAGTGGCGGTATAAAGAGCAAGTCGGATATTTCTATATTATCTCCTTGACTTGTTGCCATGTGAGGCAAAAGTCTTTTTTTAAACATTTCCTATTGGCATGATTTTTTTTTAAAGATTTATTTATTTATTATGTATAAAACATTCTGCCTCGATGTATGCCTGCAAGCCAGAGGAGGGCGCCAGATCTCAGTACAGATGGTTGTGAGCCACCATGTGGTTGCTGGGAATTGAACTCAGGACCTCTGGAAGAGCAACCAGTGCACTTAACCTCTGAGCCATCTCTCCAGCCCGGCATGATTTTTTTTATGAAATTCTGAGGCCTTCAGCACATTTCCAATCAATAATTGATTGATTTCTGCATTACCTTGTGCTAGAGGACCTGGAAGACCCATATGGGATTGATGTGTGTTATGTATATGGGATGAGTCCTATTCTTGATATCTTGTAACTAAATAAATAATAAAATCAATTCTCTATCATCTGGTATAAAGTCAGCAGTTTCAATATGCAAACTCTTCCTACATATTGTGAATCAGTAACTGTGTTAGAGGTTCTTTAAAATCCCTAGTACCATGAGAATAGCATACAATCCTGACTTTTGGTCAGAATCATAAGGTCTTTTATCCACTTAAATTTTCTGATTTGTAACGCCTTTCCTGATTTATTTGCATCAGTATAGAATGTAGGGGCTCTACTTATTGGTATGTCCTGTACAATGCCAGGAAGGATCCAGTAAGTTCTCTTTATAAGTTGGATTCTCTTGCTTTTAGAATAGTTGTTAAGATCTTCCAAAAAATTACTAAAGCTCTTTGCCATGATTCACTTTCTTCCCACAAGTCGTCAATTTCATCATTATTAAAAGGTACTATAATTTCCGCTGGGTCTATTCGTGCTAACTGACAAAGTGTCAATTAAATTTTTAACTTTTTACTTAGTTTATATGGTAAAAAAAAAATCCATTCTAAGATAATACCTTCCCTCTGCATTCCTGTGGGGAATGCTTGGAGGGTAATATGACCAGAATTAAGATTCAGAGCCACACACTCCACATGTGCCTTCTGTGAAAGCCAATTCTCCCTCAGCTTCTGCTGATAATTCCCTGTAACTATTTAAGTCCTTGTCACCATCTAAGTTTTGTTTAAATTAATCAGGTCATCAATAGTGGACCGTAGATGGGAAATGTCTCTTGGCAATCTTTGGAAGTCGTTAAGAGTCTGCAATCAATCTCTCCTAATTTGCACCTCTTGGGATCTAATTTTTTGTGAACCTATTTTATAGCCTAAATAATTCATAGAATCTTCTCTTTGTATTTTTTTCAGGTGCAACTTGTAAAAAAAAAAAAAAGAGCAATTTTTTCTTTACTTCTTCAATCATTCTTTCTAAAGTATCTACATTTGAATCAGGCAGTAAAATGTTGTTCATTTAATGGTAAACTATAGATTGAGGAAGTTGTTTATGTATCATTTCCAATGACTGACTTACAAAATATTGGCATAGGGTGGGGCTATTTAATATTCCCTGTGGGAGAATCTTCATTGATATCTCTCAGCAGGCTGAGAATTACTATAAGTAAGCTCTGTGAAGGCAAATTTTTCTCTGTCTTCTTGTAAAGTACAGTGATGAAACAATCTTTTAAATCCATAACTACAGGAGGCTATCCTTTCGGTAATAAGTATCTTTTTTATTATACATATCAATCCAAGTTCCCATTCCCTCCTCTCCTTCCATTCCCTCTACATATCTTCCCACCCCACCCCCATCCAATCCTCAGAGAGGGTAAGGCAGATTGCTTTTGGGAAGGTCCAAAGCCCTCCCTTCTCTATCTAGGCTGAGCAAGGTATCCATTCAAAGAGAATATGTTCCCAAAAAGCCAGTACATGCAGTAGAGATAAATCCTAGTACCACTGCCTGTGGCCCCTCAGTCTGTCCCAGCCATGCAACTGTCAACCACATTCAGAGGGATTGTTTGGTCCTATGCTTGTTCCTTCCCAGGCTGGCTGGAGTTGGTGAGCTCCCATTAGCTCAGGTAAACTGTTTCAGTGGGTGTACCCAGCATGGTCTTGACCTCTTTGCTTACATTCTCATTTCTCCCACTCTTCAACTGGACTTTGGGAGCTCCGATGCAGGTCTCTGCCTCTGTTTCCATCAGTTGCTGACAATATCATTTTTAATTTTGGTCTTTGATCATTTATAGAAGTTTGCCAAAATACTCAATTTATGGCTTCTCCTGAATTTTTGTTCTTCCTCTGTTCTATTATCCAGAGTGGTATGGTTTCTTACGCTAGACCTTGAGTTCTTTGATTGCTCTGGGAAGGAGTTTCCGGTACAATGGAGTAAACGACTGCACTGGACTTGGCATATGTGCCTGCGAGAGGACCCTCATGGAGTTTCCTGATGGCAAAGGATTACCATAAATAGTCCTTGTTGACCTACATTCATTAGTCCAATGCCCACCTTTGCCACACCTTCCACATAATCCAGAATGGAAGGGGCATTCTGAATGGATTATTCTTAGAAAAAAACATTGTTTCTAGGAGAGCCCTGTTTATAATCCCTTTTAAGGAGAACTTGTTTACCACAATTATTACATTTGACAATTTGACATTTCAATTTTTCCTCAAACCTTTGGAAATCACCTCTCCTATCCATGCATCATCATGTTCATGACATTCAATATTAATCATATCTCAAAACCTTTCCTCCAAAGGTGTTGACCTTACCTTTAATGGTCTAATTATCCTTTTGCATAGGGAATTGGCATTTTCAAAAGCCAGAGATTAAATTATTATTTGTCTAGCTTCTGAATTTGGTATTATTTTATTTACTGTTGAAGTTGATCTTTGTAAGAAATCCCTAAAGGCTTCCTTTGGGCCCTGTATAACTTTAGTAAATCACTCAATTTTCTTTTCTATTTCTCCAGTTCTGTCCCGAGCATTCAAAGCTGGTGCATGACATAAATTCAGGGTGTGGTCATCCTATACAGCCTGCCTTTCTGTAGTAGAATAATCTCTTTCTCCAAGAATTTGATCTTGGGAGATTTCCCTACCTCTAGCTTTACTCTGTTGTTCAATAATCTTAACCTCTTCTCTAGCCAGGTACTCCATTGTAACTGTGGACCAGGCTCTAAAACACCTTTAGCCAATTCTATACAGCCTTTAGGGATAGTTCTATTACAAACTGACCACAAGTTTAACATTTGCTTCACAAAAAGTGAATGCATGCCATATGAGACAATTGCTTCCTTGAATCTCCTTAAATTTAACATTGGCACAGGAGTCCATTCAGCTCTAACAGAGCCTCTGCCAATTGGTAAATACTGTAAGGTTACTGGATATATTAAAGTTTAGTCTGAAAACTTTAGGCTTTTCCTCTCTATTCTTACAATGTAATGCTGAAATTGATTCTCCATTAAATTCCTCTGCTTGGATTTGAATATCTCTGTGATCTGTTTTATTAGGTTTTTCTAAGGCCTGTATCTTAGCACTCAGATTAACCACATTTTTAGTGATAAGACAAAAATAATAAAGCTGATCTGAATTAGATATACTCTCATTTAATGGGTGCATTTTCAAACTGTCTAGCATATTATCATACAGAGACCCAAATCCCTCCATTGTAATGTTTTTTCCCCATTTTTTAAAAGTGGAAAATACGTTTCTCTTTTAAGACTAAAGGTGTGTGCACCAATGCCTGGCCTGTATGGTTGGCTAGCTTGACTGTTTTGCTTTCTGATCTTCAGGCAAGCTTTATTTATTAAAATTCAAATGGAGCCAGGCAGTGGTGGCACATGCCTTTAATTCTAGTACTTGGGAGGCAGAGATAGGTGGATCTCTTTGAGTTCGAGGCCAACCTGGTCTACAAGTGTTAGTTCCAGGACAGGCTCCAAAACTACAGAGAACCCTGTCTTGAAAAACAAACAAACAAATAAATAAATATAAAATACAAATGAAATATCAGTACATTTGTATGTTTGGAATTTTTTTTTTAGATTTATTTATTATGTATACAGTGTTCTGCCTGCATGTGTGCCTGAAGGCCAGAAGAGGGCACCAAATCTCACTACAGATGTTTGTGAGCCACCATGGGAACTTTTAAAAACTTCTCAGGTCCTATGTGGAAATACATGCCCCCACATTGTATACCATGTGTAATCAAGCTTTTCTTTGGGCTGCCTGCTCCCAAACAACACAAAGACTTATTATTAATTGTGAAAGTTTGGCCTTAGCTTAGGCTTGTTTCACTAGCTCATAACTTAAATTAGCCCATATTTTTATTAGTCTATGTTCTGCCACATGGCTCTTACCTCTCTCCCATTCTGTGTGTCTGACTCATTCCACATCTCCATGGTGTTTCCTTTGCGCCTCGATTATCCTCTTCCTCTCTCCCCAGAAGTTCCACCTATCTCTCCTGCCTAGCTATAGGCCATTCAGATTTTTATTACACCAACCACAGCAATACCTCTTCTCAGTGTACAAATAGCTCACAACAGCCATCTGAAACTGGAGTTATAAACTGTTGTAAGCCACTTGATGTGGGTACTGAGAACTGAACTCAGGTCCTCTGTGGAAACAGCACACAGTGGTTATACTGAGCTATCTCTCTGGCCCTCTTTTTTTATTTAATGTGTATAACTGCTTTGCCTGTATGTATATAAATGTGCCACATGCATGCCTGCTGCCTGCAGAAGTCAGAAGAGGTTGTATAGGACTAGAGTTGCAAACAGTTGAGAACCATCATGTGGATGCTAGGAATCAAACTCCAATACTGTGCAAGAACAGCAGGTGCTCTTAACCTCTGAGCCATCTCATGAGCCTCTCTCTCTCTCTCTCTCTCTCTCTCTCTCTCTCTCTCTCTCTCTCTCTCTCTTTCTTATACATACAATATTGTCTGTGTGTATGCCTGCAGGCCAGAAGAGGGCACCAGAACAAATAACAGATGGTTGTGAGCCACCATGTGGTTGCTGGGAATTGAACTCAGGAGGCAATGCTCTTAACCTCTGAGCCATCTCTCCAGCCCCCACCCCTTCTTTCCTTTTTCATGTTTTGTTTTATTTGAAGACAGGACCTACTACCTAGCCTAGGCTGGCCTCCAACTCTGTCGTATATACACATACAAATACACCAGTGCTGGGATCACAGATATGCTCCCACCAGGCCTGCCTCCAAAGTTTTCCTTGATATCCTTCTAGTCTTAGCTGGATCCAGCTCTAGGTGTTCATCTCCAAATGATAGCATTACCTTTGGATTTGGAATCTGGCTTCCCCATTACTAGTTTCTTAGACATTGAACGACAGAAAGTGTGGTAATATTTTGTTTGTGTTCTGACAGATAAAGTTTGCCTGAAGATCAGGGGGTGGAGCTAGCCACTAGTTAACCATAGAAATCTGGAGGGTGGACAGGTCTGTCCGTAAAGACAAACAGTAAGTGATATGGCTGGGTGGAAGAGAGGAATAGAAGGTAGGAGGAGACAGGCCTTCGACCCATTTTTCAGCTGAGGAGTTAGCAAGGTAAGAGTTGGCTGTGGCTTGCTCTTTTGTCTCTGACCTTTCAGCATTTACCCCGATATCTGGCTCCGGGTTTTTATTAGTAAGACCAATTAGAATTTGCCCAACAAGAAAGTTACTGGTTTACAGTTGTGGAGGCCAATTCTCCACATCTGGGTATGTCGGTGTAGGAGGCTCTGGGTAGGGCCTTCCCACCTCTTTCCAGCTATCTCATGGTTACCTGCAATCTCTAGCTCCTGTGAGCTCATTCCAGTCTCTGCCCGTGTTTTCTTATGGCCTCTTGCCTGCTTACCCCTGTTTCTGATTTCTCTTCCTATGAAGACAGTATGCCAGGGTCTTATTTCCAAGTAAAGTCAGGTACCCCTGATAAGGACTCGTATATACCTTTGAGGAGGCACAATTACATGATTGAAACCTTTGGTTGATAAGGATGTTATGACTCTCAAAGTTTTGGCAATAATCAGTACATGATTCTTTGGGTCCCAGAAGAAAGCCTGACAGGTAAGTGTTGTGGAATATTTCGTTACACTGCGTGAAGATGTGTCACTGTGATCATTTTCATATTGCGAATGGCCCATAGCTAGGCAGGAAGAGGTTGGGTGGGACTTCTGGGGACAGAGAGTGCTCGGGGAAGAAGAAAGGCAGGGTTGCCAGCCTGAGGCAGAGAAAGCAGCAAAAGCATTACAGAGATGAGGTAATGAGCCACGTGACAGAGCATAAGCTAAAATGAATGGGTTGATTTGAGTTATAAGAGCTAATGGGACAAGCCTAAGGTAAGGCCAGGATTTCATAATCAAGTCTCTATGTGGTTATGTGGGAGCTGGCAGTACAGAGAAATGAAATATAATAATAAATAAAATAATCCCACAGTAGCTAAGAATTGAGTATAGTAAAAGGGTTCTTTATTTAGAGGGAACTCACAGATCACAGGCCTCTGTATGAACTGGGAACAGAAACCAAACCCAGCATCCAGGGGAGAGAGAGGAGAGAGAGGGCAAGCAGGCGGGCCCACACCTTTTTTACGCATATCAGATACCACATGGTCTACCAGTCCCTCTAGCTCAAGGTAATGATGAGATTTATCAGCTACTAATAGGAAATAGAAGCCTCAGAATTTCATAAGAAACAGCAGGTCAATGTCCCTACTACAAGAGAAGCTTAGTTGATATACAAAAGTACCTTAAACAAGAGTAGAGACATCTATAGAGCATTTCCTAACAAAAACAACCTTAAATTTATATCGATATACTAAAAATCCATAGCAGTGTTAAGTATTTGATATTAATAGTTGCTTTTTAGTTCAAAGTAGATTCAACAATACCCTTTTGTCCTATCATTCCTATATCCCCCCTTTTCCTTTTCAGAATGCGATCCTTGAATCTCACCTCCCTTGCTTAGCTTCTTCCCTTACCATAACCAGTAACGATTTGCAAAAATGTGGGTGTCGTTATTTAAAACTACTTTCTGTTGTCTGAGGGCAACGACATCTTTAGGAGACCTTGAAAAAATTGAGATTAATGGTCAAGTCTTGGGAGAGCTAGTTGTGTTATTTTTTGTTTCGTCTCTATGTGATAGGAAAGTATGGAGCTTATCTTAATTCCTGGTTGGGTAGTCTGTGATGCTGGATCATCTCAGCTAATAGCCTTGAAATTGTTCTGGATGCAGAATTGTGAGGAAACTGTTAACAGAGGCATTCTGAGAGGCTGGATCACCTGGGCTACTTGTCTTTATTGGTGTCTGTAGCAGGCTTTCTTGGACTGCCAGCTCCCAAGTCATGACCTGGAGACTTATTAATTATGAATGCCCGGCCTCAGCTTAGGCACATTTCGAGCTAGCTCTTTAAAAAAAAAAAAAACTTAAATTAACCCGTTTCTATTAATCTATGTGCTGCCCTGAGGCTCATTTACCTCATCTGCATACTGTCTATCCTGCTTTCCTGCTTCCTCTATGTCTGGCTGGTCCCCAGCTTGCTGTCCCTCAGCTGGCTGGCTCCCCTCTTCTCTCTGCCCACCAGTCACACCTATCCCTCCTCTGCCTAGCTATTGGCCATTCAACTTTTTATTAGACCAATTATTACCAGGTGCTTTAGGTAAACAAAGCAAAACAGCAACACATCTTTACATAGTCAAACAACTATTCTGCAACACAAGCAAATGGAGCACATCTTTACATAATTAAATAAATACAGCATGAACAAAAGCAACACACCTTTTCATAGTTAAACAAATGCAGCATAAACAAAAGCAACACCTCTATATTGTTAAACAAATATTCTGCAACACAAACAAATGTAACACATCTCTTTTTTTTTGATTTAATAAAGTTTTATTTTTCCAAATGTACAGCTGATTGAACCTGTTCAAGCATCTTCACCAGCAGCTGGGGCATCTCCACCCTTTGTGTTTCTGGTGTAAATTACTTGGGCTCTGTGCTTTGAAACCAGCTTAATAAGCCCTTTACTAGGGAGCTCCTGAAGGGCTGCCCTGGCCAAGGAACCACAAATCTTCAGTCTCTCAGAGACCACAGCTGGAGTAATAAGTTTATAGTTGGGCACTTCCTTACAGAGTTTGTCGTATGTAGCCTTGTCAAACAGAACTAGATTGTTGAGCTTGTCCCGAACTTTGCCTTTGGACCACTTCTTCTTTTTGGCCTTGCCACCGGACTTATTTACTGGGTCTTTGTCTTTTTTGGCCGACTTTCCGGCATCTTTCTTCTTCTTGTCATCCTTGGGCGGCATGATGAAGTTCGGAGAGTGGCGACGACCACTGCAGCCTCCCTAAGATGTCGGGAAAAAAAAAAAGGATGTAACACATCTTAGTTAAACAAATATTCTATTCCACAACAGGTGTCCGGTCCTTTTGCTCTGAAAAGACATAAATTTTAAAGGTAATATATATCTGTATTAACACATGTATGGAATATGCAGTGTGCTAAAGATAAGCTTTTGTTTTATGTTTGAACAGGTAAAAGGCATCTGTTACTTTTACAAGTTGGTTTCGACTATACAACCAAACCTCAATTCATGCCACATGAAAGAATGGCATGTAATAATAAGTCATGAGTCCTCTAACCAACAAGATTTATCATGTTCACCCAGTTTCAGGCGTTCCCATGTTGAGAGACCGGCATATGAGTCACTGTTCTGTAGTCTTTCTTGGCTTTTTTCCTTTATGCCTATAGTCAAGATTTTCAAGTCTCCCTCAATCAAATCTGATATTCATTAATTCTGAAGGAATCCATAGCTTTTCATTTCCTGTGGAAACAAAAGTACTGCCTCTTCCCCAACACACACATTTCCTGACTTCCATTTTGAAGTTAAGGCATTCTTAAAATATATAGTTTGATTTAATTTAGTAGTTTCCATAATCCAATGTCTCTCAGAAGCTATTGGTTTTGTTCATTAGCATTTAAAAATTCAAAGTTAAGAAAGCACCATACAGGATCCAGATGTCCTATGTATCTCCCATCTTTATGTGGCTTATTATTTTTAGATTACTCTCTCTTTAAAGACTTTATTATTTTTAAACTATTTTTTCTATGACTGTCTATACTCATTTTTTTTAACGATACCTGTTTAGAGACTTTCTCAGTCTGGACCGCTTTATTGTGCACCTGCAGCCTTTTCTGACCATATGAACTGAGCCTTAAACTCACCACATGGCTCTGCACATGGTGCTGGCTGGCTCAAGCCAGCAGGCAGCATCTGGGAGCCACGTTCTGTATACCACGGCCTGCCTGAGAGACTACAGGACTAGGAAGCTGTGTTTGCTTCCATGTTTGTGTGTTTGAAACTTTTTTAAAAAGCTTTCTCAGGTTCTGTGTGGAAATACGTGTCCCCATGTTGGATGCCATATGTAGTTGGATGTTCCTTTAGGCTGCCAGCTCACGCATAATGACGCAGAGACTCTTATTAATTATGAAAGCTCAGCCTATAGCTTAGGCTTCTTCCTAACTATCTCTAATAACTTAAATTAACTCATTTACATAAACCTATGTCATATCACATGGTATTAGATAGGAAAAGGAGAAGAACTTGGGATGAATCTAGCCATATGAGACGCCAAATGAAACACAGAGGTAGTCAGACATACAGAAGGAAAGAAAGGTAAAAAGCCATGAGGCATAACAGATTAATCGAAACTGGTTAATTTAATTAATAAGTACTAGTTAGGAACAAGCCTAAGCTATAGGCTGAGCTTTCATAATTAATAAGAAGTCTCCATGTCATTATCTGGGAGCTGGCTGGTGCCTCGGAAAAAGACTTGTTACACCTCTCTTCCATCCTGCACCTCCTATTTCCTTTCTGCATCTCCTGGTGTCTCCCCTGTACCTAGATTCCTCTTCCTTTCTCTCCCCAGAAATTCTGCCTATACTTCCTGCTTAGCTATTGGTCTGCCAGCTTTTTGTTTGTTTGTTTGGTTGGTTTTTCAAAACAGGGTTTCTCGGTAGCTTAGGAGCCTGTCCTGGAACTCACTATGTAGACCAGGCTGGTCTCGAACTCACAGAGATCTGCTTGCCTCTGCCTCCCGAGTGCTGATATTAAAGGCACGTGCCACCACTGATAGGCTTAGTGCTTTTTTGGGACAGGGGAACGTTGTTCAGCTTTTTATTAAACCAGTCACAGCAAAATACACTTTCACACAGTGGACAAATATCCCATAACAGTTAAGTCCAGTGCAGGAGTTTGGGGGGATTTATAGGACAGGATGAGAAACTTTGTGGGGTAAAGTTTTATAGTCAAAGCCGAATAATGCTTTTCTTGTGAGGCAAGTGTGCTTATCTTTATGCTCAACTGCCATCCCTATACTCGACTTAACTCTGCATCTGCTGTCCACACTACCTAGTGCACAGGAGAGCTTCCAGACATCGTTGGGAACCCTCTCTCATCTGAGTCCTGTGATGGGAAATCCTGCCGTCGCAGGCCTAACTCTTAGTTATGTTCTGGTTCAGAAAAATGACCAAGTAGGTTACTCCTTCCTAATAGGCTATGCTGGGATACTAGTTAAACATCCTTGCCGGGGGCCAGCTGGAATCAGAACTTGTTGCATCTAGAGAATTAAATTCATACTGAGGATCCTCGCCTACTCTGCTGAGTTCACACCACAGAAACAAGGCAAGAATGGGAAAAGCATTCCGCAGAGAACCAAAGCCGGGTGGTGGGAAGCAATCAAGTCTCAAGGAAAGGTCTGGTGCTCTGGGATTAGGTTGCAGATCTGTGGAGTGTGTAGGGTCTTAGGTCTCCACAACCTCGCAGCCTGCCATTCCAGATGGATCTATTCGGCCAGATCTATTCTGGAGTGGGCAGGGTAGCTGTGGGCTTCCACAGAGGTGACTCGCCAAGAGCACAGACCATTACGGAGTAGGGTTGCTGGCCTGACCTCGAACCAGGGAGCTAGGACCAGCTAGTACAGCCTCCTTCCGGGAGTCTGTCGCCCTGTCCTCGGAGAGCGATCTGCTCCCTACCTAGCCTTCTACAAAGTCCCATGAGCCATTTGCTACACCTAGAATAAGCTTAGTTGCAAGGAAGCAAGAAGTCGGTTCTTCTGCCGCCACTTCGCCGATAAACGAAACTCCGAGGCTCGGAGCTGCGAACATGCAAGACTGACTCCAGGAAGTCCTGAGCTCAGCCAGAAACCGCAAGCAGCTCATCCTTTCAGGAGGAGCCTCGGTGAGCGCTCGCAGTCGGGGTAGGAAAGCCACCCGGGTGCACGCCGGGATGGCTAGTCGGGGAACTGGCCGCCCGTTGCACACTGGGATTGGTAGTCTGGCGCGGGCTCGCCCCTCACCTAGCCAGAGCGGGCGCCTCCGGGCCAATGGGAGCAGCGCCGGCCCGGCCAGCCCCGCCCCGCGCCTCCGGACGTCTTTGCCGGGACATGGCCGCTGCCGGTACCGGGTCCTTAAGCTGATTGCCTGCTGCCGGAGCTAACTGCTGCCGTCAACAGTCCGCGCGGGCCGGTCCCAGGCGTCGGGACGGCGACGAGCCGCCGAGGAAGCGGGGCTCGCCATAGGACGCCGCCTCGGCGGGCGCATGGCGTCCATCTTGCTCAGGAGCTGCCGCGGCCGGGGCCCTGCCCGCCTCGCGCCTCCCCACGCCGCCTCCCCGCGGGGTAAGTGGCCGCGGCACAGCAGAGACCTGTTGTGGGTGGCCAGGGTCCTGCGCGGGACACCCATCTACCCCATGCCCCGAGGCAGCGCGGCTATGACAAGCACCCGGCGGCTCTATGCCACCGGGGCTGGGCAGCTTCACTGTGACCTTAGTTGCCCTGGTCGCCGCAGGTCACCGCTACCGACGGAGGCGTTGGGAAAGTTCCTTAGGGCGGTGGCTGCCCTGGCGCTCCCCTCGGTGATGAACAGAGCCCAGGCGTGCCCTTTGGCCAGCTCAGACCTGGAAGCCGGAACTCCGGGGAAGGGAGATGGGGTTTTGGGTGATGCCAGCACAGTGGGCCGCTTCCTGGGGTGGGGGGTGGCCGCTGACTGGAGTTTTTTAAGGAAACTTGGATGTGTCCTGATTGTAAGTTACGGTAAGGATAAAACTTGGTCTACGAGAGTGGAACCCAGGACTTTATAGTTTACTGACAGAAGCACAGTTCTCACCTTAATAGTTGGAGCAAGGCGTGGTGTGGAGCAAGGCGTGGTGGCCTATGCCCTTAATCCCAGCACTGTGGAGGCAGAGAGAAGCAGGTGAATCTCTGAGTTCCAGGCAAGCCTCGTCTACCTTTCGAATTTTAGGCCAGGGTACACACAACAAAACAACAACAGCAACGAAGTCAGTTACGATCGGTAGAAAGACAGCAAAGTCTGGGTTTGGTGCGGTCTTTCAAGCTCCCTCTGCCCTAAGAGCTGTCCACCTGTTAACTTGTTCAAGTACTTCTGGCCTTTCTTATTTCTATAGCCTAATTATGGATTAAAAATTATCTGGTAGTTTTTGTGTATGTCCTTATTATTCTAGGCATAAGAATGTTTTCTGGGGCTGGAGAGATGGCTCAGCGGTTAAGCGCATTGCCTGCTCTTCCAAAGGTCCTGGGTTCAATTCCCAGCAACCACATGGTGGCTCACTACCATCTGAAATGAGGTCTGGTGCCCTCTTCTGACCTTCAGGCATACACACAGAAAGAATATTGTATACATAATAAATAAATAAATATTTAAAAAAAAAAGAATGTTTTCTGTAGTTAACCAGTGCCCTTTGAACAGAAGTACTGCTTCCCTGATAATGGGTTAGTCAGCTGGTTAGTTGCGGAACCAGTAGGGCAGGGCTGGGTAGTTGGTAGGGGACTCACTGGAATAATGTGCTGTCAGAGGCAGTAGGCATAGGATGAACATCCTAGTTTTTAATCACAGTGAATAAGTTGAGGGCAACATTGTGCCAAAATTTTCTTGACTCTGGAGTACCTACCTTATTCTGCACTTTTGTGTGACATACTTCATTCTCTTTGTGTTTTTTTGTTTTCTTCCGAGACACATTCCGTTAGTCCTTGTGGCTCTTGAAATTGTAACAATTTCTCCTATTTCCTTTGATTTTCTTGACCTTGCCAGTTTTGATGAGTACTTAGGTCAGGTGTGTTGTAGGGTGTCTCTTTTGGTGTTTTGCTGAGGAGTTCTGGGGTGGAAGGCACAGATTTTCAGCACTTTTCTCATACATGCTGCAGTTAAGGTAAACTCATCATGTTTGATGTTGATCTGGTTCCCCAGCCGAAATGTGACGTTTCTTTCCTTCCCCTTCGCCTTGCTATGCTGTCCTCTGTGAAAGGAAGTCACTTGGTATGCAGAAGTCGGCCGACAGATCTGGAGTGTGTGAGAAAGAAGCATCCAGTCCACACTGTCACTTTGTAAGCCTGTGAGGACTAGTCAAGGCTCAGGGAAACCAAAGAAGACTGGCTTGGGGTGAGACGAGTTCCTGCAGCTGTTGACAGCTGTAGGGTGTCCCCAGACCTGGAAGCTTTGCATGAAGGTCAGGGAGGACATTGCCTGGAAAGATATAAAAGTCTCTTGGAGACCAGGTGAAGCAGGGAAAGACATTTAGTCTTTATCCCTGTTCCTGACACTGAGTTCCTAAAGCTTTTGGAGTGATTAACAGCAATGGGTTTTACCCCTCCCACCCCCCACCGCCCAGACAGGGTCTCCCTGGGTACCCCTGGCTATCCTGGAACTCACTCTATAGACCAGGCTGGTGCCTCTCAAGTGCTGGGATTAAAGGTATGTGCCAGGGGCTGAAGAAATGGCTCAGTGGTTAAGAGCACTGACTGCTTTTCCAGAGGTCCTGAGTTCAAATCCCAGCAACCACATGGTGGCTCACAACCATCTATAATGAGATCTGGTGCCCTCTTTTGGCCTGCAGGCATACATGGAGGCAGAATACTGTATACATAATAAATAAATAAAGCTTTAAAAAAAAAAAGGTGGGGCTGGAGAGATGGCTCAGAGGTTAAGAGGTTGTTATTTTATAATAAATAAAAAAATCTTTTAAAAAAAAAAAAGGTATGTGCCACCACACCCGACTGGGTTTGTTACTGAAGGAAAGTAGGGAATAGGCCTAGGTAGATGAGGGGAGATGAGGAGAGGCCTGTAGTGAGCTGTAGTGAGATTAGAGGGCTAGG
The DNA here is from genome assembly GCF_014885135.2 of Alexandromys fortis. NCBI lineage: Eukaryota > Metazoa > Chordata > Mammalia > Rodentia > Cricetidae > Alexandromys > Alexandromys fortis. The sequence goes on from NW_026067920.1 coordinate 4,613,641, forward strand.
ACTTAACCCTAACATCCTAGGAGGCGGAGAATATATAGTGGTCAATGGACCAGAGGAAAGAATGCTGCAGGAAGAACCTGGGTTGCTCAGGACTGTCCTGGGCATGTCCTTGTCTCCTCTGGCTATTCACTTGTATGCTTTGTGGTAAACTGTGACAATGACCAGAGCACTGTGCTGGGTTCTGTGACTTGTTCTAGCAAATTATCAAAACCAAGAGGGTCTTAAGAGATGGCACAGCAGTTAAGAGCACTGACTGCTCCCAAGGACTTGTGTTCAATTCCCAACACCCACATAGCAGCTCACAGCTGTCTGTAACTCCAAGATCTGGCAATCTTACACAGACATATATACAGGCAAAACATCAATGCACATAAAATTTTTTAAAAACCTTATTTTAGACTTTGAAAATTTATGTGTACTTGTGTGTCTGTATGGATGCAGGTGCCTATGGAGACCGGAACTCATAGAACTAGAGTTACAGGCAGTTATGAGCCAGTCAATGTGAATGTTGGCAACTGAACCCAAGTCCTCTGCAAGAGTAGCAAGTACTTTTAACTGCTGAGCTGTCTCTTTAGACCAAACCCCAAATTTACAGACAGCAGAAATATAGGCAGCCTGTGTAGCTTAGTGGAATATGGGCCTGCAAAGCCTGTCACCCTGGATGACTTTGACAGTGGAGCAGGAACAGCCCTCAGATGTTATTTCGGGGAGAACCCAGGAAGGGATCAGAGTAAAGTCCACCCATCCCATCTTCGGGGTGCTCTGGGGGTGTTTCTGAGCCAAATCCTGTAGAAGTAGGATTGGAAGGGGCAGAGAGGAAGTTCTGGGCCTCTTTGGATTAAGAAGAGTTTGGAAAAATTTGGGTGGCCCTAGTCTGGATTTAACATGTAACACTTTCAGTCACAGAAACTTAACATTAAAAAATAAAAGCCATGTAACACTTGTTGCTTGTAAGAATGTAGCTGAGGGCCAGCTAGATGGCTCAGGTTCTTGTTTTCTTACCTGAGTTCCAATCCCAGGACCCACATGGTAAAAGAAGAGAACCAAATCTTGCAAGTTGTCTTCTGACCTCTGAATGGGTGCACATAAAATAAATAAATACAAAAATAAAATTTAAAAACAAACATGATTTTATAATAACAATGTAGCCAATATCTTTGTTATGAATTTTCCAGGTTCTAGCAGACCCTAAATGTGATCTCTTTCCGCATAGAGCCAGAAGAGCTCCCTCCTGACATAAACTGGTAAATGGATGCTGTTACTGCTACTCCCACTGCTTGGAGGATTGGGCCAAGGTGACCTTGCTGGCCCTTGCTATTGCCTGACCTCTACGTGGGCCGCCTGGCCCCTGCTGAGAATGGTACCTCTGGTCCCCACTGTGCAGAGAGCCTGTTCTCTCCATCCTTCCTGATTCACACAATGGTGTGAATGAACTCTCAGTGTGTCAGGAGACTTAGAGTGGATTAGGGAAAGTGTCCAAAGTGTGTTCTAGTGATCATCTCTACTGTTTTTCCATAAGTGGCTTCCTTTAGAAATTTTGCTTTGCTAAGCGTGATGACACATACTTTTTATCCCAGCACTTGGGAGGTAGAGGCAGGCATATCTCTTGAGTTTGAGGCCAGCCTGGTCTACAGGGTATTTCAGGACAGCCAGGGCTACACAGAGAAACCCTATCTCAAAAACCAAAAACAAGACAATAATATTACGATAAATAAAAATTTTGCTTTAACTACATTCATTGTGTGTGTGCATGTATTCCTGGACATGCCATAGCATGCTTACGGAGGTTAGAAGACAACTTGTTGGGATTTATTTCTCCTACCATGTAGGCACTGAGATTAAACTTAGGTCTTGAGGGCAAGTGACTAAACCATCTTGCCAGCCTTATAGGGGCTTCTTGGTATTTCTTTTTCCCTAGTAGTTCTTGTCCCTTGGAATTGTTGTTTGGTCTGTAAGGTTGTCTGCTTGCTAGGATTCAGTGTGCCCTTCCCCCTGCCTACCTACACCAACAATAGCTAGTAGAAAGGGGTCCCACAGAGGGAGAAGACCACGGGCCTTCAGTGCTCCTTCCCTGGGACTTAGCCTCAGACCCAGTTTCCAACGAGGGAGATTAGATGCTCTGTTCCACTGTGCTTTGAAGCCCTTCATCATGTATAACAGTCTTCCAGAAACTTACTGGTAGGTTCCATTCAGACCTTCAAAGATGCCTGGTTGACACCTGTTTGCTGACTTTTCTTTGTTTTTGTCATAGGTAGTCGGAGGGATCAAGCTTGTCTCAGTTGTACCAGCACCGTGGGGTTGATAAGCCATGAGTAAGTAAGCCCATCACTGAATGTGTCACTGTGCATGTGTGCTTGAGGATGTTGGCCATACACCTGGAACTGACAGCTTCTTTATTCCTTGCTTGTGTTCCTTTAAATCTTCATATGTTAGCCGGGCGGTGGTGGCGCACGCCTTTAATCCCAGCACTTGGGAGGCAGAGGCAGGCAGATCTTTGTGAGTTCAAGACCAGCATGGTCTACAAGAGCTAGTTCCAGGACAGGAACCAAAACCACAAAGAAACCCTGTCTCGAAAAAACAAACAAACAAAAAAAAAATCTTCATGTGTTTGCTTCAATGGTGATAACCATATAATGTTGGTGAATTTTAGGAGAATAAGTACCATAATCCTAGTACCCAGTTATGTATACTACTGGCATTTTGGTGTACTTCCATTTTGGTAGTTATTTTTGTCTATTAGGTTTTGTTTGTTTGTTTTTTTCAAGGTAGTGTTTCTCTGTAGCTTTGGAGCCTGTCCTGGAACTCACACTGTAAACCAGGCTGGCCTCAAACTCACAGAGATCCACCTGTCCCTGCCTCCTGAGTGCTGGGATTAAAAGCAGACACTACCTCCCAGTTTGTTTTTGTTTTGTGAGACAGGGTCTCCATATGTAGGTTGTATGGCTCAGACTGGCCTTGAATTTTTGACGACCCTACTGCTTAGCCTTCCAGTTACTGGAATTACACGTGTGCTCTGACATGCCCAGCCTGACATTTTTACTTAGGCATCTGGTTTTTGGTGTAGTTGTTATAAGTATAGTTTTGTCTACCTGGTATGACTAATCACCCCGTGCTCACACAGCTGAACTCTTTAGTGGCTTTCCACAGAATCTTGCTTAGTTCTTTTCAGCTGTTTGTGGCAGTATTGGGTGTTTTGGGATCTGTTCAGGACAAGGCAGACCCTCCCTTGAATACTTTGGTCTTTCAAGGGTACCTGCAGCTAATCTTCTTTGTCCCACTAGCCAGCTCCCAAATCATGACCTGGAGACTTATTATTAATTATGAAAGCTTAGCTGATAGTTTAGGCTTGTTTCCTAACTAACTCTTATAACTTAAATTAACCCGTGTCTTTTAAACTATTTTTTTAACATGGCTCAGTTACCTTTATTTTGTCCTTTATTTTGCCCATGCTGCTTGCTCTGTGTTCTGGCATCTCCTGTCTTCTTCCCAGCATCCTTTCTGTCCTGAAAATCTTGCCTAGCTATTGGTTGTTCAGCTTTTTATTACACCAACCCAAGTGACACATCTTCACAGTGTACAAAAAGATTATTCCACGACAGGTACCTGCATCAGGGATGCTCACAGTATGCCCCTCACCTCTCTCTGGATGCAGAGTGAGTATCGTGTATTTAGCCATTCCCTTTGGTACCTAAAGCCTACAAGATGACAGTGCCTATGAGATGGTGGCAGCATTTCAGATAAGGCTTTCATGGCATTGGAAAGCCAGTTTCCCGGATGTTCTTGAAAGTGGCACCAACACTCTCTGTTGTATATAGGCTTGGACTTTGCCCCAGGTTGCTGTGCTTCTTGCAGCCTGAGTTTCTACCTCAGCCCTGTCGTACCTAAGGACAGGGCCAGGAGATGCCCTTGGCTGTCAGCTCAGGTCAGTGAAAGGGGGTTCATCTCCTTCCATTTCCATGTCCCTGTCACTTCCTCTGGGAGAGCAGGAAACCAATAGTGCTCCCTTCTCTGCTCTTCTCATTTCTGGAGGGTTTGTGTTCACTTGGAGCTGTGAACTGATTACTCCGCTCTGAAATACAACCAGTGGTGCTTCTTGTAACAGATTTATTAATTCCCTAAAATAAAGACAAGTCATTTGTGAAGACTTGATTTCTGTTAAAGCATGTTTGACTTGATGCCCTGTTAAGTTCTGGGATGAACAGGCCTGCAGGCTTCTTGGACACAGCTTCATTTCTGTGGCTGTGGCTGGATGGCTACTGCATACCCATCATTTGGTCAGATCCCCGCACAGCTGACTGAAAGAGTCCTTTCTGTGTGGGCTGCCACTGTGCGCCTGTTGAGTGAGATGTTCATTTGACTTCTCATTGGATAGTCTCAAGACCTCTGTCATGGAGCCGTCTTTGTGCTGCTAGTAGTGGCATTAATGTCTGTGTACACAGCTGCTTTCACACTTTTATGTTTGTTTTTGGGGGTTTGTTTTGTTTTGAGACAGGGTTTCTCTGTGTTACAGCCCTGGCTGTCCTGGAACTTGTTCTATAGACCAGGCTGGCCTCAAACTCACAGAGCTCCACCTGCTTCTGCCTCCCAAATGCTGGGATTAAAGGCACCACCACTACCTGGCTTAGTTTCTTTCACTCTTCCTGAAGTATGCTAGTGAGCTGGTGAGGTCCAGTAGGCCTTGCTCTTGGAACTCGGGAGGAGTTAGAATAGGATTTGGTTTTAAAGTACCAACACCAAGTGGAGGTTAGGGGAGTGCTCTGTAGGCTCCATTTCCCTCTGTAAATTCATGAAGGTGTGATTGATAGGTACTGTGACTTATGACTGAATTGGCCTAGATAGTAATCCTTACTGCAGGGCAGTATATATGATTAATACTGGGATCAACCATATGCCATTTTCCTTACTAAGTTCTCTAGCTGACACTCGTGTAGGGACCAGTTCCTCATCCTGATTACTCTGAGATTTTGAGTGTCCTAGATGAATCTGTTAGTTCTTCTACTCTACAACAACCTTTGTGGAGTTATGACTGAGACACCATTAAACCTGTCAAACCACTTGAGATTGGCAGTTTTTGTTTTGTTTTGTAGTGTTGAGAATAGAACCTAAACCCTTGGGCTTGCTAGGTTCATTTTGGGAAGAATACTCCCAAGATTAGCACCTCTTTTCTTTTTCTCTTCTTTTCTTTTTCTTTTCCTTTTTTTTTTCTTCAGAGATGGGGTTTTCTGTGTAGCGCTGGCTGTCCTGGAACTCCTATAGACCAGGCTGGCCTCAAATTTAAGAGATCCTCCTGCCTCTGCCTCAAGTGTTGGGATTAAAGGTGTGGGCCACCACCTCAGTTGTTTGTTTGTTTTAACAGAATCTCCTGTAGCTGAGGCTGGCCTTTAACTCTTGATCCTGCTACCCCATCTCCCAAGATTTGGGGTTAAAGAGCGGGAATGGAACTGAGGACCTTACACTAAGCCGTCTTCTACTGCTAAACTACCTGCCTTCCCTCTGCTTTCTTCAGACATTTCCATCCGGTGTGGAGATATACTCCTTTAGTCCCAGCAGAGGCAGGCAGATCTCTATGAATTCAAGGGCAGCCTGGTCTACATAATGAGTTCCAGGCCAATCAAGGATACATAGTTAGACCCTGTCTCCCTCAGCTCCCCACAAAAAGATTTCTCTTTTTTTTTTTTTTTTTTTCAGAAAAAGCGGTTTCATTTCTGTTAGGTCCTGACCTTGGCCGTTCAGGCAGTTCCCAGGTGTGTTCCACCCTCATTATCCTTTTCTACTGTATTGCCAGGTGCTTTCTGCTGCCGTCTGTCTGATAGTTTCTAAAGCTGGCCCCTTCACATCATGATGTTTGCTTCCTGATCAGCTCACTAACAGCACAGGTCCAGATTGTAGCTGGATCCACCTCTCCTGTCCTAGTGCCCGTCTGCCTCGGGCCAGCTTCAGTCAGGGACACAGCATGGCAGCCCTGCTAGCTTAGTGTGCTCATTACGCTGGACGCTCTTAGCCTTGAGGTGGCCGCACTTCCTGCTGTTTTAAAGTGTTTCCATTAGGAATGTGTATTAGATTTGTCAAGTACCTTTTTGTTTTGTGTTGTTTTGTTTTGAGACAGGGTTTTTCTGTGTAGCCTTGGCTGTCCTGGAACTCATTCTGTAGACCAGAATAACCTCAGACTCAGAGATCTGCTTGTACTGGGATTAAATCATGTGTGCCACCATTACCACCTGCTTGTCATGTCAAGCAGCCTTTTTTTTTTTTTTTTTTTTTTTTGACACAGGGTTTCTCTGTAACTTTGGAGCCTGTCCTAGAATTAGCTCTTGTAAACCAGGCTGGCCTCGAACTCACAGAGATCCACCTGCCTCTGCCTCTCAAATGCTGGGATTAAAGGCGTGTATCACCACTGCCCGACTGTCAAGCAGCTTTTTAGCATTTAAGATTCATATTAAAATATGAAGAACTGTGCTTAATTAGTTAAAATTTTTTTTTTCAGTGCTAGGAATCAAACCCAGAGCCTTGCACTGCTAGGCAGGTGCTTTTCTACATCCCCAAGCCTTGTTTGGTATGAAAGTCTTTCTGTGTAATCCAGGGTAGTTCCAAAATCAACTCTGCCTCCCAGTACTGGGATTATAGATATGTGCCACCATGCCAAGTTTTAGCATTTTTCTTGTACATTAACCATTTTGAACATTTGCTTTAAAAGCTAACATTAGTAACTATGATGTTCTATTGACCAACTTATACATTTTAAATCAGCACTTATGGATGAGCAACAAAAACTTTCATTTTGCTGAGCAGTATAAGAATCTGTGTGCGGGGGCTGGAGAGGTGGCTCAGAGGTTAAGAGCACTGGCTGCTCTTCCAGAGGTCCTGAGTTCAATTCCCAGCATCCACATGGTGGCTCACAACCATCTGTACTGAGATCTGGCGCCCTCCTCTGACGTGTGGGCATACATGGAGGCAGAATGTTGTATACATAATAAATAAATAAATCTTTAAAAAAAAAATCTGTGTGCATGTAAATGTAAGTGTAAGCACATGTATGTGGTGCTAGTATGTGCATCTGGAAGCCACAGGTTAACATGGAATATCTTTCTTAGTCATTCTCCACCTTATTTTTTGAAACAGGATTTCTCAGTGAATCTAGAATTACTGATTTTGCTAGGCTGGCTGGCAATAGTGATCTTCCTGTCTACCTCCGATGTACTGGTATTAAAGGTGCACACCACTGTACACAGCTTTTGGACTGGGGATCCAAATTCAGGTTTTCATGCTTTACAGCAAGTACTTTACCAGCTGAGTCACCTCTCTAGCCCATGTAAGAAATCTTGACTCCTGGAGCTGGAGAGATGGCTCATTGCTTAAGAGCGCTTGATCTATTTGCGAGAGCCTGGGACCCATTCCCACATAGCCAACTGTAACTTTATATCATAGGGTCCACATCCTCCTTTGTCTTCCATAGCTACCTGACATGCACGTGATGCATAAACATACATGTAGCCAAACAATCACCCATAAAAATAAATAAATAAATCTTAAAAAGAATGCTGAACTTAATACATAGAACTCTCAGAAATTTTTATTTATTTTTGTAATTTTTTTCTTTGCTTTTTAAAGAGAAAGAAATTCATGAGTTCTGGAGGTGACTTGCTAGGTGCACATTGGTATTGGTTTACTGTGTTTTGTTTTTCTGAGACAGATCTCTCATTTGTAGTCCTGGCTGTCTTAGAACTACACACTATGTTGACCAGGCTGGCCACAAATTCAGAGAGCTCCTCCAGCCTCTCCCTCCTGAGTGCTAGGATTAAAGGAGTGCACCACCATCCCTGGCTGGATAGCTCGATATATTTGCATGTGTATACATACAGCATATCTATATATGTGAATATGTGTATGCTGATATATATGTGGAAGTCAGAGAACAACTTTTGGGAGTTGATTCTAACACCTTAGGTCTCCAGGCTTACCCACTGAGCCTTCTTGCCAGCTCCCAGTATTCATTTTTCAGCAAGTACCTGTGTGTGTCTGTGTGTGTGTGTGTGTGTGGTATAATACAGGTGTGGAGGTCAGATGACCACTTGGTGGATGGTGATTGGCTCTTTCCTTCTACCATGTGGTTCTTAGGGATGAACTTAGGTCATCAGGGAGGGTGGCAAGTGCCTGTATCTGCTGAGCCATCTAGCCAGCTCCTACACCACATTTAGTGCTCATAGTGGCAAAATTTGCTTTTGGAAATTGAATCATGCTGATGGATATCTCTGCAGAGCATAATCCCAGGGCATAATGAGGCTGTAATCCAAGCTCTCAGAATCTCATGTCTTAGGCTGGGACTAGGTACTAAGTATTCTACTATACTT